>NC_073629.1:59567542-59870572 GCF_029407905.1 Bubalus kerabau | reverse complement strand
CTAAAATTTATGTGCTGAAAGTATGCTTTCAATTGCTTTTCCATACCCCCCCCCCTTTTTTTTAACAATTTCCATTTTCCCATTTAACGTAAGAAAGTCTGTCTTCTCACAAATTCCACGTCATACTGTGGTGCGTTGACTTCAGTTGCACAAAACATGGAAAATTAGAAGCCTGTGTGAGTGCTGAGAAAGGAAATGACCATGATGACTGGAGAACAAAAGTGCCACCTGCTAGAGCACTAACAGTAATTTAAATGGCTTTAGTTCAGATTTCAGCTGGAAGGAGGCCGAGGTGCAGTTTTCTTCAGTCCTCTGCAATCCAGGTTTATCTGACACCAGCTGCCTCACCATGTCGCCTAAGTTAGACACTAAGGAGACAAAGTTATATACCTGAGGGGCACCCGTGGGGAAGTCTGTGCCACGTCTGTCCTGGCCCCCAAGCTTGGCCCCCTGGGTCTGTCTCCAAAAGAGGTTGGTGATAACATTGCAAAGGCAGCTGGTGATTGGAAGGGTCTGAGGACTACAGTGAAACCGATCGTTCAGAACAGACAGGCCCAGATTGAGGTGGTACTTTCTGTGTCTATCCTGATCATCAAAGCCTTTAAGGAGCAACCAAAAGACAGAAAGAAGCAGAAAAATATTAAGCACAGTGGAAACATCACTTTTGATGAGGTCATCCACATAGCCCAGCAGATGCAACACCAATCTTTAGCTACAGAATACTCTGGAACCATTAAAGAGATCCTGGGGACTGCCAAGTCTGTGGGGTCTGATGTGGATGGCAGTCATCCTCATGACATCATAGATGAATGACAGGAGTGGTGTGGTGGAATGCCCGGCTAGTCAAGAGCTGCAAAGGAACAGAATTCAATAAAGGGTTATTTGACAACCAGTAGGAAGAAAAAATACTTTAAGGAACAGATCATCACATGGTTTTTGGCATATAGTTGAAAGTAGTTCAAGGAACTGAGTAACAGGGCTACAGCAAATCCCTTCAGCTCCCATCTACTTACTTCTGTGAACAAACTGCTTCAGCAATTTTATCTATAAGAACAGTATCAAACTCATGATTAGGGTTGGGGCGAAACTCAATATTACCCTATAATACTCATTCCCAAATCCACTGGGGAAAAAAGCCCCTTCCATTTTGCTAACAGATATGTTTTATTTTTATGCTTAAAAATAGTTAACAATTTGTAATATAGCCATGTTTGATCAGTTGTGTACTGCTAACAATTTTAGTGACAACTCCATCCAGAGACAAAACTAGGACCTTAAAGTTAGCAGAAAGCAAAATTATGTAAATATATAGTTGTAAAAAATGATGCAGTCATCAATACAAATTTTTCAAGTATGAAAATATGCAATAAAATAGCAGTCTGTGGGAGCAATGAAAATATGGAAATGAAAACATGAGTTCAAGAAGAAGGAACAATGTAAATTTTCTGGCTGTTAAAGAATAGCTAGGTCACATATTTTAAATGAATAATGTTGGGTAAAAAAAGTACTATGGGATTTAGACTCTTTGGGGTAACTTTAAAAGAGTGAGCTAACAGCTTTATTTTAAAATATCATGAATTGCATGCAATATGCTGGAAATGATGCTCTGCAAATGTACATTGAAAAATTACAGGTGGCAACATAAAAATACAGGAAAGATGCAAATTTTTAAAAATTATTTCAGGGAGGTATGTGAGCAGAAAGTTTAAAGCCCACTAATCTTGAAGCCACAAAAGATCTCCCCCTGGGTACTTAAAATTTGGTCCAAGTAATCATTAACAGTACCATTTTACATATTAAAAACATGGTTGCTGTGTAAAATAAAATGCCCTTAGTCACTGCTCTTTGCCCTGGATTTTCAGCAAATGCTAGCAAATGAGAACTGAATATACCACTTTGAGTTGTCATGGGTACTTTTCCTGTGCTAGTCTAGCATCTCTAAAGAGGGCTACTGTGTGTAACTATGTCCACCATACTGCGTATGTTTTAGGAAAACAATAAAACAAAACATAACTTTTAAGATAAATGTGCCAGAAGATTTTCCTGTGATTTTTCTATCAATATAAGCCTAGTCTATGAGCTCCTTAGGCTAAATATTTTCCAAACCCAAATTTAGGACCCATGATCTGATATGTGAGTGTCCTTTAAACAGGCAGCTTACTGGAAATCAGAAATTTCCTGAAAATACAGGGACTCGGGTCGAAATAAGTAGGTATGATCCACAGCACATCTACTATCTCAAATTGAAAGTCATAACTTTTTCTAGTACCAACCTTGGATTCTAGAAAGCATGGATTCTCATTTTATTCTGCTGCTGATCCTCAATAAATCTTCTCCGAGCTTCATTTTCTTCATGTGTAAAAGAAGTGGGATTGCTTACTTATTTTTTGTTCCTTTTCTGTGCAGATTTTTTTCATTCATTAATTCAACAAGCTTTTACCGAGCACCTGCCATGTACTTGATTCAAAGGTGAATGAGATAAAGTAAGTCCCTTCCCTCAAGGTGCTTCCAGGCTATAAGAACATTGAGACTGTTAATTTGTTTACAGATAATTACAACACAGACTGATAAATGCTGTAACAGAGGAATGTGGAAAGGCATAGATAGCTGTGGCTCAGTGGAGGGAAGTGTCAAGTTAATGAAGACTTCATGCAGAACCAAACTCTGAAATGTATCTCTTTTTTTGGTCCATCTCATGCTTTAAATTTTTTAAAATTTTCATTCCTTTTAGTTATTTTTCTTCTTTTAATTTATTTTTAATTGGAGGATAATTACAAAGTTGTGTTGGTTTCTGCCATACTACTAGAATTACCCAGAAGTATACATATGTCCCCTCTCCCTTGAGCCTCCCTCCCACCCCCTCATAAATTTCCTTTACTTTTGAAGATGTAGCAATACATCCATATAATATAAAATTCAAAATGTATAAAAAGGCATGCTATGAAAAGTTTCCCTGTATCTTCCCTTCACCAGCTTAGTTTCTCTCCTCCAACACAATCAGGACTGCCAATTTCTTGTATATTCTTCCAAAGATTTTAATCATGTCTTAAAAGAATGGGTGTAAGATAATCAAGTAAAAAAGAGATGGAGGGAGCATTGAGACAAAGGGAACAAGCAGAGCTTGTGGGGCAGCTGGGCCTTTGGGGCTGCAGAGCAGTGCTTTGAGGGCTCTTTCTATGCTAAGTTTGGATCTGATCATGAAGCATTAGGACAGCCACCCATGCTGAGCAGAGATGGTGCCTGATTAAAATAATGATTTAGAAAGAGCATTCTGGCAGAAACGAGAACAGATTGGAGAGAGGTGAGATGAATGAGGGAGACCAGTTAGGAGGCAATCGTAATAATCCAAGGAAGTACTGATGAGAAACTAAGGCAGGACAGAATCAGTCAGCATTGGAAAGGGGGCCAACATGGAGTCATTAAGGAAGAAGGGTGAACAGCATTACTGGATCAATTGGATTCTGATGGATTTAATTCCTGTCTGTTGTCACCTAAGAATTGCCTGAGTCAAGTTCTAAGAATAATTAGACATAATTATACACACACGGAGAAGGCACTGGCGACCCACTCCTGTACTCTTGCCTGGAAAACCCCATGGGCGGAGGAGCCTGGTAGGCTGCAGTCCATGAGGTCACGAATAGTCGGACACGACTGAGCGACTTCACTTTCACTTTTCAGTTTCATGCATTGGAGAAGGAAATGGCAACCCACTCCAGTGTTCTTGCCTGGAGAATCCCAGGGATGGGGGAGCCTGGTGGGCTGCCGTCTATGGGGTTGCACAGAGTAGGACATGACTGAAGCGACTTAGCAGCAGCACACACACACACACACGCAAACCCCCCACTGAAGCAGTCACCAGGGTACTCCATATTGTCTTAGATGTTAATCTCAGTGAGGTGGAGATGTCCAAGCTTCCCAGGTCAAATTTCATCACTTAAATTCTTATCCCTGGGCTTCCCTGGTGGCTCACTGGTAAAGAATTCGCTTACCAATGCTGGTAGCCAGGAGTTTGATCCTTGGTCATGGGAAGACCCCACGTGCTACGAGGCAACTAAGCCCATGTGCCAAAACTATTGAGCCTGTACTCTAGAGCCTGAGAACTGCAACTACTGAGCCCACGTGCCATAGAGCCTGTGCTCTGCAACAAGAAAAGCCACTGCAATGAGAAGACCGAGCACTGCAACTAGAGAGTAGCCCCTGCTCACCGCAACTAGAGAAAAAACGAAAAATCCTTGCAGCAACAAAGACCCAACACAGGCAAAAATTAAATAATTTATTTAAAAAAAAATTAGTATACTACTCTGTCATCAGAAAAATCCTTTGTAAACACACTCGTCTCTGAACAGCCCCTTCACTTTCTGTTAATAGTTCTGAGGGAAACCTGGTGTTCCCTGAGGATACTGCGTTCCCTGCAGCCCTCGTGAGTGGTGGCCAGTTTTCTTTGACCTCGTGCACCACTGGGTGAGAAGGTGATCCAGGTGTTCCAAGTCATTGTCTCTTTCTTGCCCTCCCCCAACAGCGTCGCTGGAGCTCAGCCTCTGAAGCTCGCCTCCAGACCTCTTGCTGTGGTCTCCTCCTGTCCTCCTGGTCTTTCCCACACGTTCTTCAGAGATTTCAGCACCAGGATTACTATCTGTCTCTCCCATTCTCCTGTCATTATTCTTGGTGATTTCAATATCCACACGGCTGGTACATCCAATCTCATGGACTCTATTCCTCAACCTCTTTACTTCCAGTGATCTTTTCTTCTGCCACTCCACTCCACCCAACAACCCCCACAGTTATGCTTGTCATTTTTAATAACTGCCTCCTCTCAACTGTCTCAGTGTCGAGCATTTTACTTCTACATCCAGCTCATGCCCTCAGCTCAAAAAATTCTTTCACTCTACCAGGCGCTTTGTTCATCTGACCCTATTGCCTTTTCGCTGTTTATTTCCATCCCTCAGGCCCTCATTCTCTCCTTACCTAGCTTAAATTCTATGGTCCTGCATTATAATTACTCCTTTAAATCCGCTGTTACCTCTTTCAACCTTTTATTGCTTCCATTATATCATCCTTAAAAAAATCCCGACTCTAGGCATAGTCCTGTCTCTACCTTCTCTGTTTCTGCTCTTAAGAATCTAAATATACCTCAAGAAAAGAATTGATTATGCTGACATCAGACCTTAAGTTGACTCTTACTGCTGATTGTCGATTCTTCTGTATTTCCATAGTCTATTTATTTGACTCTCCCAGGGCTATTTCTTTCATGAAACCTCATCACCTTCCCCCTATTTCATTGACCATTACTCTCAGACAAATATAAGCAGCGGCAGGAACTGTCACCATCCAACGCCCCTCCTTCTTGCATCTGTCCCCGTATGCCATCTTTTCCTTCTATTGCAATGAGTGAGCTGTTCAGTCTCTGCCTACCGTCCCCTTCACTGGTGCACTGGATTCCAGCCCCCGCTACTCCCACGGTTACCTCACTGTCTTCCTATACGTTCAATTTTTTTTCCTCTCTGTTGAGTCATTCTCATTAATGAACAAACAACACTTTTAAAAACATTACCCCCTTGACTTCATATTTCCTCCAACTACCACCTCATTCTTTTGCTTCCCTTTACAGAAAAAATTCCTTAAAATAATTGTCTGTGCCCAGCATCTCCACATCTTTACCTCCCTCTTGAATCAACCTTTAATCGGGCTTACATTCAGTCATGGGTGCAGGTAGCGCCTGAGTTACTTATTATGGCTTTTCACCAAAGACAGATGAGAGTTGGATGTATTCCAGAAAATTCTGAGAAGAGACTTTGTTTCAGCTTGGTTGATGTGCCTACTCCTTGAACCAATCACTGTGTTATAAGAAATGTGGTCACATAGCTTAGTCTAGATCATAGACTAACATCTTCTGCCAGAGGCAGAGTTACCATGATTGGCAGTTCCAGTGGAACCACACTGAGTAAATGAGAAGCAGTTAGGGAGTGGTGCTCTTACCAAAGAGAAAGGGACACAGGATAAACGTCAAAAACAGATACCCTAATAAAGTTCCAATGGTGGAATAGGAGCCTGGAACTGGGTGGCAGACAAATCCTAGAAGGATGACTGCAATATGATTTAGATCACAGTTTATTCCATAACAAAGCAGAGTGGGTGAAATAAATTTCAATGCCTTATCTGATTATTTGAGCTTCCCTGCTGGCTCAGTGGTAAAGAATCTGCCTGCCGGTGCAGGAGATGAGGGTTTCATCCCCAAATAGGGAACATCCCCTGGAGTAGGAAACGGCAGCCCATTCCAGGATTCTTGTCTGGAAAATCCCATGGACAGAGGAGCTGGTGGGCTACAGTCCGCAGGGTCACAAAAGAGTCCAACACAAGTTAAAGATTAAACAACAATCCAATCATCTATAAAATATAAATAATAAAAATAATTTAAAAATTACTTTTCTAAAATAATATTAGGCAAAGTCTCTATAAAGTAAAACTTAGAAAAAGAATCTAGCTTGTGTTGCAAACTGGCAACACATCCAAATCAGAGCAAGACAATAAGTTCTACTGATCATTGTCATAAGAAATAAAGTTTTAAGTTCAGCACACTTTAAATTTAGCACACTTCTTGCAAACCCAGAGTAGGAAATAAAAAACATGAACACATTCTAAAATATTCAAACAAAAATAGCCTTAAGAAACAAAAATAAGCATTTGAAGTTATATGTGTACAGAAAGTTTTTCTATCTCATTTGTTTAGTGTAATAATTGTTGACAAAATGCCTTTTGTCTCAACTATATAAAACAAAACAAAACAAATGAAATAAAATAGGAAAAAAAAAACCTGCTGGAGATTTTGAGACACTAAAGTTCTCAGAACTGCTGTTCGCATTTATGTAATATGATGAACTATTTATAATCCCAGCATTTTCAGAATTCAACATATTTAAATGTTGCTACCTGATTTTACAAGCCAAGAGATTTAAAGCTAGAACTGCAAGCAATATGGATAGAATAGTCAAACCCAGACCAGATGGCTCTTTAATGCTTTTTAAGTAGGCTGGTGGTAACATCGTGTTATCTGAGGACCCAAAATAGCTCTTCAAAAATCTCTCTCTTATCTAAGAGACTTGGTGCCTGAAACACCACCTTTAGCAATTGGGGAAGGTTAGAGGATATATCCTAGAGGAGGGCATGGCAACCCATTCCAGTGTTCTTGCCTGGAGAATCCCCATGGACAGAGGAGACTGGCAGACTGCAAGTCCATGGGGTCACAAAGAGTCGGACACAACTGAGTGACTAAGCTCACACACACCCTCCTGTACTTAGTTGCTCAGTCATGTCTGACTCTTTGTGACCCCATGGACTGTCTCCCACCAGTCAACTCTGTCCATGGGGATTCTCCAGCCAAGAATACTGGAGTGGGTTGCCGTGCCCTCCCCCAGGGGATCTTCCCGAAGCCAGTTCTCCCGCATTGCAGGTGGATTCTTTACCATCTGAGCCACCAGGGAAGCCCTAAAGTTATATTATTATGCCCCTCCTCCCAAGCTTTCTGATCCAATCTTTAAAGGCATGGGGGCATGCTGATTTTCAATTGTAGAGCAAATTTCATCATCTTTTCACAAGGGTTTTAGACTGAGTGATAACCTTCTGATGTCCCTGTGGGTCTAGCAATATTCACCAATTTCTATTTCTGATTACATCAATATTTTCCTTCCAAAAGCTGACATTCAAACCCAAAATGTGCTCCAGTAATATGGTTCTGGGTTTTTACTTCTTCAAGCTTCTTTCTGCTTGCAAATTTATTTTGTTAGAAACTAGAACTTAGATGCAATAAAAATAACTGTACTCTCCAGAAAGATAAAATAGATCTGAAGCTACATGCAACAGGGAAGTATTTATAACAAAGTCAGTTTACAGGAATTATTCATAACAAAGATAGTTTAAAGATATATTTAGCCGAGTAGCATATATCTGCCTTAGGTAATCGTTTGGAGAGGCTTTTAAGTTCTTTAAAGAGTTTTGAAGCCAAATGAGTGGTAGAAGTCAACGCTACTATCACCCAAAAGGCCAAAGCTAAAAAAACAATCATGGTACCATTGAGCATTCACGAACAGGAGCTTCCAATTTATCAGGTGATGGATGGTTTATCTGATTAATATACTCCAACAACCTGCTCTGAATACAGCACCACACCCTCCCTCTTTGTTTGCAAGAGTTCTTAGCTGTGAGTGTATCAAATGCTGGCTAGAATCAGGCCCACCTTCTCCCAGGGGAGAGTCCACTGTCTGTCTTCTCTACAGAGGCCTGAATAGAAATAAATCAGCCGTTCAATATGCCTACTCTGTTGAAAGCCTATTCCCTGAGGGCTGACCTCAATCCCACAGTGAATGGGGAACCGATTAGCATATCAGGGATCCCAGAGTACCAGGCATTGTCTGGTAAACAAAAAGAAATTAGAAACACAGGAGTGAGACACAAAAGCAGAGACAAATTAATGCTCTATGTGTGTTAACGTTTATCTTTGCTTAAATAAAGATTTTTGAGACAAGTGGTCAGTCATCTGTAAATAAATGTCTAGTTAGATGGTGGGGTGGAGGTAGTATTGTTCATTCAATAGAAGACTCAAGATTTAGATTCCACAGGTGAGCTTTAGAATCATTAAAAATAAAGATGACTTCCTCCTGCCATTAAACTCTTATTACCTATTGGTTTTGCTTTTAGTTAGGGCTCTATTAAATTGTATTTATATGTTTAGCTGTTTACTCTGTTAAACAGACAAAAAAATGAGATGGCAGGAATCAACAGTGGTTAGCGGAACAAGCTAAATGATTAGATGAAGGTCAGCAAAGCTCAGAATGTGGAAAAGTCTACAGGATAGATGACATGTATTTTCCAATAAATAAAATACAAGAAAAATGAAAAAAAGAGGAAAGAGAAATCTATAAAAGAGACATAAGAGACATATTGACCTCATGCAATGTGTGGACCTTGTTTGGGTCTTGCCGTAAATACATAAATGTTTAAAACATTATGAGACAATTGAGGATGTTTGAATACTGGACATTTGATTAAATAAAGCCTTTATACTGAATATACATAGTTATACTGAATATATATAGTTAAAATGATATGATGTCTAGGATTTGTTTCAAAATATGCAAGGTTATTGATTGTCCATGGTTAATAATTATTAAGGTTGAGAGATAGATACATGGAGATTCTTTATATTGCCGTCTCTTCTTTTATGTTTGAAATTATCCATAATAAAACTTTTTTTTCATCAGCAAGATATGAATAATAAAACAGAAACTATTCTTGTTAGAAATACACTACAGTACTTCTACATGTTCTTATTTAAGGACACTGTAAAAGTCCAATCAAAGTTCATAAACATATAAGCTCTTTTGTGAATGAATAAGCATAAAGCACTTGAAATGCTGCTATATACACTACATGATAAGTGTTCAATAATTGTGTTAAAGGCAGTAGGTCTAAATCTTGGCTAGTAAATGCAAGCATTTAAGAAAGAACGTATTTTTCTATAGCAGAATACAATCTCTTTTTCAATTCCACTTTCTACTAGGGTGGTAGGAAAACAAATTATCAGTCAACTGTAAGATCTGCCCAAATTTTCACCTGTATTTTACCTAAATTGCAGAGGCATCTATAGAACCAGGTGCTGGAGTCGGGGGCATGGGGTGGGGGTAGGGTGAGTCTATCTGAACCTTTACATCTTCTGTTCACACTTAGCATTTTCTGAGACATCCACCATTGCACAGGACTCTCCATCCTTGGGCTGGGTGGATCTCTAATCTTCTTCCAGGCGATTCTAAGTTCTTGGAACTCATACTGCTGCTCACCACAGTGGGCCGTCCTTGAGACTCTCCAAGGCCATTTTGCTTGGGGTTTTCCTACTTTCTGAGGCTCTACCTGGGAGACTAGACACCGATCTCTTCTTTTGAACCTCACAAACCTAGTTGGGGTCTTGCCCAGCTTCATTCTCCTCTACCGTACCCCAGTCCAGACGGAGCCTAGGGAGCTGGTGCAGGGCCCCCTTTTCTCAGGACCCATTAAAATAATTTCTCTATCATTTCCATTCAACACAGCCTTCGTCTGCAGCCTGGGAAGCACTTGCTTTTTATCAGCTATATTCCCTTACATAATTTTTTGGGCTCAAGTGCTGGAAAGGTGTGTTTTTCCTACTTTCTCCTATCATATTCCCTCTCTGAGGCAATGCTTGGAGAGAGAGTAACTGATTACATAGAGAAAGGAAATAGTGATGGGGGAATGTGTCCATAAGTATTTCAATTATTTTTTCTTCCCTTCCAACAATGCATGAATGGAAAAAGTACACAGCTGAGTTCCTTAACCTTTTCAAAGTCCCATAATGAGTTAAGACAGCCTTGGCTATGATTCAGAACATCCAGAATGAGGATCAGATTGGGTGGGCGCCCTTGACTCAGTCCCCAAAAGAACAAATGAACTCTCCAAAGTGGGCTTACAGGTTCAAAAGAGATTCACCCCTTCAATGTTTTCCAAAAATCTATCCCAAGAGAACTAGTGAAAGCTAACAAGCTCAGACCCAGAGAAATGTGGCCAGATAGCATCCACCACTTGTTGCACTTCAAATCTAGGATGAAGGTTCAAGTTTGCAGGAAAATCTTTTTTTTTTGCAAACAAAAGAGAAGCTAGGAAAAGTAAAATTTGTGTTTTTAGTCCTGAGTCGTCCCCTCCCACTGTACATTTGGAAATCATGCCAGGCTGGTGGTTTCACTTATTCATCTAACTGTTCAGGCATTCAGTAAACATGTGTATCGTTGTGCCAGGCACTGTGCTAGGAACCCATTCGCAACTAAGACTGAGGCCATTGGAAGATCACGTATCTTCAATATGTATTGGGTTTTGTTTCCTGATCCAAATTGACCAATCTGTGGAAATGAATTTGAATAAAACATTAAGCCAATGTTCTGGCCACAAACATCAGTTATTATGGGCTAAGGAAGGTGTAGTTAGGAGATGTGTGACTAAGAAAGAAAAACACTAACAGTGGCTTTCAGCTGAACGGAAGGGACTAGAATGAAAAGGCCCTTTATTAGCAGCGTGATGGGAGTGCATTGTGCATCTGACTGTCAGGTTAAATGCCGCTGCGTTATTACTGGTCTAATGAATTTTAAAAGTATCATTCTAACGCAAATCCGGTGAGCAACAAAGATAAAGAAATTCTGCAACCACAGCTGAAAACATTGCCACCTCCAGGGAAGTTTATAAACCAGCCTACACTCAGGCTGGATTATGCTTGGGCCCATTAACCACTCACTCCTCAAAACAAACATCTCTTTGAACCCAAGTTAAGGGCCAAGAGAAAAAGCACTAATTGTAATCTAACAGTTGAGGGACCAGAAGGTCATGTATTCATTCCCCTTACTTCACAGCCTCACATATTCCCAGAATTTCCAGCTCACTGAAAGAAATTAATCACTTTGCCATTATATGCTATGCATTTTCTCTTCCAATATGATAAGCTGATACTTGCTTTGTTCAGTTTCTATTAATTAGTGATAATGATGGGGCTTATAGCCAGTTGAATTAGGTCACTGGTTAAAAAGAAAGGTCTTTATAGAAATTACTGGGTTTGTTTTTTTTTTTTTTTTTGCTATGGCATAATGCTATTATTTTTTAAACAGTTAAGAGGTCAAAGCTATTTCCATAAGACATTTAAACAAAGTGGCGGTTCAGGTGGGCTTTCATCTGAGGATTGGTGACTTTGAAAAATTCAGTACGTAAAAGAAAAACAAGAAATGCCCTTCCTCAAATACTTAAACTGTAGCAGAAGGATCACCCCTATTTTACAGACACACTTTGCTTCAAACCTCACTTTTGAAATGAAAACCATGTCTATGCAAGTTTACATAGAGAAAAGTATGCGTGAAGAAAGAAACAGCTTCTTTGACTATGAGCCATAAAATCCCTCTGTATGGTGTGTGTGAGTAGTGGGGACCCATGTCCCCGGATGCACCAGTGGAACCACAGATGCCTGATGACAGGGAGAGGGTTTGCTGACTCAGGGTCTTCCTCTCTCCCCAACATTAGGCACCTGCCACAGTCCCAGAGCTTCACTTCAGGTCCAGCTGGGTAATTTTTAGGTAACTCTATACATAGCATTAGCAATAAACACTATAATCATAGCCTTCAATCCAATGACTAAATGCAATACATTATTTTGTTTTCCATTTTTCCAATTAGCTCAGCTTTATGGCTGTCTTCCATTTTTGCACTTGGCTATTCTTTCCTTGTAAAAGCAGCAAATCTGCCTCCAGCTTCATCATCTCCGTATTTTTGACTAGTAATTACAAACGTCTAATGAAAGTGGTCTTATAGTGTCTTAAACACTTTAAAAAAAAAAAGTATTTCCAGGTTTAACTGGAGGAAGATTAGACTCGGTGACTTTCTTCTTTCTCCCAAATCTATTTGTAGTGTCGGAAAAGGGTTAACATTCTGGTTTTCCAACATATGCACTATGTACCTCTTCCCCGTCTTTCTAAATCTTTGTAAACTGAGGGAGCACCAAAACCCACATTTATATTATATCTGATGATGAGTAAGGCCTTACTTGGTTGTGTCTTCATCACCTGCAGTTCCTAGATCTTCTCAGTGTAGTTGGCTGGTAGTTTTCTCGTACTGCTTTAGGGTTGGTGATGCATAGGAACCTTTATTCCAATGGCTGGAATAGGAATTCTGGCTACCTGAAGGTTAACGCTAAACTCCTTTCTCATCATCCGTATGGAAGTAATCAGATACCCCTATCTTCCACAAACTCCAGCATGCCACAGTATGCCACCTGGTCTCTTTTTTATGAGTTAGTTTGAACAACCTGGGTTAAAAGAGATTAAGTCAGCCCATGGATCCATTGCTGAGGGTGGTATAATTATTTCTCCCTACTTCCCCACATCTGTCATTGCATCTGGCCCTGTCAAGTTTCAAGTGAATAAAGAAATGAGATACAGGAGACACAAAAATGGCTTTGAATTTGTGGTAAAGCAGACTTGCCAAAATCCTCTCTTTACTAAAAGATTTATCTACCAAGTTACGAACATAGATGTGCAACCTTAGTCTCTGTGATAGGAACAAGCCCTGTCCCTAACTTATAACACAGAGGAAGCCTGACGGGCACACCCTTTGGAGGGTGGCAGCTCAAAGAAAAGATAGAGAAAGACACTGAGTCAGGTATGCTTAGTTACATCACCTCATTCACTGATCAGGAGGAAGCTTATTGAGTTCTTTTCTTCTGGATGGTGAAATGGAGATTCTTTTCTCTTTATGGTCACGTGAACAGAGGCAACAAAGCATGCACCCCTAGCACAGTCATAAATGGTGCAAGAGTCCAGGGAAAGGAGTGTTTGGTTGAGTTGCCTAGGCTTCCTTGCCAAGATGGGTTTGTCTGGGCCCCATGGGTAAGAAGGGGGCAGAGCCACAAATGGATCGTCTCTGGCTGTTCTCCTGGCCAATGTGTCTTGCCAGTGCCTAGATGTTGTTCCTTCTCTCTCTTTCTCCCAAGCTAAGCTTGTAGAACTCACGGAGGCCTCGGCCAAGATGATTCTTTCTCAGGGAATAATCTCAAACTTTCAAGGATAGTTTTAACCATCTCAGTTCTCACTCTCCCACCCCCATCCCACCCCAATTCAAAGACTGAACCAAGAATTTCTGGAGCAGATCCTGCATCCCTGAGCCAAACCTGATGGATAGGCTATGGCCAAGATGCCAGACAGAGGTAGGCGGTCTAAACTCCTGTCCTGACCCTGCTCCTTCCAGATGTTGCTAGAAGTAGCCTAAACTGAAGTTGATGATGATGATGATGATAATAAGCTTCTTAACCTGTACAGTACTGTACTTCTCCTTATTACCCAAACATCATTCACGTTTTCTTGATAGTTTTAGAAGTCAACTATCATTGGAACCAGAAATTGTTTCTCTTTCCAAAAGAAAGGCAAATTGAAAACTGAGAGGAACATATTTTCAGAGAAGTAAATCATGCTTGTAATCTCAAGATTTTCTTTTTAACCTATTTAGTTATAAAGTTGGCTGTATGTGTATTTATAGATATATAATATTTACATTGAATTAGACAGGGTTCTTCGTAAAAGCAACAGAATGCATTCTGGCTAGTTTAAGTAGAAATATCCCTTTAAAAAGGATATCAAAGGATGCTGAGGGGCTCGTTGGGTACCAGAAGCTAGGCCATCAAGAATAAGACTCAAACCACACTCCAGGGGATTCTTCAGTGAAGACACCAGAGCTCACACCGTAAGGGATATATAAGATGTGAGGAACGCAGCCATGACTGCCCTTTTAGTGCGAGATGTTTCCAAAACCACCCTCACCAATAGCTCCATTCTTTACTATTGAATTTCAGTTTCCTCATTTCTAAATAAAAGATTTGCATGAATAAGACTGAGTCAATATCACATGTCTGAACCCTAGCTGCAAGGAAGGCTAGAAGAGTAACTTGCGGAAGAGAGGCTTACAATGTGGAAATTTTCCAAGCCAAGAAAGAGTGGTTCAGATGCTGTGTGACCACAAGCATAAATAGTGTTGACTTCTTCCACCCCTTGATTGTTCAACAGTGATCATATACCCCTCCTTTCTAAACTTACATTTCCCAACTCTTCATTTGAAGCGCCAGACATGCTCCTCTTCTTCATACCATTGTTGTTGTTATTTAGTTGCCAAGTCATGTTGAACTCTTTGCAATCCCATGGACTGTAGCCCACCAGGATCCTTCATCCATGGGATTTCCCAAGCAAGAATAGTGGAGTGAGTTGCCAATTCCTTCTCCAGAGGATCTTCCAGACTCAAGGATTGAACCTGCGTCTCCTGCATTGGCAGGCAGATTCTTTATCACTGAGCCACCAAGAAAGCTCTTCATGCCATACCCTTCCTCTAATAAGCAGGGTTTGTCTGCAACTGACCCCAAAACTATACTCAAGAATCCTCTCCCCTCTTCCCTTTCCTCCCCTGAATGACTACATATTTCCCTGCTTTAGTGAGCTTGTTAATGCAAAAGACTGTTAATTTTTTCTACTGTTATTACCTTGAGATTTGAGAGAAGTGGAATTAATTCTGGAATTCAATAACAATAAAGTCAGAGGTAAGATTAGCACACAAAATTGTATGCACATGTTTTTATATATTTACTAGAGATGGGTCACAGACTTGGCTCTAATATTTCTAGTAGTCAAAAGAAAGTGAGAAATCTAATTGGTTATGAGATTTAGAGTGCCCTCTAAGATAAAGCAAAAGGAAAACTATATGTTCCACAGAAGACTAGTTTGCCTTGATTTTGAGTCTCCTACAGACAAAATGTCTTCATAATATTCCTATTGAAATATTTACATATAAGATTTTCACATCACTGTTCATGATAGGGTATCTTAAAATCTAGTTTTTGTGGGGAAAAACTACAACAAAGTAAAATAACCCAGTATCAGTATGTCATTCTCAAAACTTAATCTAAGGGCAAGATCTGAACTCTAAATAGATGTGTTTAACATGGTATCCTGGAAATTCTTGAATTTCAGGGAGGTACTTTCAGAGCTGCCCTGTTTAGGGGAGCAGGATTAAGTTAGAAGGATCTTGAATTTTGTTATCATCTGTTATCCTTTTAATGTATTTTGGGTTTAACTTGCTAATGTTTTTGTTGAGGATTTTTGTAAAAAAAAGATAAACAATTAGTAATATTTTAATACAATTTTGGCTCAAATATTGCATGGGACAAACATATTTTAAAACTATTTTTCATTTAGGTAACATTCAAATTTAAGCTAGAATTCTGTATTTTTACTGTCAACCTTACCCAAATGAGGCTTGGCCAAAGAAGTGAGAAGTATAAGGCAGTGACATCAGTGTATTCTATCAGATACTTAAGGAAGAACAATACTAACTTTACACAATGTCTACCAGAAAATAAAAGAGAAGGTAATACAACCCAACCCACTTTATAAGGCCAGCATCATTCAGACAAAGCTATTACAATGAACAAATATTCCTCATCAGCATAGATGCTAAAATCCTCAACAAAAACATTAGCAAGTTGAACCCAAAATACGTTAAAAAGATAACAGATGATAACAAAAGACTGTATATTATATGATTTATATGAAATATCCAGAACAGGGAAACCCATGAAGACAGAAGAAAAAAATTAGTATTGCTGGGGTTCAGAGAAAAAGGAGAATGGAGAATGATTGCTAGTGGGTACGAGGTTTTTTGGGGGGGGTGATGACTCATTGGAAAAGACTCTGATGCTGGGAGGGATTGGGGGCAGGAGGAGAAGGGGATGACAGAGGATGAGATGGCTGGATGGCATCACCAACTCGATGGACATGGGTTTGGGTGAACTCCAGGAGTTGGTGATGGACAGGGAGGCCTGGCATGCTGCGATTCATGGAGTCGCAAAGAGTCGGACATGACTGAGAGACTGAAATGAATTGTTCATCTGAAATTAGAACTTAAGAGAATTGAAAACATGTACTGGTACATGGATGTTCAAAGTAGCATTATGATTAATAGCTAAACTGTGGAAACAATTCAGATGTCTATCAACTGACAAATGATAAGCAAAACGTGTATTCATACAATGCAATATTATCAGTCATAAAAAGGAAGGAAAGTACTGATTCATACCATCACATAAAAGAAACTTAAAAACATTGCACTAAGGTAAAATAAATCAGACACAAAGGACTGTATATTATATGATTTATATGAAATATCCAGAACAGGGAAACCCATGAAGACAGAAGAAAAAAATTAGTACTGCTGGGATCCAGAGAAAAAGGAGAATGGAGAATGATTGCTAGTGGATATGAGGTTTCTTTGGCGGGGTGATGAAAATATTCTGGAATTCAATAGTGGTGATGGTTCCACTTTGTAAATATACTGAAAACTATTGCACTGCACACTTAAAAAGTATAAATTTTATCTCAATAAAATACATAATAAGAATCTTAACTGGGCATCATCCTGTATTATTTGTTTAATCTGGATGCATTTAATGGGTGAAACAACTTACATACTTCTGTATTCTAGCTGGAAGGGGCTCTGGGAAATATTGCTTTGAGGCCCATAATGTGAAAAAATATCAAAATGTAGAGAGGATGTTTGAAACATGTTGAAGAGTCTCAAATGACAGATGTTTACTACAGATGCTGAAGTAAAATTGCCTGCATTGGAATGTCATTTCTGCCACATACAGGCTGTGAGATGAGAGAAGATTATATAGCCATCTGTGTTAGTCTCTCCTGCATACAATTTGTCAGTTCTGGCACTGCAGTTGTTTACTAACAGGTCTTCCTGTTGGCTTCTCTGGTGGCTCAGATGCTAAAGAATCTGCCTGCCATGCAGGAGACCTGAGTTCAATCCCTAGGTTGGGAAGATCCCCTAGAGAAGGAAATGGCTACCCACTCCAGTATTTTTGCCTGGAGAATACCATGGACAGAGCAGTCCATGGGATGGCAAAGAGTCAGACATGACAGAGCAACTAACACTTTCACCTCTCGTTTACTCTGGTGTTCTTCCCTGCCATCTTTGTTCAACAGAACAACCAGAGGGATCCTTTTAAAACATGTTAGATTGTGTCACTTCTTTGCTCAAAACTCTTCAAGAGTATCCCCAGATTACTGAGAGTAAAAAGACTGGAAGACAGGGACTCATATGAGGTAGAACTTTTGGGAATGGAATCAAAGTTGAGCAGAACAAGGACAAGAGAGATTAAAGGAAAGAGAAGTACAGATAAAAGTGGTGGAGGGGAAGAAGCCAGGAGATCTCAGAAAACAAACTGTGATATTTCCTAAACTCTGTATGAAAAATAAGTAAACAAATGGAATAGGGAGTTTCATGATGTTAGAAAGGCTATCTCAAACTAATATTAAATAAAACTGAGCCACAGAAAGGACTTGCAATCATATTCTAAGCAAAGCTATTACAAGTACAAAAAGTCTAAGGAATAGGAAAAATTTTTGCAGTCAAGAAATTTAGTGATTTTTTTAAAAAAAAAATTAAAGCTGTAACCTATTTTTTAAAAGCAGGCTAAAATACATAAAGAACAGAACAGAATATAAGACATGAAATAACAACACAAATTAGAATTAGCAAAACACAAAAATGATATGAAAGAATTCAATATGAAGAATGAAAGAAAAAATTTAGACATGAAGTCTAAACTAGAAAGAATATAGAAGCAAATGAATACAATCAATGATGTCGTTAGAAGTTGAAGGCGAAAAAGAGAAAAAAGGTTAAAAATAGATGAAGAAGAAAAAGTGCAAATGCTTGAAACAGGCAAAAAAGATCTGTAATAATAACAGATCTTAGACTGTGGTCTTGAAATATTATTTCAAGAAACCAGGGCTTCTTGGTCTTGTAGATCAGGCTGATTTCAGGTGTGAGGAAGGAAATCTATAAAAAGAGCCTGGACCAGCTTGTCATTCCAGAAAACAAGGATGCTGGTTATCAAAGACTACAGGATCATATAAAAAAGACTTGGAGCCAACTCAAAGAGGTCCCTACTAGCCAAAAATGGAATGATTTAAGCTTCAGTAATGATAATAATGTCTATAAATTGCAGCACATTAAATATATATGAATTGTAGAACAGTATGAGGTTTAAAAAAAAAATGGAGCTGTCATGTGTGTGTGCTAAGTCACTTCAGTCATGTCTGACTCTTTGCAACCCTATAAACTATGGCCTGCAAGGCTCCTCTATCCATGGGAATTTTCCAGGCAAGAATACTGGAGTGGGTTACCATGCCCTTCTCCAGGGGATCCTCCTGACCCAGGGATTGAACCTGTGTTTCCTGCACTGCACATGGATTCTTTACCACTGAGCCACCAGGGAAGCTTGGAACTGCCATATGACCCAGCAATTCCACTCCTAGGTTCGGTTCAGTTTAGTTGCTGAGTCATGTCCGACTCGGAGACTCCATGGACTGCAGCATGCCAGGCTTCCCTGTCTATCACCAACTCCTGGAGTTTGGTCAAACTCATGTCCATCAAGTCGGTGATGCCATCCAACCGTTTCATCCTCTGTCATCCCCTTCTCCTCCTGCCTTCAATCTTTCCCAACATCAGGGTCGTTTCCAATTAGGCAGTTCTTCACATCAGGTGGCCAAAGTATTAGAGTTTCAGCTTCAGCATCAGTCCTTCCAATGAATATTCAGGACTGATTTCCTTTAGGATTGACTGGTTTGATCTCCTTGCAGTCCAAGGGGACTTTCAAGAGTCTTCTCCAACACCACAGTTCAAAAGTATTAATTCCTGTAGCGGATTCATTTCAATAAAAAAAAAATTTTTTTTTAAATAAAAGAAAGAAAGAAAATGTTCCTGACCTGGAAAAAAAAAGTATTAATTCTTCAGCACTCAGCTTTCTTTATAGTCCAGTTCTCACATCCATACATGACTGCTGGAAAAATCATAGCTTTGACTAGACAGACCTTTGTCGGCACACACATACACACACACATATATAATGGAATGCTACTTAATCATAAAAAAGAATTAAATTTTACCATTTGCAACAATATGGATAAACCTGGAGGCTATTATGCTAAGTGAAATATGTCAGACAGGCAAAGATAAATACTGTATGATATCACTTACATGTAGAATCTGAAAAATACAACAAACTAATGAATATAATAAAAAAGAAGTAGACTCACAGGTATAGAGAACTAGTGGTTAACAGTAGAGCAGAAGAGGAAGAAACAATATATAGGCAGGGAATTAAGAGATACAAAGTACTATATATAAAATAAATTATAAAGATACATTGTACAATACAGAGAATATAGCCAATATTTTATAATAACTATAAATGGAGTATGGACTTCCCTGGTGGCTCAGATGGTTAAGAATCTGCCTGTAATGCATGAGGTCTGGGTTCTTTCCCTGGGTTGGGAAGAACCCCTGGAAAAGGAAATGGCAACCTACTCCAGTATTTCTGCCTGGAGAATTCCATGAACAGAGGAGCCTGGTGGGCTACAGTCCATGGGGTCATGAAGTATGGGGCACAACTAAGTGACTAACACTTCATAAGTGGAGTATAACCTTTAAAAATTGTGAATCACTATAGTGTACACCTATAACTTATATAACATTGTACAAAACAGTACTTCAATAAAAGATAAATTTGACAAATTTTTAAATATACATTTGAATTGATGAGTTCATAATGATTTATTTTATTTTATTTTATTTTTAAGCTTTACATAACTGTATTAGTTTTGCCAAATATCAAAATGAATCTGCCACAGGTATACATGTGTTCCCCATCCTGAACCCTCCTCCCTCCTCCCTCCCCATTCCATCCCTCTGGGTCGTCCCAGTGCACCAGCCCCAAGCATCCAGTATCGTGCATCGAACCTGGACTGGCAACTCGTTTCATACATGATATTTTACATGTTTCAATGCCATTCTCCCAAATCTTCCCGCCCTCTCCCTCTCCAACAGAGTCCATAAGACTGTTCTATACATCAGTGTCTCTTTTGCTGTCTCGTACACAGGGTTATTGTTACCATCTTTCTAAATTCCATATATATGCGCTAGTATACTGTATTGGTGTTTTTCTTTCTGGCTTACTTCACTCTGTATAATAGGCTCCAGTTTCATCCACCTCATTAGAACTGATTCAAATGTATTCGTTTTAATGGCTGAATAATACTCCATTGTGTATATGTATCACTGCTTTCTTATCCATTCATCTGCTGATGGACATCTAGGTTGCTTCCATGTCCTGGCTATTATAAACAGTGCTGCGATGAACATTGGGGTACACGTGTCTCTTTCCCTTCTGGTTTCCTCAGTGTGTATGCCCAGCAGTGGGATTGCTGGATCATAAGGCAGGTCTATTTCCAGTTTTTTAAGGAATCTCCACACTGTTCTCCATAGTGGCTGTACTAGTTTGCATTCCCACCAACAGTGTAAGAGGGTTCCCTTTTCTCCACACCCTCTCCAGCATTTATTACTTGTAGACTTTTGGATCGCAGCCATTCTGACTGGTGTGAAATGGTACCTCATAGTGGTTTTGATTTGCATTTCTCTGATAATGAGTGAGGTTGAGCATCTTTTCATGTGTTTGTTAGCCATCTGTATGTCTTCTTTGGAGAAATGTCTATTTAGTTCTTTGGCCCATTTTTTGATTGGGTCATTTATTTTTCTGGAGTTGAGCTGTAGGAGTTGCTTGTATATTCTCGGGATTAGTTGTTTGTCAGTTGCTTCATTTGCTATTATCTTCTCCCATTCTGAAGGCTGTCTTTTCACCTTGCTTATAGTTTCCTTTGATGTGCAGAAGCTTTTAAGGTTAATTAGGTCCCATTTGTTTATTTTTGCTTTTATTTCCAATATTCTGGGAAGTGGGTCATAGAGGATCCTGCTGTGATGTATGTCAGAGAGTGTTTTGCCTATGTTCTCCTCTAGGAGTTTTATAGTTTCTGGTCTTATGTTGAGATCTTTAATCCATTTTGAGTTTATTTTTGTGTATGGTGTTAGAAAGTGTTCTAGTTTCATTCTTTTACAAGTGGTTGACCAGTTTTCCCAGCACCACTTGTTAAAGAGATTGTCTTTATCCATTGTATATTCTTGCCTCCTTTGTCAAAGATAAGGTGTCCATAGGTGCGTGGATTTATCTCTGGGCTTTCTATTTTGTTCCATTGATCTATATTTCTGTCTTTGTGCCAGTACCATACTGTCTTGATAACTGTGGCTTTGTAGTAGAGCCTGAAGTCAGGTAGGTTGATTCCTCCAGTTCCATTCTTCTTTCTCAAGATCGCTTTGGCTATTCGAGGTTTTTTGTATTTCCATACAAATTGTGAAATTATTTGTTCTAGCTCTGTGAAGAATGCTGTTGGTAGCTTAATAGGGATTGCATTGAATCTATAGATTGCTTTGGGTAGTATACTCATTTTCACTATATTGATTCTTCCAATCCATGAACATGGTATATTTCTCCATCTGTTAGTGTCCTCTTTGATTTCTTTCACCAGTGTTTTATAGTTTTCTATATATAGGTCTTTAGTTTCTTTAGGTAGATATATTCCTAAGTATTTTATTCTTTCCGTTGCAATGGTGAATGGAATTTTTTCCTTAATTTCTCTTTCTGTTTTCTCATTATTAGTGTATAGGAATGCAAGGGATTTCTGGGTGTTGATTTTATATCCTGCAACTTTACTATAGTCATTGATTAGTTCTAGTAATTTTCTGGTGGAGTCTTTAGGGTTTTCTATGTAGAGGATCATGTCATCTGCGAACAGTGAGAGCTTTACTTCTTCTTTTCCAATTTGGATTCCTTTTATTTCTTTTTCTGTTCTGATTGCTGTGGCCAAAACTTCTAAAACTATGTTGAATAGTAATGGTGAAAGTGGGCACCCTTGTCTTGTTCCTGACTTTAGAGGAAATGCTTTCAATTTTTCACCATTGAGGATAATGTTTGCTGTGGGTTTGTCATATATAGCTTTTATTATGTTGAGGTATGTTCCTTCTAATCCTGCTTTCTGGAGAGTTTTGATCATAAATGGATGTTGAATTTTGTCAAAGGCTTTCTCTGCATCTATTGAGATAATCATATGGTTTTTATTTTTCAATTTGTTAATGTGGTGTATTACATTGATTGATTTGCGGATATTGAAGAATCCTTGCATCCCTGGGATAAAGCCCACTTGGTCATGGTGTATGATCTTTTTAATGTGTTGTTGGATTCTGATTGCTAGAATTTTGTTAAGGATTTTTGCATCTATGTTCATCAGTGATATTGGCCTGTAGTTTTCTTTTTTTGTGGGATCTTTGTCAGGTTTTGGTATTAGGGTGATGGTGGCCTCATAGAATGAGTTTGGAAGTTTACCATCCTCTGCAATTTTCTGGAAGAGTTTGAGCAGGATAGGTGTTAGCTCTTCTCTAAATTTTTGGTAGAATTCAGCTGTGAAGCCGTCTGGACCTGGGCTTTTGTTTGCTGGAAGATTTTTGATTACAGTTTCAATTTCCGTGCTTGTGATGGGTCTGTTAAGATTTTCTATTTCTTCCTGGTCGAGTTTTGGAAAGTTGTACTTTTCTAAGAATTTGTCCATTTCTTCCTCGTTGTCCATTTTATTGGCATATAATTGTTGATAGTAGTCTCTTATGATCCTTTGTATTTCTGTGTTGTCTGTTGTGATCTCTCCATTTTCATTTCTAATTTTATTGATTTGATTTTTCTCCCTTTGTTTCTTGATGAGTCTGGCTAATGGTTTGTCAATTTTATTTATCCTTTCAAAGAACCAGCTTTTGGTTTTGTTGGTTTTTGCTATTGTCTCTTTTGTTTCTTTTGCATTTATTTCTGCTCTAATTTTTAAGATTTCTTTCCTTCTACTAACCCTGGGGTTCTTCATTTCTTCCTTTTCTAGTTGCTTTAGGTGTAGAGTTAGGTTATTTATTTGACTTTTTTCTTGTTTCTTGAGGTGTGCCTGTATTGCTATGAACTTTCCCCTTAGGACTGCTTTTACTGTGTCCCACAGGTTTTGGGTTGTTGTGTTTTCATTTTCATTCATTTCCATGCAAATTTTGATTTCTTTTTTGATTTCTTCTGTGATTTGTTGGTTATTCAGCAGCGTGTTGTTCAGCCTCCATATGTTGGATTTTTTAATAGTTTTTCTCCTGTAATTGAGATCTAATCTTACTGCATTGTGGTCAGAAAAGATGCTTGGAATGATTTCTATTTTTTTGAATTTACCAAGGCTAGCTTTATGGCCCAGGATGTGATCTATCCTGGAGAAGGTTCCATGTGCGCTTGAGAAGAAGGTGAAATTCATTGTTTTGGGATGAAATGTCCTATAGATATCAATTAGGTCTAACTGGTCTATTGTATCGTTTAAAGTTTGTGTTTCCTTGTTAATTTTCTGTTTAGTTGATCTATCCATAGGTGTGAGTGGGGTATTAAAGTCTCCCACTATTATTGTGTTATTGTTAATTTCTTCTTTCATACTTGTTAGCATTTGTCTTACATACTGCGGTGCTCCCGTGTTGGGTGCATATATATTTATAATTGTTATATCTTCTTCTTGGATTGATCCTTTGATCATTATGTAGTGACCATCTTTGTCTCTTTTCACAGTCTTTGTTTTAAAGTCTATTTTATCTGATATGAGTATTGCTACTCCTGCTTTCTTTTGGTCCCTATTTGCATGGAAAATCTTTTTCCAGCCCTTCACTTTCAGTCTGTATGTGTCCCCTGTTTTGAGGTGGGTCTCTTGTAGACAACATATGTAGGGGTCTTGTTTTTGTATCCATTCAGCCAGTCTTTGTCTTTTGGTTGGGGCATTCAACCCATTTACGTTTAAGGTAATTACTGATAAGTATGACCCCGTTGCCATTTACTTTATTGTTTTGGGTTCGAATTTATACACCGTTTTTGTGTTTCCTGTCTAGAGAATATCCTTTAGTATTTGTTGGAGAGCTGGTTTGGTGGTGCAGAATTCTCTCAGCTTTTGCTTGTCTGAAAAGCTTTTGATTTCTCCTTCATACTTGAATGAGATCCTTGCTGGGTACAATAGTCTGGGCTGTAGGTTATTTTCTTTCATCATTTTAAGTATGTCTTGCCATTCCCTCCTGGCTTGAAGAGTTTCTATTGAAAGATCAGCTGTTATCCTTATGGGTATTCCCTTGTGTGTTATTTGTTGTTTTTCCCTTGCTGCTTTTAATATTTGTTCTTTGTGTTTGATCTTTGTAAATTTGATTAATATGTGTCTTGGGGTGTTTTGCCTTGGGTTTATCCTGTTTGGGACTCTCTGGGTTTCTTGGACTTGGGTGATTATTTCCTTCCCCATTTTAGGGAAGTTTTCAACTATTATCTCCTCAAGTATTTTCTCATGGTCTTTCTTTTTGTCTTCTTCTTCTGGGACCCCTATGATTCGAATGTTGTAGCATTTAATATTGTCCTGGAGGTCTCTGAGATTGTCCTCATTTCTTTTAATTCGTTTTTCTTTTGTCCTCTCTGATTCATTTATTTCTACCATTCTATCTTCTAATTCACTAATCCTATCTTCTGCCTCTGTTATTCTACTATTTGTTGCCTCCAGAGTGTTTTTAATTTCACTTATTGCATTATTCATTATATATTGACTCTTTTTTATTTCTTCTAAGTTCTTGTTAAACCTTTCTTGCATCTTCTCAATCCTTGCCTCCAGGCTATTTATCTGTGATTCCATTTTAATTTCAAGATTTTGGATCAATTTCACTATCATTATTCGGAATTCTTTATCAGGTAGATTCCCTATCTCTTCCTCTTTTGTTTGGTTTGGTGGACATTTATCCTGTTCCTTTATCTGCTGGCTATTTTTCTGTCTCTTCATCTTGTTTAAATTGCTGAGTTTGGGGTGTCCTTTCTGTATTCTGGCAGTTTGTGGAGTTCTCTTTATTGTGGCATTTCCTCACTGTGTGTGGGTTTGTACAGGTGGCTTGTCAAGGTTTCCTGGTTAGGGAAGCTTGTGTCGATGTTCTGGTGGATGGAGCTGTATTTCTTCTCTCTGGAGTGTAATGAAATGTCCAGTAATGAGTTATGAGATATCTATGGTTTTGGGGTGACTTTGGGTAGCCTGTATCTTGAAGCTCAGGGCTGTGTTCCTTTGTTGCTGGAGAATTTGCTTGTTATGTCTTTCCCTGGAACTTGTTGGCCCTTGTGTGCTGCTTGGTTTCAGTGTCGGTATGGAGGTGTTTGATGAGCTCCTGTCAATTAATGTTCCTTGGAGTCAGGAGTTCCCTGGAGTCAGGGTTTGGACTTAAGCCTCCTACTTCCAGTTTTCGGTCTTATTTTTACAGTAGTTTCAAAACTTCTCCTTCTATACAGCACCATTGATAAAACATCTATGTTAAAGATGAAGTTTCTCTACTGTGAGGGTCACTCAGAGAGGTTCACAGCGTTACATGGAGAAGAGAAGAGGGAGGAGGGAGTTAGAGGTGACCCAAATGAGATGAGGTGGAATCAATAGTGGAGAGAGTGGGCTAGCCAGTAGTCACTTCCTTATGTGTACTCCACAACTGGACCGCTCAGAGATGTTCACGGAGTTATACAGAGAAGAGAAGAAGGAGGCAGGAGACAGAGGTGGCCAGAAGGATAAAAGGGGGAAATGAAAAGGAGGGAGACAGATCCAGCCAGTAATCAGTTCCCTAAGGGTTCTCCACCGTCTGGAACACACAGAAATTCACAGAGTTGGGTAGAGTAGAGAGGGGTTAGGGAGGAGATACAGGTGACCTGGTGGAGAAAATGGAGAGTCCAAAGGGAGAGAGAGCAGTCAAGCCAGTAATCTCATACCCTAGTGAAAAATGGGTCCTGAAGATTGGGTTCTTAAAGGTACAAAATTGGTAACAAATACATAAAAGCAAAAATTAAAAATCTAGAGTAGAGTTTGGAATTTCAAAAATGCGATGTTAATGAAAAGAAGAAGGAAAAGAAAGAGAGAAAAAACAAACAAAGAAAAACAAACAAGGTTGCGAAAATTATAAAGAAACTACAGGTACAAAATTGATAACTAATACCAAAAAGCAAAAATTAAAAATCTAGAGTAGAGTTTGGAATTTCAAAAATACAACGTTAAAAAAAAAAAGAAGAAGAAAAATAAAGAGAGAAAACAAACACACCAACACAAACAATGTCGCAAAAATTATAAAGAAAATACAGGTACAAAATTGATATCAAATACCAAAAAGCATAAATTAAAAATCTTGAGTAGAGTTTGGAATTGCAGATATACGATGTTATATAAAAGAAGAAGAGAAAGAAACAGAGGGGGGATAAAAGAAAAAAAAACTCAGAAATTATAAAAAAACTATAGGTACAAAATTGATAACATATACCAAAAGGCTAAAATTAAAAATCTAGAGTAGAGTTTGGAATTTAAAAAATACATTGTTAAAAAAAAGAAGAAGAAGAAAAATAGAGAAAACAAACAAACCAACAAAAACAATGTTGCAAAAATTATAAAGAAAATACAGGTACAAAATTGATATCAAATACCAAAAAGCATAAATTAAAAATCTTGAGAGAGTTTGGAATTGCAGATATATGATATTTTATAAAAGAAGAAGAGAAAGAAACAGAGGAAAAAAAAAGTCACAGAAATTATGAAAAAAACTATAGGTACAAAATTGATAACATATACCAAAAGGCTAAAATTAAAAATCTAGAGTAGAGTTTGGAATTTCAAAAATACAATGTTAAAGAAAAGAAGAAAAAGAAAGAAAGAAAAAAAAAAAAACACGGTCAAAAAATTATAAAATATATATATGAAGTTTGCTGAAGAAGAAAAAAAATAGGGTCTTTTTTTTTTTTTTTTGCAGAGTAATAGTTATAAAAGTGAAAATTAAAGGACAATAGAGGACTTAAAATTTTTTTTAAAAAAAATTTAAAAAAGAAAGAAAGAAAGATTGATCGTAAAAATAGTAAAAATATATCTAGGTCTTTCTCTGGTTTTGTTGTGAGTATTGTGGGTTCAGTTCATTTTTGGCTAGTTCCTTAGTCCGACTTATATTTCTCAAGATCTATAGGCCCCTTCCTATGTAATCCGTAGTAACCACAGGGTTTTAATCTATGGCCTGTAGCTTCCAAGGCATTTCCCTCTGTTATAGCTTCTTCTGTTTGCTGGTCTCTTCAGTGTCTGGTTCCCGCCCTGGCACAAAGGGGATGGTTGAGGACACTATTTTTTTTTATTATTATTATTTTTAGGCTCACTTGTTCAGCCGCGCTGTGGGGAGGGAGGGAGGGATGCTGCAAACAGATAACACTGGCGTGCGCTCGCAGTGCCTCAGCCACACTGGGTCTGCCCCCTCTCACGGTGCGTGTAGCCTCCCTGCCCACACTGCTCGGGCTCTAGGTTGTTCCGCCCGGGAACAATCAGAGGCCGGCCCTGGGCTGAGCTCCCAGGTCCAAGCCGCTCAGGTTCAGGCACTCGGGTAGTCCTCAGAGGCGCAGACTCGGTTGGGCCTGCGTTTTGTGCTCTTCCCAGATCCGAGCAGCTCAGGTGATGTGTTTGGCGGGCACCAATGCTGCGACTTATCGCCTCCCCGCCACTCGGTTATCTGGGTGTAAAACCGGCGCACCTTCTCAGGCAGATGTTGACCGTCCAGACCCCCAAGAAGTTTTAGTTAGCAAAGAAGCCTGCTTACAGTTTTATAGATAGTGTCTCTCTGGGGCTGCGATTGTCCCCTTCCGGCTCTGGCTGCCTCTCACCGGAGGGGGAAGGTCTGCAGCCAGCTATCTCTGTTCAGTCCTTTGTTCTGTACGCGGGCCTGGCGGTGTCTTAGGTTAGGGCTGGCTTTTCGCGTGGTAGATATCCCACAGTCTGGTTTGCTAGCCCAAATTATTTCGCTCAGATAGCGCTCAGGACATTCGGCCCGATTCTTACTCTAAGGGACACAGCCCACGCCGCACTTCCCTGCCCAGCCCTCGCTTGCTAATGCCGTGTGCAGGTGTCTGCGCTGCTTCTCCGCTGGGGGAGTTACCGTAGGGCTCACAATCTGCGATTTTTAATTGTTTATTATTTTTTTTTCCTCCCTTTTATGTTGCCCTCTGTGCTTCCAAAGCTCGGCACAGATTCGGCAGTGAGAAGGTTTCCTGGTGTTTGGAAACTTCTCTCTTTTTAAGACTCCCTTCCCGGGACGGAACTCCGTCCCTCCCTCTTTTGTCTCTTTTTTTGTCTTTTATATTTTTTCCTACCTCCTTTCGAAGAGTTGGGCTGCTTTTCTGGGTGCCTGATGTCCTCTGCCGGCATTCAGAAGTTGTTTTGTGGAATTTACTCGACGTTTAAATGCTCTTTTGATGAATTTGTGGGGGAAAAAGTGTTCTCCCCGTCCTACTCCTCCGCCATCTTGGCTCCTCCCCCCCATAATGATATTTTTAAATGTAAAAATAATTGATCATCTTTGAAGGATAATAGGGAAGCAATATATTACTATCTTGAATGCTATAAATAAATGGAAAAAAGCAAACATTTATCCTTTCTTTTCTATATGAATATTACTATTGTGTAACCAAATATTAGAGAAAGAAATCATCTCTTTACAAAATTACTCCAGCTAATAAATGAAAACTAAATTATAACATTTGAATATTACTAATTTGAAACTACCAATGAATAATAAATCTAAGAAATGAACATCAATGGCTGCTAGCATCATTAAAAAAAAGGCCATCCAGGCAATTATGTGCCTCCCAAGAAAGAACATACAACCTATCTTCTTGCCAAAGGAATAGAACCTGCATCTGGTCAAGTCCCTAGATTCTGCATCCAATCTGCCAGAAACACAGAGGACAGTGGAACATATTGAATGCACCAAAAGAATGCAATCAATTAGATTATAATAGTGAAAACATTCACATGTCAGTAATTCTTAGAGTGTGGTCCCAGACCAGCCACACCTGAATTATCTGGGAACTTGCTAGGCAAGTAAATTTTGGGGCCCCATTCCTACCTACTGAATCAGAAACTCTTGAAACGAAGTCCAGCAGTCTGTATTTGGATGAGCTTTCCAGGTGATTGTGATGCAGGCTTATGTTTGAGAACCACTGCTATAGGTCAGATGTCCATGGTTCTTCAATAAAAGTGTAAGCAAAAGAAAAGATGGAATAGAAACCTATAGATTAAAAGAAATATATCAAAAAAGTTTTAAATGGGCTAGAGTCAACCACAGGGTCTCAGGAACTGCATGTGGGTGAATAACCACAAGGATATTACTAGAACAAGTCAACACAGTGCAGTTATTTTTGGAGAAACACAGGAGATTATGACTTTGCTAATGTCAGAGCACATGGAAGGCTCTCTGAAGTGCTGGCAAAGCTGTGTATCTTCACCTGGGTAGCGATTACAAGGGTGTTTAATAGATCATACTTTACTAAGCTATATATTAGTTTTGTGGCCTTTTCTGTTTTTTTGTTTTATTTCACAATAATAAGTTATAAAACATTACTGTTGATTGAATGACATTATTTAAACATCTTGGGCCTTAGCTTCTCTGCCTGAGTTATGAAGATACAGCTTCACGCTCACTCTGAAATTTTATTTTACAACCCCAATAATGTTGACCTTATCGTAGTTATTTGTCATGGTTATGGGAAATGATTGCTTATGTTACAATCCTCCAAGCCAGTGCTTAAATCATGTCTGAGGAGTGGAAGGAGTAGAGAGGACTGGGTTAATTTTGACAATAATTGCCTCTACACTCCCATTTTCTCTTTACCATGCCTGAGAAATACACTGTTTCACCAGGAGCCCATCAAGGAAGGGGAGAAAGCCACAAAGTGTGATACTCTTAGGCAGTGAAACCTCCTGTTGTTTCTTTCTCTTGGGAGGATGTACATTTATAATCATGAATCACTAACCTGCTTGGGACTGGGGTTGTAACCCAGTCAAAATCTGCTGAGAAATATCATGGGATTTAAGGTTTGACAATTTCTTTCAGCCCCAGTAAAGGGGAGCCCTGGCCAGGAAGTTTTGCGTGATATTACATCACAAGGTCCAATCCTACTGATGACTGAGGCAAAAACTGAGGTGTTGATGTGGAGAGCTCGGCAGAAGGGCTAACCCAGGGTGGGAGGTGGCAAGGGCCATAGTGGACTGGCTCCTCATGACTGACAATGATCCAGCCATACCTCTGTGACTGCCGGGCAAAGAGAGTCTGTGCCCATGGGTCTGGGTGTTTGGGTAATCATAAAGTAAGTCTGAGGGAGCATGAAAACACTCACTTGGTTTGGGAACATTTACCTTCCTTGGTCTTTCTTTCTTTTTAAGATGAACATTTATTCCTCTTGTAAATAAATACTTTAATGGCTTTGCTTTCTGTTTAATTTTTTATTAGTTGTTTTTAATTGTATTTCTCAGAAATATGTCTATGACAGGCTGGAAATTAAAAACTGGAAAAAAAAAAAAGGTGCCACAGATAGTCTGAGAAGCACTAAAATAGACTACACTAGAATCAAGAAATTCAGTTCATTAAAAGACATCATAAAGAGTGAAAGAACAAGCCACGAATTAATGAACTAATTAGAAAAAATGGGCAAAAAACTTGAATAGTCACTTCATATGAGAAGAAATCCTGATGGCCAATATGCATACAAAAAAAAGATGAATTCATTTGGAAAATGAACATTAAAACCACAGTAAAAAGCACATATTCACCAGACTGGCAAAAATTTAACTCTCCTAATTCTAAATATTGGTGGAAGGTACAGAAGGCTTCATAAATTGCTCATGAAAGTACAAAATTGGTGAAATCACTTTGAAAACCTTGACAGTAAGAATCTACCAGAGCTTAATATGCACATGTCCTGAGCCAGCAACTCCACTCCCAGACATACCAGAGATATTCAGCACAAGTGAGTCAAACAGAAGGTTCAAAGATTCTCAGAGCAGTACTATTTGTATTAACTCCAAACTGAAATAACTAAAATATACACATCCCTCATCTGAAGAACAGATGCATTCAGGTGTGGTCACACTGGAACACTAAACAGGAAAGAAAATGAACAATCCACAGCTTCACACAACAACATGGATGAATCTCTGAGACATAAGCAGTTGTCATAAGGTTTCACCATGATCCCTGTTAGGGACACAGGATGTGTCAGAAGTCTCAACCAGTTTAGATACAATGTTCCTGCTGCTGGAACATTCTCCACTAGAAACTCAGCTCCACTTTGGAGCTGGGGAGTCATACAGGAGGTAGATGTTGAAGTCACTGATGGAGTCTGGAACGAGGAGAAATTTCAGATTTTGACTTATGCCACTACTCACCAAAGGCTTCTGTGAGTGGTCCCTGCTACATAAAGAAAACCTTTCAGTTTTGCTTACAAACAAAGGGTTGTATTTGCCAACCATATAAAAAAAAAAAAAGGAAGATATTATTCTTAACTACAGGAGTGAGAATTAATTTTGGTTTGTCTCCCCTGTGTGTTTTGGGGTCTACAGATTGCAGATTTTTGGAGCCAATGTCTCTGAGTTGACTGTCTGTTGAGAAGAAATTTCTCTCTAACTCAGGAAAAGAATGAAGATGAATAGTATGCTGTAAATCCTGTTGGTTCACAGTTTGAAAGCTTGTTTGCACAGATGTTAATACTGATGTGTGGCTTTAAAGCGCTTCTTCCATTATTCCAATCGTTCCTTTCTAACATCCCCTGAGGAAGGTTACTGTCTATTGTATTACTCAACTCCTTTAACACCAATCCTCTCCTGACAGCAAGAAACACAGTCCACCTTCTCACGTGCAACTTCCCTTCTGAGTTAGAAAAAGAGAACTATATTTGTGAAGGGGTTTTCCCAGGCTTCTCTGGTAGCTCAGACAGTAAAGAATCCGCCGGCAATGCAGGAGACCTGGGTTCAGTTCCTGGGTTGGGAAGATCCCCTGGAGGAGGGCATGGCAACCCACTCTAGTATTCTTGCCTGGAGAATCCCCACAGACAGAGGAGCCTGGCGGGCTATAGTCCATGGGGTCGCAAAGAGTCGGACAAGACAAAGAATCGGAGATCTATATGTCAGTATTTATAAATAATAGATTTTTACTGTATTAATTATATCCATCAAAATGTATTAAGGATGTGGAATTCTATACTAGAATCATGGGGATGTGACATTCAATAAGATACATTCTCCAACCTTACAGTCTGACAATCTAGTGAGGGATAGTACTTAACTACTTATGGAGGGATGTGACTTATACTTTTTTTTTTTTTACTAATCTTTAAATATTCCACACTTCTACTTCAAGTCATCACTCATTAGTTTCTTCCTTTTGATTATGAGAAGGGAAAGCACCAACTTCAGTTTCTGTTCTTTTGCCCCAGTCAGCAATAACTATGGAGACCCATTCCTGAGATCTCTTCATCTAAAGAAGAGCAATCGCACAAACGTGGCACTGAATTCGTGTACTGGCACCATGTCTGTGGAGAAGTCAACATGCCGTCACGTGACTACATTGCAAACCCTTACAACCGTAAGCACATTCTAAGGAGGGTAGCTCCTGTTAGATGAAAGCTGAGGGGTTTTTCGTTTTTGTTTTTCAGCTGAGCCCTTCCATGGGAGCTGAGTTTGGAAGCCAAGGCTGTAGCAGTTTTCATTGTTTTGCGTAACAGGACGAGAAGAATTGGGTGTTCTCACTGCCAATCCCCGGGTTGTGGGGGATGGGTAGGGAAGAAAGTGGGGGAGGGAAGGAGAGCGGAATGGGAGTGTGGCAAGGAGTAGAATGAGGCTAGGGTGCCATGTGGGGTGGAATGGCAAGAGAAGCCCCTACCCAGCGGTGGGACGGCGAGAAGGATGATGTCTGAGCGTCTACCGGAAGTCGTCAGCAGGGCTGTAGTGGAGCATCCTTCCACCCCTTCTCTCTTCCCTATCCCTCAGTGAAGTCTGCTACTTGTGTGAAAGGGTATTGTGTGTGCGGTGGGCAGAATAATGGCCCCCAAAGTTGTCCTAATTGCTGGAGCCTGTGAGTCTGTTAGGTGACTCTATGGAAGTGATGAAATTAAGGATACTGAAGTGGGGAGATTATCCTGGATTTTCTGAGTGAGCCTGATGTAATCACAAAAAGTGACTTGGGAGGCAGAAGAGGCCAGTCAAAGGGAAATGGAACTACAGAAGAACTGCACAGAGAGAAGCAATGTTGCTGGCTTCGAAGAGGAAGGAAGGGGGCTGACTCTAGGAGCTGGAAAAGGCCAGGAAACAGATTGTCCCCTGGAGCCTCCGGGGAACACAGCCCTTTTCAACACCTACATTTTAGCCCCAGGAGACCAGCATTGGACTTCTGACCTCGAAAACTGTAAGATAATAAATTTATATTGTTAATCCACTAAGTTTATGATAATTTGTTACAGCACCAGTAGAAAACTAATACTGGGTATAAATCAGGGAGAGGAGTTGAGTGCAAAGACAGAAAAATGTGAGCATGATTTAGGGGCAGTCATTAGACCCAAGGGTTGCTATAGTGAGTAGGACAGAATTTAAAGCCAGAAGGTCAGTTTTAGTCAGGGTGGGGGGCCCCTTAAATGAGAGATTAATGAGTTTAGACAGGACCTCTGGGCCACTGGAAAGCCACTGACAGGTTCCAGCATGGAGACTTAATGAGCAGAATTTCAGAGGCAGCGATGCGAGACCACTGAGGGCCTCTTGGAGCAAACTCTATAAAGATGTGAAGGCTACCCTGGGGCTTGGCTGAGTTGGGGCAAGTGAACAGGCCCTGGGTCTCCCACCCCACTTCTTCAGAGTGCTTTGCCTTGTTCCCTGATTCCTTTTCTTGGCTTCCACTTCAGAGCTCAGTTGAAGAAGGGATTTGCATCTAAAATAATAAAAAGGAAACAGAAAGTGAGCAGAATTTACTGCACAGAGAAGTTAAGTGTATTGCCCCAGGTCATGCAGCTGGAAGGTGGGAAGGCAGGGACTTAACCTCCAGGAATCCTGACTCCCAGTCCTGGGCTGGGCTGGTGGTGGGCTGGAGGAATTGGAAAGAGAAGCTGGTGAGGCCTTCTGTTGGATGATGCTGAGTCATGGACAGTAGACGCTTTGAGTATGAAAGGTCTGGTCATAAAAGACAAGCCCCAAGAATCAACGTGTCTGGGAGACTTGTTGGACCCAGAGGTAGCAGATGCCAGTGAGAAACCCCTTCCCAAGTCCAGAAATCCATGGACAGGAGGACTGGATGTTTAGAGCTCCAGCGTGATGGAGAGGCACACTGGCAGACTTCAAGAGGATGCACAAATGAAGCAGAAATGCTTTCCCAAGGAGGGTCCAGTCTCTGGTTAACAAAGCCAGAAAACGAATGAAATGATAGAGCAGGAAGCAGAGACCTGGACTCCAGCTTCTGCCAAAGATCCCAGATAAATTACAGGCTGGTCTGTTAACCTCCTCCTGACCCCGCTTCCAGGAAACTTGTAAAATCATAAACCAAACAGCTCTGTGAAGGTTCAAAATGAATGTTTAGGGTTTTGTGGTTCTCTAAGTACGCCTTTTGATTGTCAGGGTGTTATTACTTAAACAGGAACATGGTAATTACTTTTGCATTATTACAATACACAAAGTGATTTAAGCAGTAAAAAGGCTTTGATGAATTAGTAGTTTTTTTAATTCCTGCAGTTTTGTGGCTCATGGTCAAAGACGTCTGTTAAAAGTTTTCAGATCCATGGAAAAGCGGCTCTAGCTCCTACCCAGACTTTCTTTTCTCTGACTCCAAGCCTGTGTATTTTTCTGCTTTTTGGGCACTCCACCCAGATGTTCCACCCTCATCCCCAACTCAACTTTGCAAAATTAAAATTTACTTCCTTTCACTCCAGACTCACTTCTCCTCCTGTATTTTCTTTCTGGGAGAATGGCTCTTCCACCCACTTGGTTGTCCCAGTCACATATTTGAGGAGTCATCTTTATTCTCTTTTTCGTCCTGTTTTCTGCCATCATCCTTTACAGTCATCAATTACCAGCATAACAATAATATGGGCCACCATTTTTGAGTGTCTGTTATACTTCGGGCACCTAGGATACTTTATTGTTAATCCTCACAAATTCTGCAAAATTTATATTGTCATCATTTAAAAGTCAAAGATCCTCAGATTCAGAGACATTATTTCAGCAAAGGCATTATACCAGCAACTGCTAGTAGAGGGTAGGATTTGAACTCACATCCATCTGATTCTAAGACATATACATTTTCCAGTACCCAGGGCTGCATTCAATAGATCACTGAGAGTTCTGCCAAATTTTCCTGTTAATTATTGCTAAAATCCTCCCACTTGGCTTCATTTGCAGTGCTGTTCCCTACCTTAGTATACACATTCATTAGTTATCACCAGGACTCTGCACTGGTCTCCCTACCTCCCAATCTTGCTAGATTTTCAACCAACTTGTCTAGTGGTGTATTGGTAACCTGACTGGCCACAAACATGTTCCTGGACCTACTAAATCAGAATCTCCAAGCCTTCAGGTCTGTCTTAGTAACATATACCACCCCCACAACCCTGCTCCAACACATGTTGATTCTTAAGCTCAGCCAGTAAAGCCAAGGAGATCTCTAAGAGGGAAAACCTTTGCTTAAAACCTTCAGTGAGTCTTTTTTTTTTTTTTTTTTTAATTTGAAGATAGGGCCTTTGGGGGGGCTGTGATGTCTCTTCATTGTGACTGCAGGCTTTCTCTAGTTGTGGTGAGCGGGGGCTACTCTTCCTTGCGGTGCGTAGGCACTAGAGCACCGGTCCAGTAGTTGGGGTGCAGGGCCTTAGTTGCCCAGAGGCATGTGGAATCTTCCCAGACCAGGGGTTGAACCTATGCCTGCTACATTGGCAGGCAGATTCTTAACCACTGGGCCACCAGGGAAGTCCCTTCAGTGACTCTTGATCCCCTACAGGATAGATTGAATAATCTTTAACTTGACATATAAGGGCCTTTTATGATTTGGCTTCAAGTATACTTTCTAATCATGCTGGCCCATAGAAGTCCCTCAGTAAACTGATGCACAGTGTGGTAAGCAGAATAATAAACCCCCAAAGATGTGCATACCCTAGTCCACAGAACATCTGAATATGTTACCTTACATGGCAAAGGAAATTTCAGAAGTGTGATTGAGGTTATGGACCTTGAGATGGGATGATTAGCCTCAATTACTGCGATGCCTCTTGAGAAACCTATATGCAGGTCAGGAAGCAACAGTTAGAACTGGACATGGAACAACAGACTGGTTCCAAATAGGAAAAGGAGTACATCAAGGCTGTATATTGTCACCCTGCTTATTTAACTTATATGCAGAGCACATCATGAGAAACGCTGGGCTGGAGGAAGCACAAGCTGGAATCAAGATTGCTGGGAGAAATATCAATAACCTCAGATATGCAGATGAACACCACCCTTATGGCACAAAGCAAAGCAGAACTAAAGAGCCTCTTGATGAAAGAGAAAGAGGAGAGTGAAAAAGTTGGCTCAAAGCTCAACTTCAGAAAACTAAGATCATGGCATCTGGTCCCATCACTTCATGGCAAATAGATGGGGAAACAGTGGAAACAGTGGCTGACTTTATTTTTCTGGGCTCCAAAATCACTGCAGATGGTGATTGTGGCCATGAAATTAAAAGACACTTACTCCTTGGAAGGAAAGTTATGACCAACCTAGACAGCATATTAAAAAGCAGAGACATTACTTTGTCAACAAAGGTCCATCTAGTCAAGGCTAAGGGTTTTCCAGTGGTCATGTATGGATGTAAGATTTGGACTATAAAGAAAGGTGAGCACCGAAGAACTGATGCTTTTGAACTGTGGTATTGGAAAAGACTCTTTGAGAGTCCCTTGAACCGTAAGGAGATCCAACCAGTCTATCCTAAAGGAGATCAGTCCTGGGTGTTCATTGGAAGGACTGATGTGGAAGCTGAAACTCCAATACTTTGGCCACCTCATGCGAAGAGCTGACTCATTTGAAAAGACCCTGATGTTGGGAAAGACCAATGGCAGGAGGAGAAGGGGATGACAGAGGATGAGATAGTTGGATGGCATCACTGACTCAATGGACATGGGTTTGGGTAGACTCTGGAAGTTGGTGATGGCCAGGGAGGCCTGGCATGCTGCAGTTCATGGGGTCACAAGGAGTCGGACACGACTGAGTGACTGAACTGAACTGAACTGATTGCAGTGAGCCCAACCTAATCACATAAGTCATTAAACCCAGAGACCCTTTTTTTCAGCTGCAGTCAGAGAGAGATATGATGATGGGGAAGGATCAGAAAGGAGTGATGTAAGAAGGACTTGACCAGCCATTACAGATGGAGGAGGAGGCCATGAGCTAAGGAATATGGTAGTATCCAAAAATGAAAAGATTCTCCCTTTGGGCTTCCAGAAAGGAATGTACACACCTTGATTTTAGTGCATGTTGGACTTCTGACCTCCAGCACTGTGAAACAATTGACCTGTTATATTTTATGTTGCTAGGTTTATAGTTATTTTTTATAGCAGGAATAGAAAACAAATGTATATAGTTTTCCAAAGATGATCTGCTCATCCATACTTCTTGCACGTACCACTTTCTCTGTCTTAAGTGCGCTGTTAGGTATTCTTGGAAAACTCCTACTCATCCTTCAAAATCCAGCTCAAATTAGCTAATTCAGACAGGCATTCGCCTACAGTTCCTTCAACTTCAGTAGCATCCGATATTTTATTCATAAGTGCTAACATCACCTTGCTTCATATTTATTTACAGTTCCCATTCTCCCCATTCTCCTTAGGATTGAGATATTATCATGCTTATTTTATATTCCTAGCCTGGCACAGTGCTTGGCATTAAGTTAGTGCTCAACAAGTATTTTCTGGGTAATCGCTATGAGGATACTGAAGGAACTGTATTATAGAAGCAACTCACGCAAGCCAATCAATGTTGGATTCTGTGAATTCTTAATAGAATATCAGGGTTTTAAATGTCAAAGGTAATGATTCCAAAGATGAGTCTCTTTGGGATTGACACTTGATGTTTACCACTTACACCTACTTTTGAAATCAGATCATTTTTATTTTCCTTATATGGAAAACATTGATTTCTGATATTTAACTCAGGCAGGCAAGACAGAAGAAAAAAAATTGCTTGGGTTAATGCAAGTTCTGCATCCCTATGTGATTATTTAAAACTGAGTTTACACATTTTCCAGGAACTTGAACTCCACTGATTCCCTTGTTCTACAGCTGTGTGAAGAAGTTAGGAGCCTTGCCACATTTTCTCCACCATGTGAGAAAGCCCTTGGTAGCTGGGAAAGCCCTTCCTGGATCCCAGGGAAGAAACCAGATCTTCCAGAAGAAACCCAGTCATTTTGTCCCGCCACCCCAGGCTTGGCCCCACTTTGTGTCACAAGGAGCCCAGGGTTCTGTCCCAAACCTGCTTCAGGGCCCAGGTAAGAAAAGAGGACAGGGATTGGGAGTGTCACTCATGCTTACTCCTCTAAGGCAGGGTCCCCAACCTTCAGGATCTAATGTCTGCTGATCTGAGGTGGAGCAGATATAATAATAATAGAAATAAAGTGCACAATAAATGTGATGCACTCGCATGCATGCTAAGTCGCTTCAGTTGTGTCTGACTCTGCAACCCCATGGACTGTAGCCTGCCAGGCTCCTCTGACCATGGGATTCTCCAGACAAGAATACTGGAGTGGGTTGTCATGTCCTCCTCCAGGGGATCATAGGATTGAGCCTATGTCTCTTTTGTCTCGTGTATTGGTAGGCAGGTTCTTTACCACTAGCACCACGTGGGAAGCCTAATGCACTTGAATCTTCCCCCAAGCCACCCCCCCTCCACTTCCTGGTTTGTCCCTGGAGCCCAAATTTTGGGGATCCCTGGAGAACTCTTACAGTTTGCTATCATGAATTGCTCCATTTTCAACCCTGGTGAAAAACTAGAATCACCTGGAGGAGGCTTATTATCAAATTTCTGGGGAATTTTTATCAATCAGTCTGTAATAGGACCTGTGTACCAATATTTTTCTAAGCTCCTCAGATGATTTTGACGTGAAGCCAGGCTTGGGTTCCCTTCAGGCAGTAGTTTTCAAATTTCAACTGGAATGAGAATCAGTTGTGAGGCTCCTTAGGTGAAAAGAGCAATGGCCTCCAGGGCCAGCAGGTCTGGGAAGAGCCTGGGAACCTGCTGGCTTGACCTGTGAGAGATTCAATTCCTAGGCAGGTTGATAAGAAGTCCAGGGTCCCCAAGGAGGAGAAAGAGGTCTGGGGCTCTCAAGGAGGAGAAAGGGGTCTGGAGAATTCTCAAGGAAGAGGAAAGGACAAATGTCTTTTTTTTTTTTTCTTCTCTACATTCCTTAGTCTTCCTCACATAAAGCATTTTTTTCTTTAAGCTCGTAATTGATGATTATACAACAAACTCAGTTTAAACTTGGTACTAAGGATTATAAAACAACAATGTATCCTGCTTGAGGACAGTTTCTCCTTCCTGAAAACCATCTGGCTAATCCTGTTATCTTAAAATGTAAATTATGGGAGTGAGTCTAGTAAGATCTTTACAACCTTGAGACATTGTTGATTTATTCTAATAACTAATTAAAGTATATAATTCCCTTGCTAAGACTAGGGATGGGGTCACTCTCTTTTCCCCCTTCTGATGTCTATGTCAGAAGCTTTCTCTGTCCTTTTTTATACTTTAATAAAACCCTGCTATACCAAAGCTCTTGAAAGATCAAGCCTGGTCCCTGGTCCTGAAGCTAAATCTTCAGAGATCAGGAATCCCTCACCATTCACCGTAAGCTATCACCTGCAGTTCTAGCCTGGCAGCCCCTCTGGGGTGTGGACACTGTCAGCAGCTGCCATCTGGAGGCACCCAGCCCCACCTGTTGTCCAGGCCAGGACACTGTCCTAAGTAGCAGATACACTAGGAAGGTTCAGTTCAGTTCAGTTGCTCAGTCGTGTCCGACTCTTTGCAACCCCATGAATCGCAGCACGCCAGGCCTCCCTGTCCATCACCAACACCCAGAGTTCACTCAGACTCACGTCCATCGAGTCAGTGATGCCATCCAGCCATCTCATCCTCTGTCGTCCCCTTCTCCTCCTGCCCCCAATCCCTCCCAGCATCGGAGTCTTTTCCAATGAGTCAACTCTGCATGAGGTAGCCAAAGTACTGGAGTTTCAGCTTTAGCACCAGTCCTTCCAAAGAAATCCCAGGGCTGATCTCCTTCAGAATGGACTGGTTGGATCTCCTTGCAGTCCAAGGGACTCTCAAGAGTCTTCTCCAACACCACAGTTCAAAAGCATTAATTCTTTGGCGCTCAGCTTTCTTCACAGTCTAACTCTCACATCCATACATGACCACTGGAAAAACCATAGCCTTGACTAGATGAACCTTTGTTGGCAAAGTAATGTCTCTGCTTTTCAATGTGCTATCTAGGTTGGTCATAACTTTCCTTCCAAGGAGTAAGCATCTTTTAATTTCTTGGCTGCAGTCACCATCTGCAATGATTTTGGAGCCCAGAAAAATAAAGTCTGACACTGTTTCCACTGTTTCCCCATCTATTTCCCATGAAGTGATGGGACCAGAGGTACAGGGTCCCAAAAACAAAGGCTGCAGTTGTTCACAAGCACTGATTTTTCCGTGCAAAGCTGACACCACCAAGGGGAGAGGAAAAAGTATGGTGTAGATTAATGACAACATAGCATACAGAACATACCCCTCCTTTACCAGCAAGTGATAAAGTGAATTGAGTGAACTGGGCCTTTATGAGTTCCTTCTTTCCCACAGTCACATCCTGAGATAACATATTAACCTATGGACTGAAGCCTACCAGGCTCCTCCGTCCACAGGATTTTCTAGGCAAGAGTAGTGGAGTGGGTTGCTGTTTCCTTCTCCAGGGTATGTTCCTGACCTAGGGATTGAACCCAGGTCTCCCATATTGTAGGCAAACACTTTACTGTCTGAGCCACCAGAGAAGTCTATTAACCCATTAGTGAAGTGAGTGAAAGTTGCTCAGTCATGTCCGACTCTTTGTGACCCCATAGACTATACAGTCCATGGAGTTCTCCAGGTCAGAATACTGGAGTGGGTAGCCTTTCCCTTCTCCAGGGGATCTTCCCAACCCAGGCATCGAACAGGGTATCCTGTATTGAAGGCAGATTCTTTACCAACTGAGTTATGAGGGAAGCCATTAACCCATTAACATCTGGCAAATGTCAAAGAAGCGTTCAGTACAAATCCACAAATCCGCATGTGAACTCTCACAACACACTGCAGACATCCAGTTCATTTAGGTCCATCCAGCCTCTGTTCATCCGGTTCTTATTCACTCAGCTTAACTTTGTAACAAAAACATTTTGTCTTTACTGACATAAGTATACTGGAATCTGTGTTTGTCACGGTCAGGGACAAACCTGTCAAGCAGGCCAGCTTCGCTCACTTATCTGTGGCTTTGGTTCCAAAATTTTACATACATGATCCTACTCCTCAAGGATGAACAAATATTTCCTTACAGGGTGTGTGAGAATACAGACTCCCTCGCTGCTCACATTCACCCTCCCCAGCTTCTTGGATACGAGATAGTGTAGAATGAATGAGTCAGGTTGCCTTCTCTGCTGCAACCAGGGGTGTCTAACACATCCTGTGGACAGATCCAGATGCAGACTTGAGGCAATGGCACAAGAATGGCCATCTCTAGGTCAGCTCTGCCCAGAGAAGTTTGGCCATGTTGAGCCGACAACAGTTAGGCTGCACACACTTGCTGGAGGCTCACCTGCCTTTCAAATTCTCCTATGGAGTTTTACATATAGTATACCAGATCACTTGAGCTGCCTCTTGAGAAATCTGTATGCAGGTCAGGAAGAAACAGTTAGAATTGGACACGGAACAACAGACTGGTTCCAAATAGGGAAAGGAGTACATCAAGGCTGTATATTGTCACCCTGCTTATTTAACTTATATGCAGAGTACATCATGAGAAATGCTGGGCTGGAAGAAGCACAAGCTGGAATCAAGATTGCTGGGAGAAATATCAATAACCTCAGATATGCAGATGAACACCACCCTTATGGCAGAAAGCAAAGAACTGAAGAGCCTCTTGATGAAAGTGAAAGAGGAGAGTGAAAAAGTTGGTTTAAAGTTCAACATTCAGAAAACAAAGATCATGGCATGCGGTCCCATCACTTCATGGCAAAAAGATGGGGAAACAATGGAAACAGTGAGAGACTTTATTTTTTTGGGCTCCAAAATCACTGCAGATGGGACAGCAGCCATGAAATTAAAAGACACTTACTCCTTGGAAGGAAAGTTATGACCAACCTAGATAGCATATTCAAAAGCAAGACATTACTTTGCCAACAAAGGTCCGTCTAGTCAAGGCTATGGTTTTTCCAGTAGTCATGTATGGATGTGACAGTTGGACTATAAAGAAAGCTAAACACCAAAGAATTGATGATTTTGCACTGTGGTGTTGGAGAAGACTCTTGAGAGTCCCTTGGACTGCAAGGAGATCCAACCAGTCCATCCTAAAGGAAATCAGTCCTGAATATTCCTTGGAAGGACTGATGTTGAAGCTGAGTTCTTCATTTGGCCACCTGATGAAGAACTGACTCATTGCAAAAGACCCTGATGCTAGGAAAAATTGAAGGTGGGAAGAGAAAGGGACGACAGAGGATGAGATGGTTGGATGGCATCACCGACTCAATGGACATGAGTCTGAGTAAACTCCAGGAGTTGGTGATGGACAGGGAGGCCTGGCGTGCTGCAGTCCATGGGGGTCACAAAAAGTCGGACACAACTGAGCGACTGAGCTGAACTGATACTTATATATAACATACACTTCATATGATGTACTTTTGCTTGTTAATTCTTGAGGTTAGTTTGGATCTTATATAAAGGAGGGGCAGCCACGTGGTATCACCTGCACTGCTGAGTGTAGTGAAGAGTGTACCCTATCATTCAAATGCCCTCATTGGTTTAGGAAGGGATATGGTTCACTCTTTGTTCCAAATGTATTATTCTCCATAATTACAGCCTGAAAAGGGAAAGTGTCACACTGACTTGCTGAATTCTCAGCGTGACTTGAGATCACTGATGGCAGTGACCATGCCTGTCTCTCATGCAGGCATGAGAATGCTTTGCCCTTACTGAGCCCTGGTAACTGATCACTGTATCAAAGAATTAAATAACTAATAACATGCCGTGCATTACTTGGTTCTACCCAAGTTTAGCTGTGCTTCCATGGTTTCCCAACTTGTGTTTGAAGGCTTCTGTGAAACATTGAGGAAGTAGAAAACAGTAGTTTATGGAAACTGACTAAAATCTGCTGTTGGCAGAAATCACATATTTGCAAACAATTCTGACAAAATGGAGGTGTGTTAAGAGGCTCCAGGGCTTTGTGAGGCTTTGGTTGACTCCCTGCCTTGAACATTTTGTGGTCCTTTGACTTGTGTCTTCCTGCCCGATGAGGCATGGTGTTCAGAGTGCTGACACAGAGTTTCTCTGGCCAATAATGGGAGGTTGCGTGCTCACACACATGAGATGCAGAATTGAGAACATTTTAGTGGAGCTCCAAAAAAAGATTTCTGTTTTCAAAAAATGTTTATGCTAGCATAGAAGTGCTTTCTGATTCCACTAAATTATGGCATGAATTTACATATTTGTGAGCCCCTGGAGAGATCTAAGTTTACATCAGAGGCTCTCTCCTGGTTCTGTGAAAGATGGAATCTTCATTCCCTGAGAGCTCAGTTGGTAAAGAATCCACCTGCAATGCAGGATACCCCAGTCTGATTCCTGGGTTGGGAAGATCCACTAGAGAAGGGATAGGCTATCCACTCCAGTATTCTTGGGCTTCCCTTGTGGCTCAGCTGGTAAAGAATCTGCCTGCAATGTGAGAGACCTGGGTTCAATTCCTGGGTTGGGAAGATCCCCTGGAGAAGGGAAAGGCTACCCACTCCAGTATTCTGGCCTGGAGAATTCCATGGACTGTATAGTCCATGGGGTCACAAAGAGTCGGACATGACTGAGCGGCTTTCACTTTCGCTTTCATGCAAATAGGGTACCAATACTCTTTCAAGGAAGTTTGTCCCCTAGAGTCTTTAAGAAAAGGATCACCTGGAGGGATGGCCACCATGCACACATTACGTTTAACTGAAAAAAGTTTTCACAAAATGAAGGGTTCAGTTGTGTCTGACTCTTTTCTGCCCCATGAACTGTAGCCTCTCAGGCTCCTCTGCCCATGGAATTTTCCAGGCAAGAATACTGGAGTGGGGTACCAGTATTCTTACTCCATGGGATCTTCCCAACCCAGGGATTGAATCTATATCTCTTGAGTCTTCTGCATTGGTAGGCAGAGTCCTTACCACTGAGCCACCTGGGATACTTTCCTTACTATGCAATGCCTTTTAATAGTTTCCATTCTAAGCTATTACATCTTTCAAAATGCTGGTCACATTCACCATATTGATTACCTGACACGCTAACGGACTGTGATCTGCCATTGGAAAATACACAGTATAAACACAAAGAGTGTGCCCAAACTAAAGACTACCAGGAAGTCACAGACACTGCTTGGAAGGTTTGGAAAGGTTGTGATCCAGAACATCCACCTTCCGGAGCACACTCATCATTAGTGACCTATAGCTCATGATATGGCAAGATGGGCTGTCTGGATCCACTTGGGTGACAGCACCCTGGGCTCTGGGAAGAGTAGGGATGCTGGAAGGCTTTGCATCCTTCCCCTTTAGCACAGCATGGTCAGGAATAAGCCAGCTCTCCTAGATCTTGGCACAGGCTTACAGAGCTGTCACCCCAGAAGGAAACCTCTCATCCTTTGAGATGAAACTCAAATGTCACTTTCATGAAACTTCCCTTTAATGCCTACAATTCAAAGTCTTCTTTCTGTCTTCTCAACATCTGCAGCCCTTAATCTACACTTCACCTTGTGTACATAACACTTTCAAAACTGTGTATTGATTGTGCTTTGACCTTACCTCCTTTACTCACTGTAAGTTGCTTGAGGACTGTGATGATGCCTTACTTATTTTGTGTCCCAGACTTTCACTTTTCACTTTCATGCACTGGAGAAGGAAATGGCAACCCACTCCAGTGTTCTTGCCTGGAGAATCCCAGGGACGGGGGAGCCTGGTGGGCTGCCATCTATGGGGTCACACAGAGTCCGACACGACTGAAGTGACTTAGCAGCAGATCTAGTACTGTGCCTTGCAGACAATAGGTGCTCAATTAATATTTGGCATACACACAAGCAGGCCAGAGAAATGATTTGCCTTACACTTGTAAGTTGAAAATGACTTATCTTTGGGAAAGAGTCACTAAATTCTGTAAAGACTCACTTACTCAGCATTGGTTTTTACACATCTCTTATCCTCTGCCTTTCCATCCATCCATCCATCACTCTGTCCAACACTTACTGAGATTCTACCATGTTCCTATATTAATCATTATGGTTACTACAATGGATAAAACAGTCCCTGCCTCTGAATCCCAGAGTCTTGTGGGCAGAAGACAGTGTAGAGAGTAAGGACAACACAGGATGAGAAGGGGCAGGAAGGGACAGCTAAGACAGTTTGCTGACTCTCACCACAGATTCTGTTTACTTCTCTCAAACTTCTTAAACTCTGCCCCACTAGCAGAGATTTTAAGTTTTATATACCTATAGTTCGTATTATGAAAATCATAGCTGTGTGAAAATGTAAAATTATTATAACACTGAATACAGTTTTTCAAAGTGTTTATATATATCTAAAGTAAAGATAAAACAAATTACAATGCAGTGTGAAAAGCAGACTATTTAACTGGAATAATCTCACTTTACCGCTGAAACTCTTCAAAGCCTTCCCTTTGCTCTAAGAAGGAAATGTGAACTCAGGTCTTCCCACGACGAAGCGTCTCTGCCTGGTCTGACCTCTTCACACTCTGCTTTTCCTTGTGTTCCAACCAGTGTGGCCCTTACTGTCCCTCTGTTTGGCACACACCTCCACCCCTTGGTGGAATTAGGGGTGGGGTGTGCAGCCTAAAACCTCATCAGAAAGGTTTTCCCTGACCATATTTTTTATTTACTTGGCTGCTTTGGGCCTTAGTTACCTCATGTCATGTGGGATCACGGACTCTTTAAATGTGACACATGGGTTCCAGAGTGTGTGGGCTCTAGAGCTCACAGGCTCAGTAGCTCTGCACCATGTGGGATCTTAGATCCTGACCAGGGATCAAACCTCCAACCTTGCACTGCAAGGCTGATTCTCAACCACTGGACCACCAGGGAAGTCCCTCTGACCACCTTGTATAAGGACAGTTGCCCACCATTATTTCTATCACTGCCGCCGCCGCCAAGTCTCTTCAGTCGTGTCCAACTCTGTGCAATCCCATGGACTGCAGCCTACCAGGCTCCTCCGTCCATGGGATTCTCCAGGCAAGAACACTGGAGTGGGTTGCCATTTCCTTCTCCAATGCGTGAAAGTGAAGTCACTCAGTCGTGTCTGACTCTTAGCGACCCCATGGACTGCAGCCTACCAGACTCCTCCATCCATGGGATTTTCCGGGCAACAGTACTGGAGTGGGGTGCCATTGCCTTCTCCATTTCTATCACAAGAGCCCATTTTTTCCCTTCACAGACCTAATCACAATGGGTCATTATTTCACTTGATTACTCCTTTTTTGGGCTTCCCAGGTGGCGCTAGTGGTAAAGAATCCGCCTGTCAATGCATGAGACATAAAAGATGTGGGTTCAATCCCAGGGTCTGGAAGATACCCTGGAGAAGGAAATGGCAACCTACTCCAGTATTCTTGTATGGGAAATCCCATGGACAGTGGAGCCTGGTGGCTACAGTCCATAGGGTCACAAAGAGTTGGACACGACTGAAGTGACTGAGCGCGCGCATGCACGCACACACACACACACACACACACACACACTTCTTTTGTTAGGCTGTGAGCTCAAGTGTTAACCAGCCTATCTGCAGAGTCCCACATGGCTTTCAGCACATGGTAGATACTTAATATACTTTCTGAATAAATATGTTTTTTAAACGTTAGAGCGGCTCAGAGAAAGAGCACCGACGGGCTTGCAAAGGGAGGACGTCTTCCACCAGAGGGAAAAGCCACTGCAGAACACAGCAGTGGAGCAACAGCGCCACCAAGCGAACAGCCACCATTTCTCAAGGCATCTGCTTTTCAGAAATCTTCGCATTACGGGGCTATTTCTGGAATTTAAAGGTGAATCACAATCCATAAGGCTTCTTCCTTCCTTCCTTTCTTTTTTTTTTTTTTTTTCTTTCCCCTTTTAAAAAAAGTCCAAAAACTACCCTCAAATTCCCTCCACCTCTGCTCCTCCGCAGAGCGGGATAACTGAAGACATGTGGAGGCCAGCGAGCTAGGGCGGCTTTGGGTGTTGCTAGGAAACTTTCCCCTTTATTGATAATCTTGTGGAAACCTTACATTTTAAAATCTGCACTCTTTGAAAATGTCTGCTTGCTGTTACTTTGTTGTTCAAGTTTTGCTTTGCTTTACCGTATTTAATTTGTTTCACCTTCTGATTTGTTTAATGACATGTTATTAAAATTCCCGAGGAGTCCGCAGGAATCTGCGCTGCTGAGAGGCAGAACTGCATTCTGGAAGCTTCGGTGATTCCTATCCGAGCACCCCTTGCTGCTGCTGCTGCTGCTGCTAAGTCGCTTCAGTCGTGTCCGACTCTGTGAGACCCCACAGACGGCAGCCCACCAGGCTCCCCCGTCCCTGGGATTCTCCAGGCAAGAACACTGGAGTGGGTTGCCATTTCCTTCTCCAATGCGTGAAAACAAGGTTTTAAAACCCATTAGGGTATCACTGCTGAGCCGCTGAGGACAGACCTGTGTTGGCCTGGAAGCTGCAGCAGGCAGCTCAACGTCTTAAGGCGATGCTGGAAAAGCCGGCTTTGTCTTTTCATCCCTGCCCCTCGTCTCCGTTGCTGCCGGCCCTGGGTGTGAGAAAAGTGACCCTGATTGCCCATCGCGCTTGCTTGTTTTCTCTCATTAACCAACCCTACCAGACAGGAGAACAATGTTCTGTGCTCAATTAGAATGACGCTAACATGCCTCCGGGAGGTCTGTCTAGCGCGGAGAGGACAGGCAACAGTGGAACAGGCCATTAGGCGGTAATGGCAGGGCCCCGCCTCCTTCTCCGGCCCTGGAAAGGGGGATGTTTCAGGGAGGATGCGCAGTGCAGGTCTGCACGGCCACCGCAGCCAAATGGAAGCGTCAAGTAAAGGAAATGCAGGCAAAACGCAAAGGTTGCCAAGACTTACGGAGCTGCCAGAGCTCCCGGGAAGAAGGTGCGGGTACAATTTATTTGCGTTGTGAGAAAAATAGATCCCAGCACCCTCTTAAACGTTATTACACAGCCTTGAGGTCCATGTTGTTCTTCAAATATGAAGGGAAGCAATTTCTCCTGGCGAAGACCAAAGCCGCCCCCACCCCCACCCAAGCCTGTACTGTTTCTGGAAAGTAGTACATGCTTCCACCCTCTCCCATTTAATTTTTTTAAATGGTAAATATGTGGTAGTTGTTTTACATGTTTCAGGTAAAACATGAATAAGCAGGTCCCTTATTAAAGGGAAGAAAATCAAGTAGAGAAACACTACAGAGAAAAAATACAACGTTCTCTCATCTCTCTTACCCCCTTTCTACTCACCTCTCTCTCTAGGAGCAGTTTAGTGTCTAGTTTCCCCGGGGGTGTGTGTATGTACAACTGAGGGGAAAGATTCAACTTTCAGACTCCATGATCCTGTTATGCTGTTTCCAGAGTACAATCTAATTTTTTTAAGTGGATTTTAAAACTTTATTAATTCGCTTTTAAATTTACTTACTTATTTATCTACTTATTTATTTTTGGGTGTGCTGGGTCTTCCCTTGCTGTGCTCTGGCTTTCCTTAGTTGGGGGTGAGGCGGGGGCAGCTCCTCTCTAGTTGCAGCGCTCAGGCTTCTCATTCCAGTGGCTACTCTAGTTGTGGGCTCTAGGGCTCCGTAGTTGTGGCTCGTGGGCACTAGAGTGCAAGTTTATTATTGTGATGCATGAGCCTAGTCCCTCCTCGGCCTGTGAAATCTTCCTGGAGCAGGAATAGAGCCGAGTCCCCTGCATTGTGGGCATTTCTTAACCACTGGACCACCAGGGAAATCCTCCCAAGTGCAGTCTTTTTTGTTTTAATTTGGTCTCATGCAAAGCCTCCTTGGGCTGGTACTGCTTTGGTTGCCCCCAGAATCCTCCTCCCCAACCCTCATGACTTCCTGCTGACCTCCCTGCAAACCATGTCCCTGCTCCTTGACAGCGTGTCAGTTTCATCCTGGACACACAGTCTGAATTCTGTCCATGCCTTCTGATTCTCTCACTTTCTCCTTCTTTCTAAAAGCCCAGCTCTGATACTGACCACCATGCTTCCCAGCATCATTTTGCCGGAGTGAAATCCACCTCATTCTTTACCATCAGTCACAAGACTCTCCCAGTGACTTCCATGGAATCTCTTTATCTTTGTGTGTGATATAAAATTCCAGCCACCCCATCTAGGGTGTTTATACTGACCCACTTAAGCTCTCATTTCACCAAATTTGTCATCTTGCCAGCTTAACATCAGGCTTGATTCTTTCAACACTAGGATTCCCTAGATTTGGATAAATGAAGGGCACATCTACCACACACAATCTGTTTGGTTGACATTTTGCACAATGAAAGCAAATTTCCTTATGAGTAAAATAAGGTGTCTTTAACCTGTGTGTGAAAAAAGGGGGGGAAACTGTACTTAATATTATATAATAACCTATAAGCAAAAAGGGAGAAGGCTATGGCACCCCACTCCAGTACTCTTGCCTGGAAAATCCCATGGACAGAGGAGCCTAATGGGCTGCAGTCCATGGGGTCGCGAAGAGTCGGACACAACTGGGTGACTTCACTTTCACTTTTCACTTTCATGCATTGGAGAAGGAAATGGCAACTCACTCCAGTGTTTTTGCCTGGAGAATCCCAGGGACAGGGGAGCCTGGTGGGCTGCCGTCTATGGGGTCGCACAGAGTCGGACACGACTGAAGCGACTTAGCAGCAGCAGCAGCAGCAGCAGATAAGCAAAAAGAATCTGGAAAATTATATATATATATATATATATATATATATATCTGAATCATTCTGCTGTATGCCTGAAAGTTACATAATATTGTAAATCAACTATACTTCAACTAAAAATTTTTTTAATGTGTCATTGTTGTAACGCTTGTCATGGGACTATCAGATCATTTGGCATCTCATTTCTAAGTGTAATTGTGATAGCAGATGGCTACTACTCCTGTCTCCTTCCCCTCCCCCATGCATCCTTTCACATTCTTTATATTTACCTATAATTTCTTTCACATTGATTGGGAGAAAGTATTTATTCAGGGCATAACCCTGTGATAGGCACTAAGAGGGATATGAAAAAGCCATGGGCCAACTCTTTTAAAAAGGTGTTAATTGGATTTTTCCCATATAAAACCCCCCATAGCATTTTATTTCCTAACTCTACTTCTCACAATCAACTTCATTTGCCCATTTAATGCAATTTGCTTCTCATGATAAGATTCTATTAAGTGATTATTAAGACAGTCTGAGTTACTTCAGCCAAGCACATCTAGAATCATTACCTACCTCCTGGGGGTGATGCGAGGTGTAATTAGTTAAAGCTCACTGTTACCTCTCAGCGACCAGAACTACAGAGCCCATTTCCTCACAGTTAAGCCAAGAGCCCTGGACTTAGTCTAGCAGCAGGACCAACACAGCTGCTCACGTTTACATAAGCCCCACAGACCCATGTTTAATGACAGTCAATGTCAGATCTGTGGAAACAGCATACTAGAGGTTGGCCATCTGTGTTTTTAATTGATGTAGAGTTGATTTACAGTATCAGTTTCAGGTGTACAACATAGTGATTCAATATTTTAATAATTTTACTCCATTTAAAGTTATCAGAAAATATTGGCTATATTCCCTGTATTGTTGTTTAGTTGCTAGGTCATGTTCCACTCTTTGCAACCCCATGGACCATAGCCTGCCACGGTCCTCTGTTCATGGGATTTCCCAGGCAAGAATACTGGAGTGGGTTGCCATATCCTTTTCCAGGGGATCTTTCCAACCCAGGGATTGAACCCGTGCTTCCTGCATTGGCAGGCAGATTCTTTACCACTGAATCACCAGGGTATTTATTCCCTGTGCTGTACAATATATCCTTGTTGCTGTTTGTTTTATATCAATGAATAATTTGTACCTCTTAACCTCCCCCTGCCCCACATGTAAATCACTAGGTTGTTATTGTTGTTGTTTTGGACTATGTCTATTGATATCAAATTATATCCTTAAGGATTGATTTCTGTTGGTTACAAAACCCTATTTTATAAATAGTCCCAATCTTACTGTTAATAAACAAAAAATCTTTCACTTAAAATAGCTTGAAACAAATCAGCCTAGCACTCCCCTTGAACCACTCATTCTTTTAGTCTTTTACAAACACTTACTAAGCTCTTACTATACAGGAAGGGCTAGGCTAGGATCTAAGGCTACAAATGTTGAGAAAGAAAGTCACCACCCTCAAGGAATTTATAGTCAGTAAACTATACAAATGGTTATAAAGACTTTGGGCAAACTTTCTCCATTTACTCAAAAGTCTACCAGGTACTAAGATAGTGGTTTAAAAACTTCACTGATGAGTCAGATAGAACAAGTATCATATGATATCCCTTATATGCAGAATCTAAAAAGAAAGGATACAAATGAACTTATTTACATAACAGACTCACAGACTTTAGAGAATGAATTTATGGTTTTGGAGTAGGGGACAGGTGGGAGGAGGAGGGATAGTTTGGGAGTTTGGGATGGACATGTACACCCTGCCACATTTAAAATGGATAATCAACAAGGACCTGTTGTATAGCAAAGGGAACTCTGCTCAACGTTATGTGGCAGCCTGGATGGGAGGGGAGTTGGGGGGGTGGAATGAATACCTGTATATGTATGGCTGAGTCACTTTATTGTCCACCTGAAACTATCACAACAGTGTTAATTGGCTTTATTCCAGTAAAAAGTTAAAAAAAAAATCACTGATTAAAGTGCTTGAGTCAAGTACCAAGGGCCCAGAGGTCCTCAGGTCCCTCCCCTCTTGGGGGGCTAGTGTTTAGTCCACTGGAAGATTAGAAGCCTTTAATTAGAAGAGGAAGTGAACTGCTTCAGTACCCAGCAGACAACAGTGAGAAAGGACATGGGTGTTGTTCAATTGCTCTGTCATGTCTGACTCTTTGAGATCCTCGTGGTCTGCAGCACCCCAGACTTCCCTGTCCTTCACAATTTCCTGGAGTTTGCACAAACTCATACCATTGAATCAGTGATAGCACCCAACCATCTCATCTTCTGTCATCCCCTTCTCCTCCTGCCTTCAATCTTTCCCAGCATCAAGGTCTTTTCTAATGAGACAGCTCTTCGCATCAGGTGGCCAAAGCATTGGAGCTTCAGCATCAGTCCTTCCAATGAATATTCAGAGTTTATTTCCTATAGGATTGACTGGTTTGATCTCCTTGCAGTCCATCAGATCAGATCAGTCGCTCAGTCGTGTCCGACTCTTTTCGACCCCATGAATCGCAGCACGCCAGGCCTCCCTGTCCATCACCAACTCCCGGAGTTCACTTAGACTCAGGTCCATCGAGTCAGTGATGCCATCCAGCCATCTCATCCTCTGTCGTCCCCTTCTCCTCTTGCCCCCAATCCCTCCCAGCATCAGAGTCTTTTCCAATGAGTCAGCTCTTCGCATGAGATGGCCAAAGTACTGGAGTTTCAGCTTTAGCATCATTCCTTCCAAAGAAATCCCAGGGCTGATCTCCTTCAGAATGGACTGGTTGGATCCCCTTGCAGTCCAAGGGACTCTCAAGAGTCTTCTCCAACACCACAGTTCAAAAGCATCAATTCTTCGGCGCTCAGCCTTCTTCGCAGTCCAACTCTCACATCCGTAAGTCTTCTGCAACACTACTGTTCGAAAGCATCAATTCTTCGGTGCTCAGCCTTCTTTATGGTCCAACTCTCACATCCGTACATGACTAGTGGAGAAAGCATAGCTTTGACTAGGTGGACCTTTGTCGGCAAAGTGATGTCTCTGCTTTTCAACATGCTGTCTAGTTTTGTCATAGCTTTTCTTCCAAAGAGCAAGCGTCTTTTAATTTCATGGCTGCAGTCACCCTCTGCAGTATAATAAATAATAAGAGATCAGAATGAACAACTCAAAAAAGAAAATTTCACAGAGTACTGCCATGCAGGACATTTAGCATAAGGAGCAAGAACTCTGTAAACCCCTGCAGCTCCTCAGGGTTTCTTGCCTGATAGTGCCAGGCAATCGTTTATTTGCATAATAGCTCTAACTCAACAGAAAAGGTTACAGTGTGGCTGCTAGGCAGGGGAATAAGTCATGGAAGATGATTTCCACTGAAAAACATTTCTGGAAATTTAAATCAGTTCTTTTTTTTTTAATTTTATTTTATTTTTAAACTTTACATAATTGTATTAGTTTTGCCAAATATCAAAGTGAATCCGCCACAGGTATACATGTGTTCCCCATCCTGAACCCTCCTCCCTCCTCCCTCCCCATTCCATCCCTCTGGGTCGTCCCAGTGCACCAGCCCCAAGCATCCAGTATCATGCATCGAACCTGGATTGGCAACTCGTTTCATACATGATATTTTACATGTTTCAGTTCTTAAAATGATTAAACTCAGCTCTTAAAGTCATTCTTCAGTGATAAGATGTAGGAGACAATTTGTAGCTCAGTATAAAGAAATGTGTTCTCACCACTTTAGCTGCTCCTGAATGGATTTGGCGACTTTGGGAGGTAGTGAGTGTCCTGTGGCTTAGAGGTATTTAAGCAAAGTCTGGACAGCACCCTTGTGGAAAAAAAAAGTACAGAAATGTACAAAAGTAAAAGTACAGAGCTAAGAATGGTTTTTACATGTCTTAATGTACAGTATAAGACGGCCAAAGATCTGTTAGCTTTTCAGTGAGAGCTGCTCAGTTTTGATTCTCAGCCTGGAAAGCCTAGTTGTCCTGGGCTCACCCCTGCAATGTTCTCTTTCAACTCTGAGTGCTAGGGTCTGCCCACACCTCATTTTCTGATGGGGTCTCCAGCAAAGTAACTCTGGAGCAAAGCTGCTTCACTGTGGACCTGAGTGTGCCTGCAGGAGACAGGACAGTTTCGGGAAACAAACCTGGATTTAGCAGGAAGACTTGGCTTCCCTGGTGGCTCAGATAAAGAATCTGCCTGCAGTGCAGGAGACCCGGGTTTGATCCCTGGGTTAGGAAGATCCCCTGGAGAAGGAAATGGCAACCCATTCCAGTATTCTTGCCTGGAGAATTCCATGGACAGAGGAGCCTGGCGGGTTACAGTCCATGGGGTCACAAAGAGTTGGATAAGACTGAACGACTAATACATTTTCATGCTTGTTAGCAGATACACATACTGGATTGCCTCTTTCTCTCCTCTTTTTTACAAACTGCATTTTATACTTTCAGATTCTATTCGTTGGCTGGGAAAAAGGATAACTTGATGATCTCTAATAGGCAAGTGGCAGGAGTAGGACATGTCACAGCCACCCAGGTCTCCCCTCACAGGGGAATGAGTCCTGGGCATCCCACACACAAGGGTAATGACCATCCTTCTGGGTCCCTGCAGGGAAGATGGTAGAGACAATGGCCACAGACTGTTCTGTTACCTTTACTCTAAAAGAGAAATACCCTAAGAAAATACAAGTGTTCACATTTCTTTCATTTTTGTTCTTAATTTTTTTTCTCTGGGTATAAGATGGGAGAATCTTAACTTGGAGAAATGCTGTCTCCACCTGTCTTGCCTTTGCTGAGGGATTAGCTTTTCAAGGGGGGACCCTTGAAAGGCTGTGGTCCCCAGGGCATGCTAGGGGCAAGAAGGGGAGGGCTCATCTTTTGACGGCTCCAGGTGTGAGGTGGTGGTTTCAGGAATGGAATTATGATCCCTACATCTCTGGGAGGAGGAAAAACAAAGGGGGGATAAACGCTATGCAGTCCAGTTAATCTTAGCTTAAGGTAATAAATTCCACTGCTTGGAGTTTGAGCCAAGAGAACAAGTCTTCAGGGGGATTTCACAGTCGCTGAGGATGAATGTTGGTTTTTAAAACAGGCACTTATGCAACCATGAAAAATGTGCATCTACGAAACCGCAAGTTTGTTGTCGATGTCTGTGAGTCTCTTTCTCTTTTGTGTATAGATTAATTTGTATTATTTTTAGCTTCTACATCAGTTCAGTTCAGTTCAGTCACTCAGTCATGTCCGACTCTTTGTGACCCCATGAACTGCAGCACACCATGCCTCCCTGTCCATTACCAACTCCCAGAGTTTACCCAAATTCATGTCCGTTGAGTCAGTGATGCCATCTAACCATCTAATCCTCTGTTGTCCCTTTCTCCTCCTGCCTTCAATCTTTCCGAACATCAGGGTATTTTCAAGTGAGTCAGCTCTTCACATCAGGTGGCCAAAATATTGGAGTTTCAGCTTCAACACCATCCCTTTCATGAACACCCAGGACTGATTTCCTTCAGGATGGACTGGTTGGATCTCCTTGCAGTCCAAGCGACTCTCAAGAGTCTTCTCCAACACCACAGTTTAAAAGCATCAGTTCTTCAGTGCTCAGCTTTCTTTATAGTCCAACTCTCACATCCGTACATGACTACTGGAAAAACCATAGCCTTGACTAGATGGACCTTTGTTGGCAAAGTAATGTCTCTGCTTTTGAATATGCTGTCTAGGTTGGTCATAACTTTCCTTCCAAGGAGTAAGCGTCTTTTAATTTCATGGCTGCAGTCACCATCTGCAGTGATTTTGGAGCCCAATAAAATAAAGTCTCTCACTGTTTCCACTGTTTCCCCATCTATTTGCCATGAAGTGATGGGACCAGATGCCATGATCTTAGTTTTCTGAATGTTGAGCTTTAAGCCAACTTTTTCACTCTCCTCTTTCACTTTCATCAAGAGGCTTTTTAGTTCTTCTTTGCTTTCTGCCATAAGGGTGGTGTCATCTGCATATCTGAGTGATTGATATTTCTCTCGACAATCTTGATTCCAGCTTGTGCTTCTTCCAGCCCAGCGTTTCTCATGATGTACTCTGCATATAAGTTAAATAAGCAGGGTGACAATATACAGCCTTGATGTACTCCTTTCCTGATAAGGAACCAGTCTGTTGTTCCATGTCCAGTTCTAACTGTTGCTTCCTGACCTGCATACAGGTTTCTCAAGAGGCAGGTCAGGTGGTCTGGTATTCCCATCTCTTTCAGAATTTTCCACAGTTTATTGTGATCTATACAGTCAAAGCCTTTGGCATAGTCAATAAAGCAGAAGTAGATGTTTTTCTGGAACTCTTTTGGTTTTTTGTTGATTCATTGGAGGTTGTCAATTTGATCTCTGATTCCTCTGCCTTTTCTAAAACCATCTTGAACATCTGAAAGTTCACGGTTCATGAATTGCTGAAGCCTAGCTTGGAGAATTTTGAGCATTATTTTGCTAGCGTGTGAGATGAGTGCAATTGTGTGGTAGTTTAAACATTCTTTGGCATTGCCTTTCTTTGCGATTGGAGTGAAAACTGACCTTTTCCAGTCCTGTGGCCACTGCTGAGTTTTCTAAATTTGCTGGCATATTGAGTGCAGCACTTTCACAGCATCATCTTTTAGGATTTGAATTAGCTAAACTGGATTTCCATCACCCCCACTAGCTTTGTTCATGGTGATGCTTCCTAAGGCCCACTTGACTTCACATTCCAGGATGTCTGGCTCTAGGTGAATGATCACACCATCGTGATTATCTGGATTGTGAAGATCTTTTTTGTACAGTTCTTCTGTGTATTCTTGCCACCTCTTCTTAATATCTTTTGCTTCTGTTAGGTCCATACCATTTCTGTCCTTTATCGAGCCCATCTTTGCATGAAGTGTTCCCTTGGTATCTCTAATTTTCTTGAAGAGATCTCTAGTCTTTCCCATTCTAATGTTTTCCTCTATTTCTTTGCATTGATCGCTGAGGAAGCCTTTCTTATCTCTCCTTGCTATTCTTTGGAACTCTGCATTCAAATGGATATATCTTTCCATTTCTCCTTTGCTTTTTGCTTCTCTTCTTTTCACAGCTATTTGTAAGGCCTCCTCAGACAGTCATTTTGCTTTTTTGCATTTCTTTTTCTTGGGGATGGTCTTGATCCTTGTCTCCTGTACAATGTCACAAACCTCCGCCCATAGTTCATCAGGCACTCTGTCTATCAGATCTAGGCCCTTAAATCTATTTCTCACTTCCACTGTATAATCATAAGGGATTTGATTTAGGTCATACCTGAATGGTCTAGTGGTTTTTCCCACTTTCTTCAATTTCAGTCTGAAATTGGCAAAAAGGAGTTCATGATCTGAGCCACAGTCAGCTCCCAGTCTTGTTTTTGCTGACTCTATAGAGCTTCTCCATCTTTGGCTGCAAAGAATATAATAAATCTGATTTCAATGTTGACCGTCTGGTGATGTCCATGTGTAGAGTCTTCTCTTGTGGTGTTGGAAGAGGGTGTTTGCTATGACCAGTGCATTCTCTTGGCAAAACTCTGTTAGCCTTTGCCCTGCTTCATTCTGTACTCCAAGGCCAAATTTGCCTGTTACTCCAGATATCTCTTGACTTCCTACTTTTGCATTCCAGTCCCCTATAATGAAAAGAACATCTTTTTTGGGTGTTAGTTCTAGAAGGTCTTATAGGTCTTCATAGAACCATTCAACTTCAGCTTCTTCAGCATTACAGTTCAGGGCATAGACTTGGATTACCATGATATTGAATGGTTTGCCTTTGAAATGAAGCAGAGATCATTCTGTCATTTTTGAGATTGCATCCAAGTACTGCATTTCAGACTCTTTTGTTGACTATGATGGCTACTCCATTTCTTCTAAGGGATTCTTGCCCGCAGTAGTAGATATAATGGTCATCTGAGTTAAATTCACCCATTCCAGTCCATCTTAGTTCACTGATTCCTAGAATGTCGATGTTCACTCTTCCTGTTTGACCACTTCCAATTTGCCTCGATTCACGGACCTAACATTCCAGGTTCCTATGAAATATTTCTCTTTAAAGCATCATACCTTGCTTCTATCACCAGTCCCATCTGCAACTGGGTGTTGATTTTGCTTTGGCTCCATCCCTTCATTCTTTCTGGAATTACTTCTCCACTGATCTCCCATAGCATATTGGGCACCTACCAGTCTGGGGAGTTCATCTTTCAATGTCCTATCTTTTTGCCTTTTCATACCCCATGTCCAAGGTAAGGAGCAGCGGCTGCACTTTGCTCGAGCAGTCATGAAGAGATACCCCACGTCCAAGGTAAGAGAAACCCAAGTAAGACGGTAGACGCTGAGAGAGGGCATCAGAGGGCAGACGGACTGAAACCACAATCACAGACAACTAGCCAATCTGATCACATGGACCACAGCTTGTCTAACTCAATGAAACTAAGCCATGCCGTGTGGGGCCACCCAAGATGGAGGGGTCATGGTGGAGAAGTCTGACAGAATGTGGTCCACTGGAGAAGGGAATGGCAAACCACTTCAGCATTCTTGCCTTGAACTTCTACATCAGTTCAGTTCAGTTCAGTTGCTCAGTCATGTCTGACTCTTTGCGACCCCATGAATCGCAGCACGCCAGGCCTCCCTATCCATCACCAACTCCCGGAGTTCACTCAAACTCATATCCATCGAATCGGTGATGCCATCCAGCCATCTCATCCTCTGTTGTCCCCTTCTCCTCTTGCCCCCAATCCCTCCCAGCATCAGTCTTTTCCAATGAGTCAACTCTTCGCATGAAGTGGCCAAAGTACTGGAGTTTCACATAGATAGATAAAAATAAAACAAGGCAAAAAGTGTGCACCTATATATGTTCGTGTTTTTCCCAGTCCCAGTGTGTCCAGACTTGGTGAGTCACTCAGGACACAATAGCATGCTGTACCTGACATTAAAAAACATGCATTGAAAAAAAAAATATGCATTGTACATTGTTTTAATTGCTTCAAGGACCTGCTTCCATGTGCACGTGTGCACACACACACACACACACACAAAACCCAGGTCAGTGCTCTGACTTCTGCCTTGGCCTCCTGCCTTGCTGCATGTCTGAAGCAAAGTTCACTACCCCTAAAAGGGCACAACTCGTGCCACCAGCCCTGCATGGGTTCTCCACATCTATCATTTCAGAACCCCTGAGCGCAAAAATTATAGTCATGCCACATTCTACTAAACATCAATTTTGAGGCCCAAATCATGCCTGAAAACATAGTTTTCACCCACTGTGGGTATTTTCACTGTGACGTTTTTCATAAGCACTTGTGCTAGAGGCAAAAAATTTCACAATACACTTTAGAATTAACTGTGGTTGTGGGAGTGTGCTTAGTTGATCAGTCATGTCCAATTCTTTTTTTTTTTTTTACTTTGTTTTTTTTTTAAATTTTATTTTATTTTTAAATTTTACATAATTGTATTAGTTTTGCCAAATATCAAAATGAATCCGCCACAGGTATACATGTGTTCCCCATCCTGAACCCTCCTCCCTCCTCCCTCCCCACACCATCCCCCTGGGTCGTCCCAGTGCACCAGCCCCAAGCATCCAGTATCGTGCATCGATCCTGGACTGGCAACTCATTTCATACATGATATTTTACATGTTTCAATGCCACTCTCCCAAATCTTCCCACCCTCTCCCTCTCCCACAGAGTCCATAAGACTATTCTATACATCAGTGTCTCTTTTGCTGTCTCATACACAGGGTTATTGTTACCATCTTTCTAAATTCCATATATATGCGTTAGTATACTGTAGTAGTGTTTTTCTTTCTGGCTTACTTCACTCTGTATAATAGGCTCCAGTTTCATCCACCTCATTAGAACTGATTCTTTGCCATCCCATAGACTGTAGCCTGCCAGGCTCCTCTGTCTAAGCAAGAATACTTGCTCTTCTCCAGACAAGAATACTGGAGTGGATTGCCATTTCCTTCTCCAAGGGATCTTTCCAACCCAGGGATCAAACCTGAGTCTATTGTGTCTCCTGCATTGGTGAAGGAGGAAACAGACAGAACAGGCACCATCTTGAAAGCAGGACTCCATCTTGGGCTGGACTGTGGACGTTGAGCTGCTGCTGCTGCTGCTGCTAAGTCACTTCAGTCATGTCCGACTCTGTGCTACCCCATAGACGGCAGCCATTCAGGCTTCATCGTCCCTGGGATTCTCCAGGCAAGAACACTGGAATGGGTTGCCATTTCCTTCTCCAATGCATGAAGGTGAAAAGTGAAAGTGAAGTCGCTCAGTCGTGTCTGACTCTTAGCGACCTTGTGGACTGCAGCCTACCAGGCTCCTCCGTCCATGGGATTTTCCAGGCAAGAGTACTGGAGTTATATGCCCAGTATCTATGGAAACTATATACCAACTGGAAAACCGGATCCCCCTGGATGGAAGAGCCCCAGGGCTCATACCTAGACTCTCCATCGCCTAAAAGAACACTAATTATCTGTGTAACCGAATTGAATTATAAATTCTCTTATGCTTATTGGGGTATAACCACAGGCCTATTGATAATTGTCCACTGTTAACTACCTAGGCTTAAGGCATACAAATCACAGGTTTAAGGCATAGGAATCTCGGGTTAACTTTGATTGTATCTTTCTTTTCCTTCAGACTAGTTTCAGAGAATTTGGTGGGGGGTGGGGAGGATGGGTTTGAGCACGTACACTTAGGGTAACTGGTCAGGTCCTTGGCTAAGAGGAGACTCTGCCTTGGGCCCACCGGTATAATAAACTGCACTCCATTATCTGCATTGTCCTTCTGAGTGAGTTTCCCGGAACGCGTGGCTACAACATATGGTGCATTGGCCGGGAAACTCCTCCCTTTGAGGAGACAAGTACCACTTGGGACTACTCTGAGGCCTTGTGGCTTGAATCTTCTAGAAGGGGGAAGGAGCCTCACCCTTCTGGAAGGATTCTGCTTCTCAATGCCCGGACCTTTCATGTTAGCAGGTAGTGGACGGCAGCAGGGGAACTGCGTACTCAGGTGAGGAGGAACCCACCTGGTAGAGTGGAAGAGGGGGCCTCATCACCCCCCTGGGAGGGACTAGAAGGGGCACGGACCCACAGGAGCCTAGGATAGGCAGGTGGCAGTGATTGTTTGGTACACAGGTTGACGAGCGTGTTAGGGCTTAGCAAGAAATTTGTAAAGGTCGTTTAGGCGGTGGTGTCCATGCCGTCTTGGGGAAAATTATTACCAAGCAGTCACCAGGGGATTTTTAGGAGAAGAAACTTGGTCTTTGTGTGCTCGTATTCTGCCCTCCCCAAGGAGGTGTCCCATCTGCTGTGAAATTCTTGACCCCTTTGGAATTGTCAGGCTAGAAGGAGGGGGATACATAAGTGAATACGAATTGGCTTTTCTGGAGATGGCCTGGGACGTGGAATATTTAACCCATCTGTGTTTTCATCCGCACCTGATCAAGCCCACCAAGGCAGAACGGACTTTAAAAGTTAAGGGAAAAACCGTCTTGGACCACGTGGTGTTCTGGTTCGGCAGTGCTGACTGGCAGGTGAAGAAGGCACGCCTATCCCCCTTCTCCCTCTGGGATCTGGCAGGTAAGGCTCTTCTCACCCCAGTTAGGAAGGAGGTGGAATGGCAATTTAAGTGTTTCATTGAGTGGAAATATCAGAAGTACATAGGGTACTGAGAACTTCGTAGACAGAACAAAAAGGAAAAGTAGAAGGTCTGAGAAGGTAAGCAAGATGGTGGAGGGACATAATCTAAGGCAACTGTATTGGAGTGCATGATTACAAATTTAAAGAAGGGATTTGGAGGAGACTATTAGGTGAACTCACACGCTAGTAAAGTAATGCTCAAAATTCTCCAAGCTAGGCTTCAGCAATATGTGAACCGTGAACTTCCCGATGTTCAAGCTGGTTTTAGAAAAGGCAGAGGAACCAGAGATCAAATTGCCAACATACGCTGGATCATGGAAAAAGCAAGAGAGTTCCAGAAAAACATCTATTTCTGCTTTATTGACAATGCCAAAGCCTTTGACTGTGTGATTCACAATAAACTGTGGGAAATTCTGAAAGATATGGGAATACCAGACCACCTGACCTGCCTCTTGAGAAATCTGTATGCAGGTCAGGAAGCAACAGTTAGAACTGGACATGGAACAACAAACTGGTTCCAAATAGGAAAAGGAGTACGTCAAGGCTGTATATTGTCACTCTGCTTATTTAACTTATATGCAGAGTACATCATGAGAAACGCTGGGCTGGAAGAAACACAAGCTGGAATCAAGATTGCCAGGAGAAATATCAATAACCTCAGATATGCAGATGACACCACTCTTATGGCAGAAAGTGAAGAGGAACTAAAAAGCCTCTTGATGAAAGTGAAAGTGGAGAGTGAAAAAGTTGGCTTAAAGCTCAACATTCAGAAAATGAAGATCATGGCATCTGGTCCCATCACTTCATGGGAAATAGATGGGGAAACAGTGGAAACAGTGTCAGACTTTATTTTTGGGGGCTCCAAAATCACTGCAGATGGTGACTGCAGCCATGAAATTAAAAGACGCTTACTCCTTGGAAGGAAAGTTATGACCAACCTAGACAGCATATTCAAAAGCAGAGACATTACTTTGCCAACAAAGGTCCGTCTAGTCAAGGCTATGGTTTTTCCTGTGGTCATGTATGGATGTGAGAGTTGGACTGTGAAGAAGGCTGAGCACCAAAGAATTGATGCTTTTGAACTGTGGTGTTGGAGAAGACTCTTGAGAATCCCTTGGACTGCAAGGAGATCCAACCAGTCCATTCTGAAGGAGATCAGCCCTGGGATTTCTTTGGAGGGAATAATGCTAAAGCTGAAACTCCAGTACTTTGGCCACCTCATGCGAAGAGTTGACTCATTGGAAAAGACTCTGATGCTGGGAGGGATTGGGGGCAGGAGGAGAAGGGGACGACAGAGGATGAGATGGCTGGATGGCATCACTGACTCGATGGACGTGAGTCTGAGTGAACTCCGGGAGTTGGTGATGGACAGGGAGGCCTGGCGTGCTGCGATTCATGGGGTCACCAAGAGTCGGACACGACTGAGTGACTGAACTGAACTGAACTGATGAGGTGAAGATAACGCCTAACCACCTCCACATACTCTGTGAAGTCGAATGGCACCGTATGGGAGTAGGATGGCCACCAGAGAACACCATGAACTTAAAAATAGTGGAAGCAGTCTATACAGTAGTCACAGGAGAGCCAGGACACCCAGATCAATATCCATATATTGACTCATGGCTAGGGTTAGCTCGAGACCCTCCTACTTGGACAAGGGTCTGTATCCAGAAGGGAAAAGGAAAAATATTAATGGCACAAAAACTGACTGATGATAAAAAAGGATTTGGACGGGGATGACCTGACCCCTCCACTATACTGGATAAGGATGCGCCTGCCTTCCAGTGCCCCACCAGGACCAGAGGCTGCCTTAATGCCCGATTCAGGGCCAGCTGAAGTTCCTGCGGCAGTCACTGCTCTTCCGCCAGCTCTCCCAGAGATCGTAGAGCTGCCATTTCAGTGGCAGGCTCTGATCCCAGCAATGGAAATCTCTGGTCAACGCCCCCAGAATTCCACCTCAGCCAGACCTCCTAGATTGTATCTACCTCTCCCGGTGAGTACTGATGGGAACGGGGGAAAAAACACAGAAATTAGACAGAGGCTGCACTCTGCCAAGGAACAAGGTGAAAGAACCCCACTACAGATGCCCCTCAGAGAGCTACAATAGCCTCCGGTTCAGGACGCATGGGGCACTACCCTCAGCTCCCTGTAGCCTATTATTACCAGCCATTTTCCTCTACGGATATGTTAATCTGGCAGAGTCCACCATACTCGGGGGAGCCACAAGCCATGATTAGGCTAATGGAGACTATTTCTCGAACCCACCGCCCTACATGGGATGACATAACCCAACTACTAGTCTCCCTTTTTAGCACTGAGGAAAGACACAGGGTCCCTAGGCCAGAAAATGGTTAAGAGAAATGGCACCTGAGGGTACTGCAAACCTGCAGTGGTGGGCAGAACTAGCCACCCCCATGAGAGGCCCAGTTGGGACTGTAACACAGAGGAAGGGAGGGGCCACCTGGAGAGATATCTGGCGGCTTTTTAACAAGGTCTCTCAAGAGGGGGCGCCCAAAAACCTATGAGTATGGCAAAACCCTCCGAAGTGATTCAAAGAGAAGGCGAATCACCCTCTGAGTCCTACGAAACACTGTGTGAGACCTGTAGACTTTATATGCCAATAGATCCAGAGGCTGCTGGGTCTCGGATAGTGACAAATGCAGCCTTTGTGTCTCAAGCCTACCTGAAAATGTCAGATGGGGGGACACAAAGTGACTCATACATTTTTATACATCCCTGAATGCCCAGTACCTTTGTTGGGAAGAGACTTGCTGTCTAAATTGGGGGCACAAGTGACCTTTCCCCCCCACGAAAGACCCACTCTTTGAGTGGGCCCAACCACCTATTTACTCTTCCTCTCAGTAACCCCTCAAGATAAATGGAGGTTGCACGATCTCCCGGAATGGAAATCGGATGGGCTAAACAGTCGAGTTAACTCAACAATTCCCTGAAGTCTGGGCGGAAGACAACCCCCGTCCCCCGCACCACTGCAGGCTTGCAAAACAAGTCCCACTGGTAATAGAACTCAAACCCCAGTTCAATTACATCAGCACCCTCCTTGGGCCTGCCAGACCTTTCTAAGCTGTTTATTCTTCACGTGACTTAAAAGCACAAGGTGGCTATGGGAGTGTTGTCCCAGACTATGGGGACACGGGACAGACCCGTGGCTTATTTCCCGAAACCACTGGACAGTGTTGCCACTGGGTGGTCGGGATGCTTATGGGCAGCTGCTGCAGTTGCCTTACTGGTCCGGGAGGCAACCAAGCTGACTTTGGGCCAAGATTTGATCGTAAAAGTCCTGCATGAGGTCAACACTGTCCTGTGAGGGGACCCCAATAAATGGCTGTCAATATCCTGGATTACTCAATACCAGGGACTATTATGTGAGAACCCCCATGTTACTATTGAACCTTGTCAGGCCCTAAATCCAGCCACTCTCCTTCCTGTGGGACAAGGTGGGCCCTCACATTGCAAGGAAATGTCAGCAGACCTGACTTGAGAGACCAGCCAATTCTGGACCCAGATTTGGTCCTGTACACCAATGGCACCAGCCTGGTGAAACAAGGACGACTGTCGGGATATGAGGTAGTCATGGAAGAAACCATCGTTGAGGCTAGCTCTCTGCCATCACACCTGTCCACTCAACAGGCTGAACTATATGTTATAATCTGGGCCCTCCAGCTGTCAAAAGGTAAGAAGACCAACCTTTACACAGACTCCAGGTATGCTTTTGCCACACTACATGTATACAGGGCTCTGTATAAGGAGAGAGGCTTTTTGACAGCTAGTGAGAAAGATATAAAAATAAGGAAGAAATTAAGACCCTATTAGATGCTGCCTGGGAACCAGAAAGGGTTGCAGTCATACACTGCTGAGGACATCAAAAAGAGGATACCCATCCAACCCCCACCCCCACCCTCCTGGGCTCCGGGAACAGACTGGTAGATAAGACCACTAAACAAGCAGTCGAAGGCTTGGGGGTGACAAGTGAAGCCCCTATTAAAGCTCTTGTATTAGCGGAGCTGCCTGAACTAACGCTGGACTCTCCAAAATACACTGAAGCCCAAAACCAACTAGCCAGAGCGGAAGGGGCCATCAAGACTGAAAAGGGATGGTGGGAATTGCCAAGTGGCAAATTATTGGTACCGGAGGAGCTGGCACCCACTCTGGTAAGCCAAACACACCAAGTGACCCACCTAGGCCATGATAAACTGGAAGAGCTAATTCGAAAATATTTCTTGGTTCCCCACCTCTCTTCCCTATGCAGGACAAAATCTCAGAACTGCACTGCCTGCTCACAGGTCAATGCTGCCTCTCGGCACAGACAGAAACCTCCGGGGATTCAGCTAAAAGGCACGCTGCCCTTTGAACACCTGGAAGTGGACTTCACTGAAATGAAACCTCACCGACACTACCATTACCTGCCGGTCATGGTATGTACGTTCTCCGGATGGGTAGAAGCTTTTCCTACCCGGACTGCAAGAGCATCAAAAGTAGCCTGGTGCCTGCTTAGGGAGATAGTTCCCAGATTTGGATTTCCTACCAGCATTGGATCGGACAATGGCCCGGCTTTCGTAGCTGATTTAGTATAACAAGTAAGCAAAACTTTAAACATCAATTGGAAATTACATACAGCATATAGGCCCCAGAACCAAGGAATGGTGGAAGGAACCAACCGGACACCTAAAGAGACACTCTCCAAGTGGATCATAGAGACTGACTGCTCCTGGATGGACTTGTTTCCAATGGCTCTGCTCAGACTCAGGATGACCCCACAGTCCCAAGGCTATTCTTCAGATAAAATTGTGTGTGGGAGGCCCACTCCCATAATAAAACAAGTGTCAACAAATTTGCCTCAGGTAAGGGGAGATGAGATTTCACAGCAGATGGAACAACTGGGTAAGGTAATAAATCAGGTAACTGAGTTTGTACAGAAAGGGTGCCATTTCCCCTTGGGGAACAGATTCACGAGTTTGTGCCTGGGGATCAGGTGTGGGTCACCGACTGGAACACGACTCCTTGGCCCCACATTGGAAGGCTCCATACACTGTTGTTCTAACCACCCCTACAGCAGATAAAGTTCTAGGTGTCACTCCCTGGATCCACCACATGAGGATGAAGAGAACATACCACGCAGACCCAGAAAACGCTGTGTGGACTGCACAGAGGGACCCCACTGGCTCTCAAGAGACTAAGATCATCCTTAAGAAGAAGGAAAAGATGATCCTGGACGAGCCCCTTCAGGATGAAGCCACATAATCAACTCCTGCTATTTGGCCTCATCAATGTGATTTTGAATTTAACTTCCATTTCAAGTCAAGACAATGTTTTCATTTCCTGGGCACATTCCTGCGTGGACTTCCACAACACCTCCAACTGCTGGGTGTATGGGGCTATGCCTCTGTCTGAGATGGATGGACTTCCTTGGTGCTCTTTTCTGGGACGACAAAAAGAGACTTTCCTTTCTCCTGTCAATCATAATCTCTCCCTGCTCTCTTGGTGTAAGCCAGACCTACAGTCAATAGACTCGGGTCATGGGGTTACAATTGATGTTAACACCAATTTCATAGGAGTAATAAAAACATATACCTCATATTTAAAGGACAAAAGGAAAAAAGCTCCCGGCAAGGGAGGACAGGCCTCTAGGTATGTTGAACAATTCTGCCAAGTCTGGGATAAATATTTCTGGATGACCCCAGAAAAGGGTCAATTAATTACTCCCACTGCTATATGCTGTGAACAAAAAGAACAAAGGATAGGGTTCAGTGACCTCCATTAGGCCCCCAAAAACTAAAATATATGGGGTACCTATCCCCCAAACAATGTAAATGAACATTCGAGGTCACATACTACCCCAACCAGTCCATCCATTGGCCAGGCTCTGATTGGAAATATAACCCTGGAATCCACTGGATGGCACCCAATGGGATCCAATGGCTTTGTGGACCTAAACTGGCCTTGGTTACCAATCGGCTGGGTAGGCTGCTGCACACTGGGATTCACTTTTGCCCATGGCAGCATAAAGCCTAACCTACAACAAGCCCTGGTAAATCTACCTTATTTACATACTAGGTGGACAAGGTCTGTGTTTCAATGGCATGAGTATGTTGCTGCCTTATTCGTACCTTCTATAGGGACTGCTGCTGCTAAGTCAGTCACTTCAGTCGTGTCCGACTCTGTGCGACCCCATAGACGGCAGCCCACCAGGCTCCCCTGTACCTGGGATTCTCCAGGCAAGAACACTGGAGTGGGTTGCCATTTCCTTCTCCAATGCATGAAACTGAAAAGTGAAAGTGAAGTTGCTCAGTCGTGTCCAACTCTTAGCGACCCCATGGACTATAGCCTACCAGGCTCCTCCATCCATGGGATTTTCCAGGCAAGAGTACTGGAGTGGGGTGCCATTGCCTTCTCCTCTATAGGGACAACAGATATTATAATTAAAGTAGAGGCCTGGACTAATTTCACAAAACAGGCCCTCCTAGATTGTGCTAAAGCCATTCAAGCCTTAAATGAGGAACAAATCCAAATGAGAAAAGCGGTAATTCAAAATAGAATGGCTTTGAACATGCTCACAGCTGCTCAAGGAGGGACCTGTGCTCTAATTAAGGTTAAATGTTGTGTACATATTCCTGATTTATCTGGCAATGTATCAGCTGCCTTAGATGACATGAAAAACCAGGTAAAAGCAATGTCAAATGAAAACATTCCTTTCTGGACTTTGGTCCTATCTTGGATGAAGGGTGATTGGCGGGAAACTGTTTTTACCATTATTACAGTTGCCTTTATAGTTCTGCTTTGTGGACCCTGCATTTTACAATGTATTATGAACTTTGTAACCCAAAGGTTGGTGTCGTTCTCCCATATTGGCGGTCGGAGAGCCAGGGTACAATATATCCCGATGAATGATGCTCATACTATGAGTTAAGAGTGTCAAGATGGGGGAATGAAGGAGGAAACAGGCAGAACAGGCTCCATCTTGAAAGCAGGGCTCCATCTTGGGCCACACTGTGGACTTTGAGCTATATGCCCCGTATCTATGGAAACGACATACCAACTGGAAAACCAGGCCCCCTGGATGGAAGAGCCCCAGGGCTCATACCTAGACTCTCCATCACCTAAAAGAATACCCTAATTATCTGTGTAACCGAATAGAATCATAAATTCTATTTTGCTTATTCGGGTATGACCACAGGCCTATTGATAATTGTCCACTGTTAACTACCGAGGCTTAAGGCATAGGAATCATGGGTTAACTTTGATTGTATCTTTCTTTTCCTTTGTTCAGACTAGTTTCAGAGAATTTGGTGGGGGGGTGGGTTTGAGCATGTACACTTAGGGTATATAAGGTTTTCACAAAAAACTGGTCAGGTCCTTGGCTAAGAGAAGACTCTGCCTTGGGCCTGCCGGTGTAATAAACTGCACTCCACTATCTGCGTTGTCCTTCTGAGTGAGTTTGCTTCCCAGAATGTGTGGCTACAACATTGGGAGGCAGACTCCTTACCACTGCACCACTTGGGAAGCACCAGTGCACCAATAATTGTGATCAGAAGTCTACGAACAACTCCAATTGTGAGTCTGGGTTTCCAGGTACCCTGCTCCCCTCTCCACTTCTCTTTAGGCCCTTGTCCTTCACCTTCCTGCCCCCCCCCCCACCCCCCCCACACACACACATAGGATCTCATGCTTCTTCCAGAGAATGGGTTTGGGCCACGTGTATGATGATCTGGATGGGCATGTCTCCTCAGTCACAAAATCACATCTTCTCCCCCAGCCTCTCTCCTCCGCTGCCCCTACTGCCCTGTTTCACAGTTAGAATTCAGCTCAGAGTGAAACGAGCTGGCACCCAGAAGGTGGCTGCAGGCAGCACCTTCGCACAACCTGGACTCCCACTCCTCAGCAGAAAGAACCTGGCAGTGCCATATGTCGGGGCTGTTAACATTGCCAGCAGAAGAGGAGCTTTGTTCTTTTGTTGGGTTTGTTTTGAAAGGGAACATAAATAATCCACACCCACTACTCCTTCCCCAGCAGTCTGGGCAGAGCTCACTGGCAGGCCTCGAGGTGGCTCTGAGTGACCTGAATTGTTCCCCCAGCACAGCTAGGGACGAGAGCTGGCCTTGGCCACCAGATGGATGAAGTCTGATGAACTGCCAACAGTAAATAGTTCTCCTCTTGCTTTTCTCATATTTAATCATCAAATGAGGTTTGTTTGTTTGTTTGTTTTTCAGAAACAATCATGTTTCCCTGTAAAAATTTAGGATCTTTGTTTTCACACAACCCAAAAAGCTTCTCACAAAGTCATGGGAGCAATGGGTGTTCCTACCTTCTGGGCCAACTGTGTGTGTTGGGGAAGGGAGAAGAAGGGGGGAGTCCATGGGGATGGGGGAGGGCCAAGGTCTGAATGTCCTCAGGGTGCTTGTGGAAATAGTGTCAAAGGAGGGGCCCCAGGGGTCTGTTCTGCCTAAGCCAGCCAGGTTTGTTTCTTCTACAGAAATTCTGCATGCTTCTCAAAGTCACTCATTTCAAGCTGTGAAAAGCATCTGAAAGCTTGGAAAAGCAGCCCAGCCTTGCTCAATACCTCAACCAGCCTTTGCAATGCCAGCACATTGTCAATTCTCAACAATTTCTGTTGGATGAGTGAGTGAGTGAGTGATTAGATGAATGACTGCAATTTGGGTTAAATTTTGATAGCTTACAATGTGTTTTGGAACAGATTTATGTGTGTGTGTGGGAGAGAGAGAGAGAGAGCTTGTATTATGTGCATATGTATCCAAAAAGGATCTAAGATAATCTAGCCAGGGTATTAAAAGTGCTTAATATTTATTTCTAGTCTCTATTTTCTGCTTTTTATATATTAATTTGGTTATTAGAAAAAGATTAGCTTCATTTTGAAAAGGAAATATGCATCACTAAATAAACAAAAATAATATCAATCATCATCATTATAGTAATTACAATTTACCAAGAAACTTTGTGTGTCAGACACCGTTCTGAGCATCTTTCATGCATGACCATGCTATTAAGTAGGAATTATTATTAACCCTTTTTCCCGAAAGGAAACCTATGAATGCAAATGATCTGTGTTCCTAAAGAGTGTGCATAATGCAAAGATAAATAAATGAACACAACATCCATTTTATAGCAATTTCCTGGCAGCAGTGTGTAACTGACAGCTAGGGTCTGAGACGCTGTATGTGAAGTAATGCGGTCTATGTAAACGGTGATGTCTGCTCTGTTGGGTGTGAGAGGAATCAAACAGATATGGGAGTTTCTGGCAATGGTCCTGGCCTTGGGCTGGATTTAATAACGCTAGTTCTCTCCAGCCTTCAGTCCAGCCCCCGCCCCTGCCCCCAGCTTGCTCCTGGATCCTTCAGGGGTGAATGGTAACATCCAGGCTTGAGCTGTAGCATCCAGGAACATCATCATCAACAACAAAATAACCAATTTGAGAGGGAGTAAGGACTTGCCCTGTGGTGGATGTTTTATAACTCTTCCCTCCTTCAGTCAGTCTGACTACTAACTCTGTCCCCTAGTTGTTGCCTGTACAGGACATCAACTGGATTTGTGCAAACAACATGAGACAGGACTGTCCAGTCTTCTAGAGCTCTTGACATCATCCCCTAGAAATCATGTTCCATGCCACTGTAGTGTAAAATGGATTTTGTTTGGGAAAAAAAAAAATGTTCCTTTCAAAGTCAGTAATCTATACATGGCTGTCATCTCCATTAACAACTCTTTGCAGCGAGTTCATGGACCCTGCACCCAGTGAATAGGAGAGGCAGCTGTGACATTTTGTGGAAGATGGAGAGGTCAGGAGACCAAGTTAATCCTGACTCTGCCTCTCAGAAGCTGGGTGAAAGAGGCTTCGGCTGCTCACTGTAACACGATGAAGTTGGCTCTGTCTGGTTGCTTGCAGCTATAAAATGTCAAGAGTCTGAGCTAACAAAGACCCTGGAGACAAAAGGAGCAGAGTTTTCCCTTTAGGCAGGGGTATATGATGAGTATCCTCCCCATAGACTTGTTAAGCCCAAGTTCTGAAACCATGGACAGATCTGCATATTATTGACAATATATTGTCTTCTTCGAAGGGATGAGAGTGAAGTGGGTTTTGTGGGAATGGAGAAGAGAAGGCTTTCTCTTGAAGTGGAAGGAGATTAGAGAAAGGCATCTGGGAAAAAGCTCTCCTGCTTGGAAAATATTGAAATCTGCTCACCAGGGCAGGACATGCAGTACATGTGTGCTCAGTCACTCAGCGTGCCCGACTCTTTGTGACCCCGTGACTGCAGCCCGCCAACCTCCTCTGTCCATGGGATTCTCCAAACGAGAATACTGGAGTGGCTTGCCATTTCCTATTCCAGGAGATCTTCCCAACCCAGGGATCAAACCCATGTCTCTTTCGTCTCCTGCATTGGCAGGTGGGTTCTTTACCTCTAGCGCCACCTGGGAAGCCTGGAACGTGCAGTTCAGTTCAGTCACTCAGTCGGGTCCGACTCTGCGACCCCATGGACTGCAGCATGCCAGACTTCCCTGCCCATCACCAACTCCCGGAGCTTGCTCAAACTCATGTCCATTGAGTTGGTGATGCCATCCAACCATCTCAACCTCTGTCACCCCCTTCTCCTACCTTCAATTTTTCCCAGCATCAGGGTCTTACCATCAGGTGGCCAAAGTACTGGAGTTTCAGTTTCAGTATCAGTCCTTCCAATGGATATTCAGGACTGGAGAAGGGAATGGCAAACCACTTCAGTATTCTTGCCTTGAGAACTCCATGAACAGTATGAAAAAGAACATGTAGTAGCCATATATTTAATAATAATAAAAAAAAGGAACAGCTTACAATGAGTTCAATGAACATTTGTGGGTAGCTGCTGTGGGTCAGGAATAGACTGGTACTGGAACATCAAAGGGGTTTCTCTCTGGTCCCTGCCCTCAGAGAGTTTCCAATCTAGTGATCAAGCCTCAAGCAGGGCAGGTCACTAGAGACCTCCAGACATTTGGAAGAATGGCAGCAGTACAGAGACTCACATATTCAGGAAGTGTCATCTAGATCAGCAGTCCCTAACCTTTTTGGCACCAGGAACCAGTTTCGTGGAAGACAATTTATCCATGGCCCCAAGGAATGAGAGCAATGCAGAGCAGCTATAAATACAGGTGAAGCTTCGCTCTTCCAACCCTCACTTCCTGCTGTGTGGCCCAATTCCTAACAGGCCATGGACTGGTAGTAGTATGCGGCCCAGTGGTTAAGGACCCCAATCGATATCAATGTAAGATCTTCAATCCAGCAATGAGCCAATCATAAGACTTTGACAACCGTAAGACTTTGACATGGCAGAGTAGAAGGGAGAGGAAGGGATAACATCCTTCCCTTTAAGACAATTGACTCCTTTCTCTGGGCTCATGCCTGTGCAAACCTCCTGCCTGCTGCTGAAAAGGGGATCCTCCCGAGAGCCTTGGGTCACTCTTCACAAGCTGTCATCACCTCTCCATTTGCTGCAGAAAACTCCTAGTGTGGCATTCAAGGTCCTTCACAGAATGACTGTCTTCCTGACCTCACCCCCGACATTCTGTTTCCTGGGGATGTGCCAGGAGTGGACTCGTTTCCTTGTGGCTCTTCATGATCTTGCCCCTTTCTGATGACCCTCTACTCCCTCTTTTCCTTAGGAGCCAACTCAAATATTATCTTTGCTGGGAAGATTTCCCCATCTTACAAATTCATTCCATTTAGCGCAACAAAACCTCCATTGTATCCCTTTTCTCCCAGTGCCAAACACATTGCTCTAGAAACATAGGCATTCTTGTGAGCAAAATCCTCAGAAACTGAAGGGTTTTGAATGAAATTGCTAATAGGGACTCTAATTTGCAGACTGGATTTTCATCTTGCATGCCAAGCCCTGTCCTCTGATGATGCAGAGAAGGATTTTAATGCAGCATTCTGACCTAGCAGGAAAAGTATGGTGGTTGATTAATGAAATCTGCCACTGTCACAGGAAGGGGTGGCAGCAAGCTTGCCATTTTCCCAGCATTTCACTAGAAGCTTCCAAAAGGCACATACTTTGTGTTGTTGTTAATATAATATAGTCCTGGCTGTTGATTTTTTTTTTTTTTGTCAGTATAATATGTTCTCAGTCATTACGAGCCAGTTTTTCAGCTGTCTGTAGCCCTTCCAGTTGACTGTATCTGCATATAGCCCATAGATTCTTGGAGGCTATTGCATGTATTATCCATAGCTCTGGTTAAATAATGAGAAAAAGATCTGTAAAACAAAATGCAGCTGGATTAAAATGCCTTCCACTGATATTTTATAGCATTGAGGCATTGTTATTATGTAGACTCTTAGTTTTCGGTGCTCTGAGCCTCGAACGCTGCTGCTTGTCTGCATAGCCAATCCTGCATAATAGTGTCATCTGCATTCAGTAAATAACGTGTTCTGGATGCTTAACAGTGAAGCACAATCTGGTCTTCATCCAGCAGTTTGGTGAAAAAAAATGCTCTTGCAAAAGACCAAATATACTTCTTCCAGTCCTTATTTGACTTGGGTGCCCACAGCGAGGCAATTTACATCTGAAACTCTAGACAGAGTCCCAGTCTTTGTGCAGACACTCCCTTGTGAGGTTTCTAACACAAATCAATGGTCCATGAAGTGCCCTGTGATCACAGTCAACTCAGGTAAAACAAGGATATCTCCTGAGTTAAGGCTGAAAGCAGTTTTATTCACTCAGGTATTTTTTCACTTTCTCTGTAGACTCTGAAAGTGATGATCTTCCCAATCAAGGACCATCTACTGCAAAGGAATGCAATCCATGTAACACCCAAGGGCACACGGTTTCTCTCACCAAACGGGAAAAATATGTCTCAGCTGCAGAGAGGCCACCTGGGTTGTTGCCACTGCCAGGGAACAGGGGAGGGAACCAGAATGGAGCCAGGATGCTCTGCTGGAAGGGAGGTGGCTGCCTGTCTGAACGGGTGCTTTTGAAAAGCTCCTGCTGGGAACACCCTGGGAAGTGCTAATGGATGTAATGAACCAAGACTCCCAGGGAAGCCAGAGAGAGCAGTCCCATCAGCCAGATCATTTAAAATTAGAGCAAAGAAAACACTTTAGAGGAGAAATACAGTGGAGCCCTTCAGTGTGGCCCTGGAAATGGGCCAGAGCACTTGAAATCAAGGGCTTAGTCATCAGCCCTTTAGCCCTGAGAGAAGATATGTGGTGTGTTTCCAGCACACAGATAGAAGGTAGGCAATCAGCTCCAAAGAAGAGTCTCCCACCTGCTTTGGGGAGGGGTCTAGGCTGGTGCAGATAGTTTTCCAAGGTAGACCGCGGTGGAGGGGGAAGCACAGGGCGCCTGAAGCTGGGTGCTCCCACAGACCCCCTCCCTTCTTGGCCCATGTCCGCCTCACCTTGACCATTGCATCCTTGTCTGCACATATTCAAGTGGGTGCCTGCTTCCACGTCTACCCCTGTACTTGTTCCAATTCCTACTGTAACAAACTACCACAAACCAGGTGGTGTAAAACAGCACATTCTTATTCTCTTACAGTTCTGAAGGTGTGGAGTCTAAGCGGGTTGTGAGTGTGTTCTGCATGCTCAGTCGCTTAAGTTGTGTCCAGCTCTCTGTGACCCCATGGACATAGCCATTAGTCTCCTCTGTCCACGGGACTCTCCAGGCAAGGATACTGGAATGGGTTGCCACGCCCTCCTCCAGGGGAATCTTCTGGACCCAGGGATCAAACCCACGTCTCCTGCGGCTCCTCCATTGCAGGCAGATTCTTTACTGCTGAGCCACTGGGGAAGCCTAAAATAGGTCGTATTTGGCTAAAATGAAGGTGTCAGCAGGGCGCATCTTTTCTGGAGGCTCCAAGGGAGAACCCATTTCCCTGTTATTTCCAGTTCCCAGGAAAGCCTACAATTTCATAAGCTTACATTTTTCTGGCTCATGCTCTTTCCTCCATCTTCAGAGTCAGAAGTTTTGTGTTTTCAAATTACTCCCTGAGCTTCTCTGCTCCCCGCCGCCTCCCCCCTCCACCCCTCCCCCCACCACCAACTTTTTTTTTTTGCCATGGAAGGACCTGGGCAATTACATTGGGCCCACTTGAATAATCCAGGATAATCCCCTCAGCTTGAGATCCTTAACTTAATCACATCTGCAGAGTCCTGTTTGTCACGTAAGGAACATATTCACAGGTTCTTGGGGTTAGGACTGGCCCTCTTTGGGGAGCCACTATTCTGCCTACAGGGCTTCCCAGTTGACACAGCAGCGAAGAATCCGCCTGCAGTGCAGGAGACCTGGGTTTTACCCCTGGGTCAGGAAGATCCCCTGGAGAAGAAAACAGCCACCCACTTCAGTATACTCGCCTGGAGAATCCCATGGACAGAGAAGCCTGGCAGGCTACAGTCCAGGGGGTCACAAAGAGTTGGACATGACTGAAGGGACCAAGCACATTCTGTCTACAGCATTTCTCGACCTCAGCAGCCAGAGCGGCAGAAGTGCTGTCCCAAGAGCTGCAGCTCAGGAGCCAAATGGGCCTGGGAGAGGGTGCAGCTAGCGTTCTTTACCAGTTGGATCACAGAGCTAGGGTGTCTTTCCTCTATTCAATGCACCCAGTAACTGGCGCAGTGTCATCTTGACCCCTGGCACTTCTACCCTGTGGGTAGACAGCTTGCCTGGAGCTTGAACCCTCTCTGCCCATACCCATGTGTGTGCATGCGAAGTCTCTTCAGTCGTGTATGACTGTTTGCGATCCCAGGGGCTGTACCTCACCAGGCTCCTCTGTCCATGGGATTCTCCAGGCAAGAATACTGCAGCGGGTTGCCATGCCTTTCTCCATGTGGTCAGGTGTAACTCTTTGGCGCTTCAGATTTGGAGCTCACTTGTACTTGACAAACATAGTCTTAAAAAAATACATATTTATGTATTTTATTGTGGGCTGTGATAGGTCTTCATTGCTATGTGCAGGCTTTCACTATTTCCTGCTAGTGGGAGCTACACTCCAGTTGCATTGCATGGGCTTTTTATTGTTGTGGCTTCTCTTCTTGTAGAGTACAGGCTCTAGAGCGAGGGCTTCAGTAGCTGTGGCTCACAAGCTTAGTTGCTCTGCCGCATGTGGAATCTTCCCAGACCAGGGTGCGCCGGGAGCGCACCCCGTGCGGGTCGAGATTCCGATCGCTGTGGGAGCCCATCTGCATTGGCAGATGGATTCTTAACTACTGGACCACTAGGGAAGTTAGACAAATGTAGGCTTAATAAGTCATTTTCCCCACCCACTGCTCCTTATCCACATATTAGAAGAAGCCTTTGAATCAACACATGACACAAAGTGTCATTTGAGTCTTGACACAGCCCAGCAGAAATTAAAATGCATTTTCCAATGAAATCAGTGTTAACAGTCATGGAGAGAAATCACTGAAATGGTGCTATGTTCAAGGTACGTTATGTGTTAAGATTGTTGGGTGGCTGAGACCTGCCGTTCATCTTGAACTTCACTTCTGTGGTGCAAATGTTGCTGGGCCAGCAAGCGCTCATCCGCCATCCAAGTGTGAAAGATAGTTTTCCAGCTTCTGTGCTGAATTTAGGATTTTGCTAAGTCCAGCCACATGCCTCCATCACCACTCTGTTTAATTGCTCCCTTCCTGGGAGTTTTATTGTTTCTCTGGTAACTTCAGTTCCCTCACGATGCTGGGGAGACACTGCACGTGCCTCTTCACCTTATAGAAAGAATTGGCAACATTGGACCTCAATGTAAGGTTAATAGGAAGAGCAGAGAAATATAATGAATGGGAAAGTTGTTAAATTTGCCACAGTCTTGTACAGCTGATGAGGGAATTATCCAGTGATTGAGTCTGGGCCCAAGATCATACCTTCCTGAATTTTAATCTGAATTCTGCCATTTTAGTCTATATGACTGTCTCACCTTCCTTGTGTGTTTGTGTGTGTATAATATATAACTATAGAACATGCCCAACCCTGTCTTCCTCACCTGCTAGAAGTGGAGACAACAGACACATGCCTTCCAATTCTCCTTTGCTGCTAGAGGTGACCCCGTCCTGGCCACGGACTGCTGGAGAATTAGGAGAAATGGTTTCCTCTATCTTAGAAGGCATGGGAAGAGGTTCTTCTTTCTTTTACATTCCTCTCTTTCTGCTGTGAATGCTGCCTTGTGAGAATGTGATGTTTGCAACCGCCATCATCATGTCACCATGAAAGGGAGGCCTGCTGCTGCTGCTGCTAAGTCGCTTCAGTCGTGTCCGACTCTGTGCGACCCCATAGACAGCAGCCCACCAGGCTTCCCAGTCCCTGAGATTCTCCAGGCAGGAACACTGGAGTGGGTTGTCATTTCCTTCTCCAATGCATGAAAGTGAAAAGTGAAAGTGAAGTCGCTCAGTCGTGTCCGACTCCTAGCGACCCCATGGACTGCAGCCTACCAGGCTCCTCTGTCCCTGGGATTCTCCAGGCAAGAGTACTGGAGTGGGATGCCATTGCCTTCTCCGGAAAGGGAGGCCAAGAGCATGCAAAGATGCTCACCCCGTGCCTGGACATCACTGAGCTGCTGAATGTCCCTGGAACTGCTCATCCTTCTGTCCAGTGAGACGATTAAATGACTTCAGTCTAGACCACCATTTGTGTTTGGTGTTTGGATTCTTACAACTTGAAGCATCCCAGCCAATACAAATTCCTATCTCAGGGAATCATGGTAAAGATGAACTGAGATAGTGCATGTCAAGTGCCAGGCACAAAGTAATCATTCTATAAATGGTATTCTAGACTAATACATGGGGTTTAACTTGCTACTTTCCAATACTGCTAACTCACCAATTTATATTTATGCTGGGAAATGAGTGAAGTTTCATAGATTCAACTCCGTTTGTTGAGTATATATCCTTATGTGGATTCCTGGGACAGGAGCTCCTCAAGTTCAAGAGCTGTGTCTCATTTATCAGTAAGCTCCATGCCTGGCACAGAGTGTCCTGAGTAAATGTTCTTGGGTGGATGGCTGCCTGGATATGGATGGCTAAATGGATGGATATGGTTGGATATGAATCGAGGGGGTGGTGGATGGTTGGATAAGGAAGGGTAGATGGATTGATGGTTAGGTAGTAGTTGGATGGTATGCATGGATAAATGGATATGGATGGATAGATGGGTGGGTACATGGTTGGATAGATGAATATGAATGCATGGGTGAGCTGATAGTTGGATTGATAAACAGATGGGATAAATGGCTGGACAAGTGAACTAACCCCAGAGCCTATGCAGAGTCCCTTCTTACACAGCATCAGGCCTAGTAGTCTCTTGTTCTGCACAATGCCAAAAAACGAAAATCAAAATTACACTGTCATAGGAATTTGGCACTTCTGATTAAGACACGAACTAATGATATTTTACAGTCTACCCAGGGGTGTTTCTACCTGGGTTAAGAATAGGTCAAGGTCACCAAAGAGATTTATCTTTCTCACTGTGATGATCAACATCAATGATCAAATTTTATTTTATTTCATATATTCCTATATCAGCTAGAAATTTCTATTGGTTGCTACTAACAGGCTGGAAATAATGCATAATAAACATGAAGTTTGGAGATAAGTAGGGCTCCCCAGGTGGCCTAGTGGTAAAGAATCCACCTGCCACCAGATGCAGGAGACTTGGGTTCGATTCCTGGGTCAGGAAGATCCCCTGGAGAAGGAACTGGCAACGCACACTAATATTCTTGCCTGGAAAATTCCATGGACAGAGGAGCCTGGTGGGCTACAGTCCAGGGGTTGCAAAGAGTAGGACATGGAGGTAGGTGGTCCAGGCCTGGTTGGTGATTCTTTTTTTTTTTTTTGGTTGGTGATTCTTTATGTCATCAAGAACTTAGGGTTTTATCTCACACTTTTAGTTGTGGTTTCCACCTCAAAGCTGCCTTATGCTTCAGGCATGGCCACAATAACTCCAGGCATTAAACCTGACTTCCAAGTAGGAAGCAGAAGGGACTGAACAAGAGTACTTCTCAACCATTTTCCTCTTTAAGGAGCCTTCCTGGAAGTTCTACCAAACATCATCCATTTATATTTCAGTGGCCAGAAATTTGTCAAGTGGACACAACTCTCTGCAAGGGAAGCTGGAAAATATAATATCAAAACTTTGGCTGGTAAGTGGCCACCATGCACACAACTGAAGTTCATTACTAAGGAAGTCTAGGAGGATGGATATTGAATAGAAACAATCAGTTTGCCCCATCCTTACTCTGTCTTTCCCTCTTTTGCTCCCAAGAGTCCATTTAAGTTCTGACCTCTGATCTATTTGGGTTTTCATTTTTCTTTAAATCTGTGTTTAACTTTTAATATTTATTACCTAGTCTCTGTGGAGTAGGAAATGGCAACCCACTCCAGTATTCTTGCCTAAAATACTCCATGGACAAGGAGTCTGGTGGACTACAGTCCATGGGGTCCCAAAGAGTTGGACAAAATGGGGGGACAGAGCACGCATGAGCATGCCCACATCTAGTTTCTGTATGAAGGGGCCATTTATGGTGTTGTTAATGATGCCTTTCCACCACAACAGACTGAACAACTTAACTCAGCCAGGCTGCCTCTCACTTTAGACAGAAGCCTAATGCCTCCAAGTAGCCTGCCATTAGTTTTCCAACACCACCAAAGACACAGGTGTAGAAAGAGGCAAACAACCTATGACTAACTCTTTACTGTGTCTCATTTAATCCTTCCAACCAACACTTAATGTTAAGTACCATTATTAATCCACACTGACAGATGTGGAAACCAAAGATCAGGGAGATTAAGTAAGTTACTCTAAGTCATACAGCTGTAAGTGGGATTTTAAACTCAGACGTGTTTTATCCCAGAGCTCTTCTTAGTACACTAGATGTTTTAGTAAGTTCTGGGCTGTCTCTTGAAGATAAAACCAGGCCCAAACTGGAGCCCACAAGTGTGAGGGTCTGTCCAGAACACACCAACCCCAGCCTGATCGGGGTCACTGATTTCAGAGGCTGCCCTTGGCCATCTGCCAGTCTGCAAGATGGAAGCAGGAGGGCTAATGGAAAGATTCGCCATTGGTCTAGTCTTCAGCGTCTGTGCTGCTTCTATCCCACCATGGCGCACGTCGAAAATGACAATATTTGTACAGCAGGAGGGGAACAGAAGTGGATCCTGGTGCCCTCCTGCCAGATGATGAGGGCTTCAAGCCCCTCGCCTTCTCCTCTTTCAGGAACACTGATGCCCTTTTCCTGTTCCAGGCTGCAATCCAGGACTCCACATTCCATCTACTTGGCATTTCTCTTCAGTCTCCTCTAATCTCTGAAAACTCCTCTGGCTTTCCTAGTCTTTCATCACCTCAATGCTTTTGGAGCACTCTCATTAGTTATTTTTTATAGCATATCTCTCAAAGTGGGTTTGTTTGATGTTTTCTTATGATTAGATCAAAGATTTTATCAAGAGTGCATAGAAGTGATGTGCCCATCTCAGTCTATCACACCCAGGAATCCGTGATGCCAGACTGTCTTACAATTGGTGATGTTGACCATGAACATTTGGTTAAGGAGGTGTTTGCTGGGTTTTCCCACCCTCAAGTTACTATGGCCCCATTGTAATTAATGAACGTCTTGGAGGAGATACTTGCAACCCATTCAAATAATCTGTTTCCTGTCAAACTTCTGTGCACTAATTTTAGCATCCATCTGTGAATCCTACTCATGCTGTTCTGAAGGTGATTGTTATATGTGCCTCATGCCCTCATTTATTAATTTTAATTTTCCTGTAGAGAAGAGTTGTCCCTTTCCCATTTTTATTTATTCATTTGACAATTTATTTATATCAATATTGACTCAGGAATATTTTATTCTATGAAATATGATACTGTTTTGAGTTTTTTGCTGCTCAAGTTGCTTTAGCTCTGGCCATTGGGAGCTCTTTCAGATTAGCTCATGTGGTTTTTCAATGAGCAGTTTTCCTTTTGGGGATAATTTCTTACCTTTTGGAAATACCAAAATGTTTCAGATTTATCCTGTGTTTTAAGGTAACAAGATAGGAAACTGAACGATGAACTCCCCAGATCGGTACGTGTCCAATATAGCTACCGGAAATCTGTGTAGAAATAACTCCAGAAAGAATGAAGAAATGGACCCAAAGCAAAAACAACACCCAGTTGTGGATGTGACTGGTGATGGAAGTAAAGTCTGATGCTGTAAAGAGCAATATTGCATAGGAACCTGGAATGTTAGGTGCATGAATCAAGGCAAATTGGAAGTGGTCAAACAGGAGATGGCAAGAGAGAATGTCGACATTTTAGGAATCAGGGAACTAAAGTGGACTGGAATGGGGGAATTTAACTCAGATGACCATTCTATCTACTACTGCGGGCAGGAATCCCTTAGAAGAAATGGTGTAGCCATCATAGTCAACAAGAGTCCAAAATGCAGTACTGGGATGCAATCTCAAAAATGACAGAATGATCTCTGTTCATTTCCAAGGCAAACCATTCAATATCATAGTAATCTAAGTCTATGCCCTAAACTGTAATGCTGAAGACGCTGAAGTTGAATGGTTCTAGGAAGACCTACAAGACCTTCTAGAACACCCAAAAAAGATGTCCTTTTCATTATAGGGAACTGGAATGCGAAAGTAGGAAGTCAAGAAATACCTGGAGTAACAGGCACATTTGACCTTGGAGTAAGAAATGAAGCAGGGCAAAGGCTAACAGAGTTTTGCCAAGAGAACACACTGGTCATAGCAAACACCCTCTTGCAACAACACAAGAGACTACTCTACACACGGACATCACCAGATGGTCAACGCCGAAATCATATTGATTATATTCTTTGCAGCCAAAGATGGAGAAGCTCTATAGAGTCAGCAAAAACAAGGCTGGGTGCTGACTGTGGCTCAGATCATGAACTCCTTATTGCCAAATTCAGACTGAAATTGAAGAAAGTAGGGAAAACCACTAGACTATTCAGGTATGACCTAAATCAAATCCCTTATGATTATACAGTGGAAATGACAAATAGATTCAAGGGATTAGATCTGATAAACAGAGTGCCTGAAGAACTATGGACAGAGGTTTATGACATCGTACAGGAGGCAGTGATCAAGAAAAAGAAATGCGAAAAGGCAAAATGGTTGTCTAAGGAGGCCTTACAAATAGCTGAGAAAAGAAAAGATGTGAAAGGCAAAGGAGAAAAAGAAAGATACACCCATTTGAATGCAGAGTTCCAAAGAATAGCAAGGAGAAATAAGAAAACCTTCCTCAGTGATCCATGCAAAGAAATAGAGAAAAATAATAGAATGGGAAAGACTAGAGATCTCTTCAAGAAAATTTTAGATATCAAGGGAATGTTTCATGCAAAGATAGGCTCAATAAAGGACAGAAGTGGTATGGACCTAACAGAAGCAGAAGATATTAAGAAGAGGTGGCAAGACTACACAGAATTATACTAAAAGGATCTTCATGATACAGATAACCACGATGGTGTAATCACTCACCTAAAGCCAGACATCCTGGAATGAGAAGTCAAGTGGGCCTTAGGAAGCATCACTACGAACAAAGCTAGTGGAGGTGATGGAATTCCAGTTGAGCTATTTCAAATCCTAAAAGATGATGCTGTGAAAGTACTGCACTCAATATGCCAGCAAATTTAGAAAACTCAGCAGTGGCCAAAGGACTGGAAAAGGTCAGTTTTCATTCCAATCCCAAAGAAAGGCAATGCCAAAGAATGTTCAAACTACCACACAATTGCAGTCATCTCACATGCTATTAAAGTAATGCTCAGAATTCTCCAAGCCAGACTTCAACAGTGCATGAACCACAAACTCCCAGATGTTCACGCTGGATTTAGAAAAGGCAGAGGAATAAGAGATCAAATTGCCAACATCTGTTGGATCATCGAAAAAGCAAGGGAGTTCCAGAAAAACATCTACTTCTGCTTTACTGACTATGCCAAAGTTTTTGACTCTGTGGATCACAATAAACTGTGGAAAGTTCTGAAAGAGATGGGAATACCAGACCACCTGACCTGCCTCCTGAGAAACCTATATGCAGGTCAGGAAGCAATAGTTAGAACTGAACATGGAACAACAGACTGGTTCCCAACCGGGAAAGGAGTACGTCAAGGCTGTATATTGTCACCCTGCTTATTTAACTTCTATGCAGAGTAGATCATGAGAAATGCTGGGCTCGATGAAGCACCTGCTGGAATCAAGATTGGTGGGAGAAATATCAATAACCTCAGATATGCAGATGACACCACCCTTATGGCAGAAAGCAAAGAAGAACTAAAGAGCCTCTTGATGAAAGTGAAAGAGGAGAGTGAAAAAGTTGGCTTAAAACTCAACATTCAGAAAACTAAGATAATGATATCCAGTCCCATCATTTCATGGAAATAGATGAGGAAACAATGAAACAGTGAAAGACTTTATTTTTCTGGGCTCCAAAATCACTGCAGATGGTGATTGCAGCCATGAAATTAAAAGATGCTTGCTCCTTGGAAGAAAAGTTATGACCAACCTAGATAGCATATTGAAAATCAGAGACATTACTTTGCCAACAAAGGTCCATCTAGTCAAAGCTATGGTTTTTGCAGTAGTCATGTATGGATGTGAGAGTTGGACTATAAAAAAAGCTGAGCACCGAAGAATTGATGCTTTTGAACTGTGGTGTTGGAGAAGACTCTTGAGAGTCGCTTGGACTGCAAGGAGATCCAACTAGTTCATCCTAAAGGAAATCAGTTTTGAATATTCATTTGAAGGACTGATGTTGAAGCTGAAAGTCCAATATTTTGGCCACCTGATGGGAAGAACTGACTCACTGGAAAAGACCCTGATGCTGCGAAAGATTGAAGGCCCGAGAAGAAGGGGATGACAGAGGATGAGATGGTTGGATGGCATCACTGATTCTATTGACAAGATTTTGAGTAAACTCCGGGAGTTGGTGACAGACAGGGAGGCTTGGCGTGCTACAGTCCATGGGTTGCAAAGAGTTGGACACGACTGAGTGACTGAACTGAACTGAACTTCCCTCTCAGTCCTAGAGTCAGCCACTTTTCCAAAGGAGCCCTTGTTTCTCTGATGGAGAACAGTATTTAGAAAACAAGATCTGGATACTAGGTGGCATTACCTATCATTATAAATCATTTCGAATCAAAGCTTGACTCCAGTTTTAGAGATGAGAAGTATAGGGACTGGTGAGGTTACACGAATGCCCAATGTTACACAGGTTGACAAAAAGCTGAAAAATTCAAACCAGAACAGAGCCTGCACGCTGAAGCTCTCCAGTAGTGTAAATGCCTTTTTTGTTATAAATATGAATTGATACTTGGCAGAAAAAGTGAAGATGTACTAGTGTATCTATGTGTAGAAATGTGATTTCTGGTTGATGGAGTGTCAAATAAAGTAGACATATGTAAAAACAGACTTGGCATCTAATAAATATTTTTGGATAGATTCTGTTGAATGAATCATCATTACCATCAAATATTTCCAGGTCTCTGTGAAATATTCCTACTATTCAGCTGTTCTTTCATTCCTTTCTGGAACATATGCAAAGGAATAAAGAACACAAGAAAACAGAAACATGACAGGTTCACTTTCTGAGTCCCCATGGTCTTTGGATGGAATTTTAATGGCAGAGTTCACCCTCCCTTTGCCATATTACCCTAGTAAGACAAAACCTAAGTCTTAGGACAGTATCTTGGGTTTGGCAAGTAGGGAGCAGAGTGGACCTAGTATTGCTGTCTTCAGGCTAGGTCCCAACTGCCTTTGAGCCTCATGATCTGATTAATTACAGCCTGGGGCAGAACTGCAACTGCAGAGACTGAGCTTGGTTGGGCAGGACCAAAGTTGAATTCTCTGTACCTTGTGACCCAAGCACTTGGGTCACGGGAAAGGCCAGTCCGCACTGCCAGGGGAGACCTAAAAACTCCAGTCCCTTCTTGTCCCTTCCTATGCTTAATCCTCAACTCCTGTGCTCAATCCAAAGCCACTTCAGCTTTAGCCATGGCCAAAAATCCAAAATACACAGTAAGAAGAGAAAGCAAATATGGTGGCTTGACTGAATGAGCCTAACCCAGAGGGAGGAGACCTGGTTTCTAAATCCAGTTTTGCACTAACTAGTTGTTTATATGAGGAAAGATCTTTCGTCTCTCTGAGCTCGACAAACCTGACCTCAGAATGATAAGGTTGAACTAGATGATCTCTAAGGTCCAATGTTGGTTTGAAATTCTAGGATGCTTCAAATTCATCTCAAGAATTTCCCTAAAAGGGCCATAAGCCAACTGTGGTCTCATTGGTAGAGCTCTGGCCCCACCTAGTGGCCAATTTGGAGCTTTTTTTTTTTTTTTTTTTTTTCCCCTCGAACATGCCTTCTGCTCATCGGTTTCCATTGAAGTAAGAGAACAAAGCCAGTTCATCAACTCCTTTACCAGACCTGGGAGAAACACATGTTTAATTAATGTCCTAGAAAGATATTTTTTGTGAACACACAGCCACTTCCTATGGCAAAGGCCTTGGTGTGGAGGGCATGTGGTTCCAGAGCCAGGCTCCTGATGTCAGGAACACTGAGGTGCCCTGGCACATGCAATGGGGAGATGTGTCTGGTTACTCCCTGTGTGCTGCTCTGTTACACACTGGTCCCTAATTCTTTCAGCTGCTCCACAGTTAACACTTATTAAGCATACATGCAGTGCTTCCACCTGGGCCTTACACTGCAGTCAGGACCTCCGGCCAGACATCTGACTCAGAAAGAGGAGGGAAGGACCCCTTGGGTTGCCTGCCAACATAGACCAATCGTTCATCTTTGGGAGATCCCTCTGGGTTTATTTTTTTCCCGACGTGTGTACTCAGTTTTGTCTGACTTTTTGTGACCCCATGGACTGTAGCCTGCCAAGCTCCTTCAGTCCATAGGATTTCCCAGGCATGAAAACTGGAGTGAGTTGCCATATCCTACTCTAGGGAATCTTCCCAAGCCAGGGATTGAACCCACATCTCCTGCATAGGTAGGTGAATTTTTTTACCGCTGAGCCACCTGGAAAGTCCCTTTTTTCCTGACATTCCCATCTAAATAAAGACTATTTCTTTCTTTCTAAATAAAGACTATGTTATTTTATTTATATTCTGAAGCCTGTCTGGCCCTGCTTTGAAGTATCTGGGTCATCCCTGGGCTGCAGTGCGTTTATCCCACACATTTGTCAATGCTGCCACTAATCCTGGAATGACAGACACTATCTGATGGCTTGTCACCCCCTCATGGTGACTGCTGTTTTCCTGGAGGCAGAAGTTCCACATTGTTTGCTTTCTGTTTCTATATCCTGGCGAGGCAAGTACATATAGACAGCAGTATTGATGTCCATTGTACAGGCAACAAAACCGAGGTAAAGAAACAGGTAGGTGACTCTCCCCACATATCCAAAGAGGGAGAGGTGGAGTGAAGGCATTTTTACCCCCTGTTCAATTAACCTCCAGTGTTTGGGACTTTGTTTTCTATGGTATCAGTGAGGGACCATTGATTTGTTAATTTTTACCACAAACACTATTGAAAACTATTAATTGCCCGTGCCTTAAATAGCTGTGTTCTTTTGTTGTTGTTCCGGAGTTTTCTCATGCCAAGCAAGACAGTGGGTGGAGAGGGAACTGGGATGGGAACCAGAAAGCCTGGGTTCTTTCCTGATATGGCCTCTGCCAAGCTCAGGGCAGAGGTGCCACAGTCCCTGAGGCTTTTATTCCCTCACCTGTGAAGTAAAGAGGCTGCATTAAAGTTCCTACCCTTCCAGAATGCCATATATATAAGGAAAGAGCATGTCTGCTTTGGGACATTTTCCAGAACCTCTCTGACTCTGGATCTGTTCAAATAAAAGGATTCAGTGCAGACATCTTTGCCTAATAACTAAGTATCATTCATTTGGACCATCCAGATTGTTCAGGTGAATTTATTTATTGATTTTTAAGCTTTATCTTTTATTTCTCCCTCTTTCTGTTTTGTTGTTGTTTGGTTGGTTAGTTGGTTGTTTTTTTTGCGTGTGTGTGTGTGTTTCCTGGCCTGTTCTTGGTACAAAATTCGGTTATAGATTCCCAGGGCAGTGTTGGCAAAAAGGTTTCATCCTGAATGCCCTTCACTTCAGTGGGCATTGGCTGTTGGGAGCTCTGAGTTAAAGAGCCCATGTTCTAAGGCTATAGGGGAGAGAGACTGATTAGCCATGTCTACTATGGGTGTAGGCTGGGGAACTTTGGAGGTCAAGGGCTTTGCCTACAACAGGAATTCCCCAGTGGCTCAGACAGTAAAGAAACTGCCTGCAAGGCAGGAGACCTGGGTTCGATTCCTGGGTCAGGAAGGTCCCCTGGAGAAGGAAATGGCAACCCACTCCAGTATTGCCTGGAGAATTCCATGGACAGAGGAGCCTAGCAGGCCCCATTCCACGGGGTCGCAGTGTTGGACACGACTGAATGATTAACACAGGCCATGCTCAGAGGCACAGAGCCAGAAGAGAGATTGGAATCCAGGCCCCCTCCCTTCAGGACTCCTCCCTTCAAGTCCCACCATCCCCCACCAATTCTCTCTCCTACTTGGATGTCACAGGCAATCAGATGTTTTTGGATGATGATGATGAAGAAATTGATGGTGCTGCAGCAGCAGGCTGCCTGCCTAGTCTTCTCTGAGCAGTTTTGTGCCCATCCCACAGATGTGTTTCTTCCTTTCCGAGGGACAGAAAGCCTTAACACTTGACAGAAGGTTGACCGGATGACTTTAATAAATGCGCCCCCCCCATCCCCCGCCAAATAAATAAATAAATAAATGACCCAAAGGCTCACGTCTGTGTTAAAACATGCCCTTCTCCTCCCTGCCTGTCTGGAAAGAGACTTCTCAAAGGCATGCCCTGTACAATGACAAGTGGCAGCAGGAGGAGAGCCTCGGGGCTGCAGGTGGGGGGGTGGGGGGCGGGTGATGGGGAGGGGAGGACAGAGAGGAGGGGAGGGCGAGGGGACAAAGGCACCGGCCTCCTTGCCTTGCAGAGGAGCGCCTGAGTGACCAGTGATGGCTTGCGGCCTCCAAATGGCAGAGGCACCGTCGCAGAGAGGCTGGCTGTGGAGAGGCTGCCCACCCAGATGGACTCGCTGTCCTGTGAAGGAACGTCCTGTGCTCGCTGGCTGGCAGCCAGCACCTGGCCCATCAGCTTCCCCTGAGTGCACACCTGGGGCCCCACCGGCTTTCTCATGGGGGCACCCAGAGCTCCTGCCCTGAGCAGAGGCCTGGGCTTTGTGTTCCCACACAGCAAGTGGCCTGCGGCGATCCATCCGTCTTTTGCGCCTTCATCTAGGAGACAGCGCAGTGGCCCTGAGCCCGTGCAGGGAACCTCTGGCCACGCAGTGAGGGAGAGTGCCATCTGGGTAGACAAGGCAGCCTGGACCCTGGGCATGGGGGATTCTGGGGCACATCCAGGGCCCTGGAGCCTGAGGCCCATTCTGTTTGCAATGTGATGAACCCACTCTTTAAAAAAGCATCCGCATTGCCGGAGTCCCAGGAAAAGTGGCTACAGCTGACAAGCTGCTAGGAAGGGATTCCTCAGGTTCTGTGTGGAACCAAGCCTTTCCAGGGATGCCTGGGCCTGGCTCTCCGTGTGCATGGGATTCCCTCAAAACATGCTGTCTTCACAGGCGGGCAGCTCCACAGGGAGGAAGGCCCAAACTCATCTCAGAGCTGCAGAGAAGGAGCTCTTGATAGGTCTGAAAGAGGCCTGTATTCTCCGAGCAGTGAGCCTTCCAATCGGCTTCTCAGGACAAACTTTCCCATCCTCTTCTCTCAGTTCAGACACAGGGCCCAACCAGCTCCCACCCGACTCCAATCCAACCAAGTGGGTTCGCCCTTTCTTTGTCACCATCAGCTCACATGCCTCAATCACACAAACCCCAGGATGTCAGACATCTGCATCACAAGGATGTATTGTTAATTTTCACAACATGATATCACCAGAGGGTGAATATGATTTGGGTCCTCAGAGACATTCAGTCACTATCAAAGGTGACCTTGTTGTCAATCAGCTGAGACCTGGGGCTAAGTTTCTGTCTCCTGGGATTCCAGGGCTGACCCTGCAGGGGAGGCAGGAACAGTCTGAATCCCCCTAGTGGGGCAATCCTTGCCCTTGGGATCAGACCAGGACATTTGGGTAAGCATTCCTGACCCAAACTGTCTTGTTGGGTTTCTTTACACACCTGGCCCCATTTCATGCTCAGATTCATCATGCTTTCCTCTGCATTTGAATGTATTTCCTCTGCTCCCGTGCATAGATGCACTCCCTGCCAGGCAGAAAGGTCCTCAGACAAATAAGTGAGCAAACATTTATTATCTGCTATGTTCCAGGCATTGCGCCAAGCTCAGGCTCCCCCATGGGTCCTGACTGCGCTTTCAAATATGGGGAGGGAACCAGTACAAAATGTTACAGGTGCCATGTTAGAATGAAGTATTGGGTTTTGTGGGGGCGCAAAGTAGATGCAGGAGGGGACAGGAAAGGGTGGGAAAGCTCCCCACCACCTGGAGTTGTTTTGGGGATGAAATTCACAACATGGAGCTTTTTTTTTATAGACTCTTAGATCTGTTTGCCAGGCTTCAGTCCTGATGGTCACAGGCTATCTGCCTGCCCTCTCTGGTGGGGACCAGCATCTAGGGTGTGGGTCGAGTCCTCCAGCCTCCCAGGAGGTGGTTAGGACATCAGAAACCAGCATCCTAATTTACCACAATGGGAACGGTGATGTCCATGAAAGAGCATCCTTGCCTGGAAGGAGGCCACTCCTTCTCTGGCACAACCTTGCCTAGGGAATCCCAAATAGATGTCCTCTTCAATAAGAGCTATGTGTATCTAAGAAACACTCCAACCCAGGGAGAAAATAAATAAATAAAAGAAACAACCCAGGACTTCCCTGATGGCACAATAGAAAAGAATCCACCTGCCAATGCAAGAGACTCAGGTTCGATCCCTAGTCCAGGAAGATTCCACGTGCTACAGAGCAACTACTGAGCCTGTCCTCATGAGCCCATGAAGCACAACAACTGAGCAGTGTGTTGCCACTACTGAAGCCTGGGCCTAGAGCCCGTACAATGTAATTAGAGAAGCCACTGCAAGGAGGAGCTCACACACTGCAGTGAAAAGTGGCCCCCACTAGACGCAACGAGAGAAAGTCCTCAGGCAGCAACAAAGACCCATTACAACCAAAGCTAACTAAATAAATAAAATCTAAAAAAAGAAAAGAAACAACCCATCCCTGGCCAGAGAACCTGAACACTGCTCAGGAAATCCAGCTAGGTTTTTCCAGAGAGCCATAGACGTGTGATTTTATGCGACATGACTAAGGAAAAACACTCCCAGCACACTTCTAGACCACAACATCAGGACACTTTGGGTTCTCCCTGCTCCCAGGTCCGTTCAGGATATTATAGCCTTTCATGGCTGCATCAGCCCATGGGCCTCATGCAGTAGACTTACTGCCACCGTGCTGCTGTGTCACAGGTGTGTTACCATGGAAACGCTGCCTACAGCGTGGGCAATAGTTCACAGCCAAGGCCCAAAGGTGGCTTCTTCCTTACCTTGCCAAGCTCACTGCCCAGCGCGAAACTAAATTTGAACATGAATTATCTAAATTAACTAAATTCTAGCAAGAATTGCTAGGTCACGCTAGAGTTCATGGAGCATGCTCTCCTTTTTGCTATTAGTTACCTTATTGAATTAATTTTCTCCTCTTGCTTGATTTCTCTGCTCCATGCAGGCTTGGGGAAGGCACACATCCGCTTATTACAACCTCTGAAAGCGCTTGGAGTTTACAAGCACTTTGTCCTATGGAAAAAACCCATGCCATTAGAGGCACCTCTAAGTCAACCTCCAGAAAGTCTCCAAGGCGCATTATTGTATTCAGTTCACCCTCTATCTGGTCTTAATGGGGTGTGTGAACCCTGGAGGCTGGGTGAGGTAGGGCCAGGATGCTAACTGCTCCCTCTAGCTTCGCCCCAGAGAAACAGCAGGACCAGGCAGCCCTCCCAGAGGCCAGGGTGTGACCAACACAGGTTGCTGCAAAATCAGTAGCAGCCAGGCAGAGTCGAGAGCAAAACTCAACTTTTGCTTTTACTTATTGAAAATCAACATCCGTGCTGTGTGCTGCCATTAAAAAATCATTCCTGAGTTTAAAAGCAGTAGACCACCCATTGCCAGGGGTTACTTTTAAGACCATGCTTTTGGTCCTGGAGGAAGTAATGATACCTTGGAGGGAGAGAGGAGGTGGGCTGTGGGGAGGGGGAGGCGGGGGAGCTTCCAGGAGTCCCTTCAGGCTATAATTTTCCAGCCCAGCAAGGGCTCAGATCCCCTGTGTGTTTGGGGACTGTAGGGCTCCCCAGAGCACAGCTCAGCACCTTTTGGGCACTCTGTTGTCACTCTGAAACCCAAGGCTTGTCCCAGGTACACAAACGCTCCTGTGCCCGACATACGCTTTTAGGCCGTGTCACTGTATGGAATCAGAATCTACTCAGAAGAGATGCCTTGTACTCTCATGTCTTTAGGAAGCACTGACTTGGTACCTCCCCCCGCCGCACCCCCCACATGGTAGACACTGGTCTAGCCACCAAAAGTCCAAAGTGAACCCGACACGGCTGCTGTCCTCATGGCGCTAACGTTCTTGGGGAAGGCAACAGACAATCAGCAAATAAAACATATGACTGTACAACCTAGCATCTGATCGTGATCCACACCAGGAAAAGTATAAAGCAAGCTGGGAGGACATGAGCCTCCCTGGGTGGGGTGGTCTGGGAAGGTCTGCTGATGAGCTGAGCTTGGAGCAGAGTCCTGAGTGGGGAGGATTTCAGAGGGATCCGTGGGTGTTTAGACTCTCCCTTAGAAGAAGGGATTCTCCCTTAGAAGGAGGGATTCTCCCTTAGAAGAAGGGAGAATCTGGCAAAGAGCACTCTGGACACTAAGAACAGCTACTACTACTGAGTGCTTATTGTGTCTGTTACATCTTGTGTTCTCCTTACATGGCGGTGGTTTAGTCACTAAGTCGTGTCCGACTCTTTGCAACCCCATGGACTATTGTCCTCCAGGCTGCTCTGATCATGGAATTGTCCAGGCAAGAATACTGGAGTGGGTTGCCATTTTTCCTTCTCCAGGCGATCTTCCTGACCCAGGAATTGAACTTGAGTCTCCTACATTGGCAGGCAGATTCTTTACCACTGAGCCACCTGGGAAGTCTGCTCCTTACAATATGCCATCTTATTTAATTGTCTCAACAGTCCTGTGTCACTGGTACCATTACTTTCCCATCTTAGAGATGATGAAGCAGAGGCTGAAAGACAGCCTGGTTCCTCTAAGATCTCATAGTTAGGACACGGCTGCGCTGACGCTCAGCCCCTGTGTCTAGGCTGAATTCATGTTCCCAGCCTCTCAGCTGCAGTGTTCTGTGTTGCTACAGCAGAGGCCCCTCCCAAGCCCACAGGGCTTCCTGTGGAGGAAACACACACGAGACTGTGTGTTACATGGAAGATACTTTGCTCTTCAGGCAAATCACTTTCTTTTATGATTCCTTTCTTTCTCTTACCTGGAAACACTGTTCAGCCAAAGCTACTTCTGGAGGTGCCTTGCTAAGTCTTTGTGTCTTCACGGTTTTTATGAGGTAAATGTGGTTGCTCCCAAGATGCCCATGAATGCTACTCTGGTCCTCAACTTTATTTCAGGGCTTCCTGGGGGTGCTAAAAAGGTGAAAGGTTCTTTTAAGAACCTGGCATTGGGGATTCACATTTTTCAGGCTGATTCATTCTTATATTAACTCCAAGATCAGAAATAAGCATAAGGAGTAGTCAGTGAATGCATTATCAGCAGAATCACGCAGACACAGCGAGGTGTGGTGAAAAGAACAGCAATTTGGAATCAGTTAGTTTGTAGTTTTGCAGAGTCAGACAAAAAACAGACAAAAAACAAAAAAAAAAATCAACACACACACAAAGCAGCAACAACAAAAACTACCTGCATGACCCTGAGCAGGTAAGTCAATAGACTTCCCTAAGCCTCATCTAAAAAACGTCAACCTCTTTCTACCTTCTTCAATGTGAGAATATGCTTCTTGTGAAGAATCTCCTTCAACTCTCTCCTGAAGAAAAAAAAAAAAAAAACGACCAAATTCCAGGTGCAGAGCCCGACTCCTATCTCCCGGATGAGAAATGCCTGGATGCTATAAAATCACCTTGGTGTTTATCCATGCTCAGACAGTAGCATTGTGTGTTGGCTCTTCTATTGGCTTTCAGAGGCAGAGCAAAGTCACTGAAGGATGTTCCTTTAGGCAGAAGCAGCACGGAAAGCACCCTGAATCAAGATAAATAAGAAACTATCTCAATAAATACATTTTGGAATTTAAAAACTTGACCAAAAATACAATGTGTAGGTAGCTGTAGATGTGATTCATTGTTCAGGCATGGATTCTGAGCCAGTTTCTTGAGTTCAGACTGTGGTTCTGCCACTTTCTAGCTGTGTGACCTTAAGTGACTTAATTGACATCTCTGTTCCTTTGTTTCACTCTCTGTAAAACAATGATAATAGCACCTACCCCAGAGTTCAGGAACTTCCCTGTAGTTTATACAGTAAAGAACCTACATGCAATGCAGGAAACCTGGGTTCGATCCCTGGGTCAGGAAGATCCTCTGGAGAAAGGAATGGCAACCCACTCCAGTATTCTTGCCTGGGGAATCCCATGGACAGAGGAGCCTGGTGGGCTACAGTCCATGGGCTCGCAAAGAGTCAGACACGACTGAGCAACTAAACACACACACCCCCCAGATTTCTTGTGAGATTGAATAAGTAAATGTATACTCATGTACACAGAGACCCTGACAAGCACTATTAAGTGTGGGTTATTGTATAAGGGTAGGACCAGGTAAGTACTGGTGCTTGATACTGCTTTCTAACAATAGACAAAAAATAAATAAATAAAAAAACAAGAAGGGAAAGAAGACAAACGAAAGTCTCTTCCGGTTAAAAACACCTCACCTGGGGAAAAACTCCAGTCCATGAGAAAGACACTGTCACTTAAATATCCAGGGAATAGTATTCTCTAGGAAAAGCAAAATGTGCCTAGGAAAAGTGGCTCCTTGGGTGAAGGAGGCGTGTGGAGGCGGCTCTTGGCTGGGGCTGGATGTGGATAAAAGCTCCACTCCTTGGCTCTCCGTCTCATCTCCCGGAGCAGGAGGAATGTTAAGTGCATGCTGCATTGTCGTTAATTAATTTCTCAAGGGCTGCAGTAATCAGGATGCTCATTAATGTGTTTGAGCCTGGCTTTCATTTAGAGAATGAGTAGCAAATGTAAATGCAGTGCACTTAGGAGCCTTAGAAACCATTCAGTGCTGTAGTAGGAGGAGAGACACCCTGGTATGTCTCAAAGGAAAAGAAAAAACCCACGAGGGCTTCTTTAATCACATGAAAGATGAGCAATTCTAACTCGACAGCAGGGGAGGCTCCCTGTGGCTTTTCAAATATTATCATTTGGAGCCTGCTGTCCCTCTGCTCCGTATGATGTTTGAAGATGCCATGCTCCATTCACATTTACATCCCTCCCAGCAGGGAGCCTGATCCTGATAGGCAGGTTCCGGGGTCCAGGACTGGGCGTGCACATGTGCTAAGTCGCTTAGTCGTGTCCCACTCTTTGCAACCCCATGAACTGTAGCCCGCCAGGCTCCTCTGTCCATGGGATTCTTCAGGCAAGAATACTGGAGTGGGTTGCCACGCCTTCCTTCAGGGGATCTTCCCAACCCAGGGATGGAACCCATGTTTCTTACATCTCCTGCATTGGCAGGTGGGTTCTTTACCACTAGTGCCACCTGCCAGTGTAAAGGGGTGGCCCTGAGCTCACCGGGATGTGCAAGAGGAACCAGGCCAGCCTACCAGAGGCTTGTCTGCTGGGCCAGGTTGGGGGCACAGGCTGGTTGTTTCTATAAATCTTCAAGGCCAACCTCGGGATTATTGGCATTCTTCCTGACTCTGATCTTGACCTCTTCTGAGGAGGTGCTCAAAACCAGACCAATTTCTTCTTCTCTGTGAAGTCAGCATGTTTCAGAGGACCCTTTCATAGACCTTGACCCCTTCTTCCTCGGTTAGTCCTGTTACATGACCACAGAAAGGGCTTAGCACAATGCCTCGCTGCTCGCAATCCCTCTGTGTTTACTATTCTTGCTGTGTTATTGTTAGCCACTGGCAGAGAGTGGCCACAGGATCTGGGGTCTGTCACTCCAGGGTTCCTCACTGGGCTTTCTGACCACAATCACTGTAAGTCATCACATAACCAGTCACAGGGTCTTGGGCTATGGCTCAAACTTTCATCCGTCCAGTTTCCACATCTTTATCTTTGATCCTCTTAGGTCAGTTCAACACCTACTCTCATTTTTACCCTCCCCTAATGTAGAGGGCAGAGGGCTGGGCCAAGGTCTACACCTCCCTCTAGAGTAGGACATGCCTCCAGGGGAGACGGTGATCAGCCCACAGAGAGCAGAAGATCCCCTGTAAAGAAAAGGAACACCAAGGAATCTGGGCATATTTATCCACTCCAGGGAAAAGAACCATTGAGTCATCTAACATGTGCACTGCCCCATTTCACCCTAGCCCTGCCTTGCTGGATGGCCTTGATGTATGTTCTGCACGTGTGTCTCCAGCCTTTCCTTGTTAAGTTCAGTTCAACAAGCATCTATGGAGTAGCTATTGTGTGGTAAGCTCAATGGCAAGTGCTGGGGAATATAAAATGAATGAGCCTCTACTCTGAGGGATTAAGTCACACCTGGAAACACAACTCCAATAAATGAGGGAACAGAGAAAAGTACATCACCCAGCGTAGGCTCCCCAGAGGGATGTGACCTAGGCTCGGTTGTCAAGGATACATGTCAGGGCCCCAGCACTGGGGAGTGGGTGGGCATTCCAGAACCAGGCAGGGAACATGATGGCATTTACTTTCAAGGAGCACACAGTGTGTACCACCCAGTAGGTGCCCAGCATGCCCACCAAGAGGCTGATGGGTGCAAGCTGAAAGATGCTGAGAGATGGCACTAAAGACAGGATGAAACCCTGAACCTGAGCAGGATGTTGAATGCCAGGCCCTTATCTGTAAGACATTATCCTACAAGAGTTTGAAGCAAAAGGGGCTGACATGGTCGGTATAACATTTAGCTCGCTCAGTATTCCACTACTCCAGGAGAAGTCCCCTGAGAACACTGAAGAGGAAAGCTAGATCACAGTTTTATAAGTTATGGCCAACCTAGATAGCATATTAAAAAGCAGAGACATTATTTTGCCAACAAAGGTCTGTCTAGTCAAGGCTATGGTTTTTCCAGTCATCATGTATGGATGTGAGAGTTGGACTGTGAAGAAAGCTGAGCACCGAAGAATTAATACTTTTGAACTGTGATGTTGGAGAAGACTCTTGAGAGTCCCTTGGACTATAAGGAGATCCAACCAGTCCATCCTAAAGGAGATCAGTCCTGGGTGTTCATCGGAAGGACTGATGCTGAAGCTGAAACTCCAGTACTTTGGCCACCCCATGTGAAGAGTTGCCTCATTGGAAAAGACTCTGATGCTGGGAGGGATTGGGGGCAGGAGGAAAAGGGGACAACAGAGGATGAGATGGCTGGATGGCATCACCGACTCGATGGACATGAGTTTGGGTGAACTCCTAGTGTTGGTGATGGACAGGGAGGCCTGGCGTGCTGCGATTCATGGGGTCTCAAAGAGTCAGACACGACTGAGTGACTGAACTGAACTGATTGAAAGGAGAGAGCTTCCCTGGTGGCTCAATGTAAAGAATCTGCCTGCAGTGCAGGAGACACCAGAGACATGGGTTTGATCCCTAAGTGGGGAAGATTCCCTGGAGGAGGGAATGGCAACCCACTCCAGTATTCTTGCCTGGAGAATTCCATGGACAGAGGAGCCTGGTGGGCTACAGTCCATAGGGTCACAAAGAGTCAGACACGACTGAAGCGACTGAACATGCATGCACACACTGTAGGGAGATGTTCCCCAGCCCTAAGAGAACCAAGCTGCTCCTTTGTTAAACAATTTGATAGCTGGATATCTAATCTTGAGATGTTTAGTTGAAAGTTTATAGGTCGAAACTTTCAGTCTCTACCTTAGTTCCTAAACTGTAAATAGACCTTTCGACTTCTATTGAAATACTTTCTCCTCCATAAAGCTGTCCTATTAATCAAGGTTTGTTCCTGTCTCCTGCTCTTAACCCCTGTGATTCAGTGTGACGGGGCTATTTGTACATTTATGGGTCTACATCACAATATTACAGCCTGGACCTGGATCAACTTCTCCGATGCAACATGCTACAGCATAAAGAACTTAATTCCAGACTTTGACACAAATCAGGCCTTGGCTGAAATTCAAAGGAGTGGTATTTATTGCAGTACTAGTTTTAAACCTGAATCATGCCTCACTCTTTAAGATTTTTGTTACATTTTAGTGATGTTTCTGAAGATTAAACAAAATAATGGGTAAAGAGCTTGCAAATGCTTTACTATAGTAAAACCTCAAGAATGCTGCCTCTATTCATTGTTATTCACACAGGTATTTCTGCTGAAGATTCAAAGTCATTTGCCTCCAGAGGTTGAAATTTATCTACTGTGAGAACTGAGTTTGGCATTTTTAAAAAATGTTTGATTACTTTGGCCTCATTTAACTTCTGTATTGTTTTTAATGTTTAGTATTCAGGTCTTGGGTCTCTGATCAGACTCTAAGGAGTTTGAGGGCAGATATCTTATTGGACTTCTGTTTTTATATCCCTCACAGAACTTAGTACCATTTGGTGTGTATAATAGACGCTCAAGAAACAGATGTAGAAGGCCTAGATGCATACAGGGCTCTATCAATGAATATTAGAGTGCTCATCATCACAAAACTTGGCAAGTCATTATCTGCTCCACAACCCTTTACTTTGCCATTACTTTTCAGCTCAGAAAAATGAGTAAATGAGGGTCCCGAACCATGCCAGTTGCCTGGTTTGCATAACTTGTCTCATCCCTGAGTCTCCAACCCAGCAGAATTGATGACCTTCTCTGCCCTCTAGCTTCCCAGGTCATAAAGAACTTTTCTGCCAATGCAGGAGATAGACATGAATTCAATTTCTGGGCTGGGGAGATCCCCTGGAGGAGGGCATGGCAACCCACTCCAGTATTTTTGCCTGGGAAATTCTATGGACACAGGAACCTGGCTACAGTCCATGGGGTCTCAAAGAGTCGGACACGACTGAAGCAACTTAGCATACACAGTCTGTCCTCTAGGCTCCAGGGAACCATCTCCTCAGGCTGTTTCTTGTGCTAAGATGCAAATGACTTCAGAGTTCAACAGCAGCACTGGAGAGGCCGCTCCCTCCTAGCTCACCTAAAGCAAGTTGGGGCAAACTGGGTTGGCTCCATCATCCCTTTCAAATAATGGGCCATTCAGTCTTAGGGAGAGAAATGACTCAGCAACCCCAGGGCCATCCTGGTGGCTGAAGCAGCTGCCAGACAGGGAGCCCATTTCAAACACCTAATTAGTATGAGAACCACAAGCGGATCTGAGCAGACCCAGGCACCTCTCTCTGCATACACATGTGCAGGGAAAGTGAAGTCATTTCACTTTCCGGGGCGTTGTTCCACTCCAGGGAACAAGATTCATTTGTCTTAGAACTTGGCTCTCCTTGACTTGCCAGATGAAAAATGATGTGAAGTTCCTGAAATCATCTGCTAAGGGAAATGAATCCAAGCTCAGTAGAAGTTTGTTGCTTTTCCAAAGCACATCCGTCAGACTGTCATAGAAGCAAAATAGAACCTTACTACCAGGTAAAGACAGTAATTATTTCAATTAGCAATGGTATTAGATGTAGAAGGTAATGAAGAATAAAGATGCTGGACCCAGCCCAACCATTCAGTACCCATGCTTCTCTATGCTGTTCTGGCTAAAACAGCAGACAAACACGGAGTGAACTCAGCTGAGGGATGGATGATGGAGGCTTTCCCCTTAGTGGACTGAATCACAGTTCATCCTTCACTGCCTGAGAAGAGGCAGCACGATGCTGGAGACCACATGGCCATGAGCTGCCAACAATGCTTGGGCCACCCTCAGTCCTTGCAGAAAATGAAAAACTACAAGGTTGCATGGCAGTTAGGGAAGCAATATTTTAAAGATATTTTCAGCTGTATTGCTGAAATGAAATAAAGAACTCTCTTATGGGACAGCTGCATATCTAATCTTGAGATACTTGGTCTAGAGTATTTTTATTCCACATCTTCTTAGATCATTCTTTTGATTTTAATTACATGTATTCAGGAATGGGAGGAAGGAAAAGAGAAGAGGCGAAAGACAGAGAAAGGGCCATCTTGTTCTGTAAAGACTTTGGCTAAATGGGGTTAATATGGCAGAAAAGACTGAGACAGCTGATAATCTTTTTTGCAAATGTAGCACATTTGAAGTTTCTGCTTTGATTAGTGCCTCTCTGTGTTAGCTGAAAAAGTCTATCACTTAAGCCAAAACTGACAGTTCTTCAAGGAGTAATTGACAAATCCGTGATCAGAGTGGGAGATTTAACGCTTTTTTCTTAGTAATTGAGAGATCAAACAACCAAAAATATTCAGTCAAGTTATAAAGATTTTGAACAACATGATTAACAAGTGTGACATAAAGGACTTCAGAGCATGGCACTCAACCACTGGAATGTATATACTCTTTCCAAAATCACATATTACATTTACAAAAACCAATGATAACTTAAGCCTTGAAGTAAATCTCAACACATTACAAAGAATCAGTTTTATAAGATTATACCATCATTAAGTTAGAAATCAGAAAAAAAATTGCAACTTAAAACCTCCATACATTTAGACCTTTAAAAGCCCATTATTTAAAAATCTAAAGGGAGAAAGCAGATTGCAGTTGCACGGCCTGGGAGGAGAGAGGACTGGGGAGTGGCTGCTTAATGGGGAGGGGGTTTTCTTTGAAGTAATGAATATGTGTTGGAACTAGACTGACTAGTGTTTGCACAACACTGTCAATGCACCAAATCATACACTTCAACATGGCTGACATTATGTTATGTGAATTTCCACCTCAGTAAAGAAGTGTGCATTACCTCTGTTTAAATCCTAAATCTGTGAGTACATAGGTGTGTATAGTTCCTACAACTTTTTCAAGTTATTATATGTGCACTTTTCTGTGTAATATGAATATATATTTACATCTTCTGCATTATGCTTTGAGAAAGAGTTTTTAAAAAGCAAAACCACATTACGTAATAACTCGGGAGTCAATAAGAAATTGTAAAACATAAAGAGAAAGAATCACGTGACACTGTTCTCAACATTTACAGTATGCAGTGAGTTCACTCAGATCACGGAGAAGCAACTGTGATGGAGGAGAATAACGAGTTCCCCAACACAAAGAAAAGCAGGTAGCTTTAAAAGTTTATTAGGTTAAAACAAAAAAAGAAAGGCTTAGAATTATTAAGCTAAGCATCAACCATATGAAGGGAGAAACGAGACAACAGAATATTTCCAAAGAAAGTAACAAAAAGGAAACAACCTTAATCGAAATAAACAGATAACAGATACAATAAAGATGATCCACAAAGCCGAAGACTGGCTCTTTGAAGAGACTAAACCCTTGAAAGAATGACAAAGGAAATTTAAATATATATACATAGAAAGAGAGAAGGTGCAAATATTAGGAATGAAAAAGGAGAATATACAAAGATCAAAAGAATAATAGAAATATAAAATAGAAAAATCCTTAAGCTGGTAAGCTTGAAAATGTGCATTTTAAATGGAAAAAATCTAGTAAAGATATAACTTATTAATGTTGACTTAATAAGAACTAGAAAGCAAAATCAGTAGTAAAATATCTTCCCACAAAAGAAATCCTAGTCTTCCAGAATTTCTTTTTTTTCTCCCAGAATTTCATTTGTGAGTTCTAGGAGACATTTTAATTATAACCTCAGATTATGATCAGTATGTTAAATAAGCAGGATGCGTGGGATGTAATTGAGAAAGTGATCACTTTGTTGCCTCATATGGTCCCTTTGGGCTTTCCAGTTGGTTCAGATCAGATCAGATCAGTCACTCAGTCGTGTCCGACTCTTTGCGACCCCATGAATCGCAGCATGCCAGGCCTCCCTGTCCATCACCAACTCCCGGAGTTCACTGAGACTCACGTCCATCAAGTCAGTGACGCCATCCAGCCATCTCATCCTCTGTCATCCCCTTCTCCTCCTGCCCCCAATCCCTCCCAGCATCAGAGTCTTTTCCAATGAGTCAACCCTTCGCATGAGGTGGCCAAAGTACTGGAGTTTCAGCTTTAGCATCATTCCTTCCAAAGAAATCCCAGGGCTGATCTCCTTCAGAATGGACTGGTTGGATCTCCTTGCAGTCCAGGGGACTCTCAAGAGTCTTCTCCAACACCACAGTTCAAAAGCATCAATTCTTTGGTGCTCAGCCTTCTTCACAGTCCCACTCTCACATCCATACATGACCACAGGAAAAACCATAGCCTTGACTAGACGAACCTTTGTTGGCAAAGTAATGTCTCTGCTTTTGAATATGCTATCTAGGTTGGTCATAACTTTCCTTCCAAGGAATAAGCGTCTTTTAATTTCATGGCTGCAGTCACCATCTGCAGTGATTTTGGAGCCCAGAAAAATAAAGTCTGACACTGTTTCCACTGTTTCCCCATCTATTTCCCATGAAGTGGTGGGACCGGATGCCATGATCTTCGTTTTCTGAATGTTGAGCTTTAAGCCAACTTTTTCACTCTCCACTTTCACTTTCATCAAGAGGCTTTTTAGTTCCTCTTCACTTTCTGCCATAAGGGTGGTGTCATCTGCATATCTGAGGTTATTAATATTTCTCCCGGCAATCTTGATTCCAGCTTGTGTTTCTTCCAGTCCAGCATTTCTCATGATGTACTCTGCATATAAGTTAAATAAACAGAGTGACAATATACAGCCTTGACGAACACCTTTTCCTATTTGGAACCAGTGTGTTGTTCCATGTCCAGTTCTAACTGTTGCTTCCTGACCTGCATACAAATTTCTCAAGAGGCAGATCAGGTGGTCTGGTATTCCCATCTCTTTCAGAATTTTCCAGAGTTTATTGTGATCCACACAGTCAAAGGCTTTGGCATAGTCAATAAAGCAGAAATAGATGTTTTTCTGGAACTCTCTTGCTTTTTCTATGATCCAGTGGATGTTGGCAATTTGATCTCTGGTTCCTCTGCCCTTTCTAAAACCAGCTTGAACATCAGGAAGTTCACGGTTCACATATTGCTGAAGCCTGCCTGGCTTGGAGAATTTTGAGCATTACCTTACTAGCATGTGAGATGATTCAGCGGTAAAGAATTTGCCTGCCAATGCAGGAGATGTGGGTTTGATCTCTGGGTTGGGAAGATCCCCTGGAGGAGGATATGGCAACTCACCAGTACTCTTGCCTGGAGAATCCCAAGGACAGAAGAGCCTGGTGGGGTCCACAGGGTCACACAGTTCGTTGTGACTGAGCACGGTCCTTTTAAATCTTCTCCCCCTGCCATTGGCCCAGACTTTTATGATTATTATTGAATAAAAAAAATGCTTATGTTTACTTTTAGACATAAACTCTAACCCAAGTTAGTAACTTAAAATGTCCAGTACAATATAATAAACTGCACTTTCAATTCAAAAGTTAAGACTTCATTCCACCTTCTTTTTCCCCAATGAGAGGCTGTGGCAGGCTGACCACCTATTTTGGGGACAGGAGATGGAATCAGATTCTTCACTTCCTCTTGTCTACCTTCTCCCTCCCCGATCAATCAGGGTCCAATGAATAAGACAGAAGACACACCAGTTATTTGAGAAAAAATTCAATATAAAGAATTATCAACTAAATGTAAAGTTACTAACCAGGTAACTGAAGAGACAAGAAGAGGATTCTAAGGTGTCAAAAACAACACTTTTAAGAAGCAGTTACCATCTCCAGGGCTGGAGGAATAAAAGGGTGAAGTTAAAAGTCTTAAAGCTTCAAAGCTTAGACAAGGGACCCTAAAGAACTGAAACTCAGCATTGTTTCTGATCCTGTCCAGGTTTGGAAGAGGGGAAGGAAAGGGAAGAGCAAGTCCTTACTGAATTAGTACTGTTATTAGAGTATTTGGCTCCCTCTGGGCCTGCTGGGTATTTGAAGCTGGTTCTTTCTCTGATGGAATGCTTTCCTGTGAAGAATCTATTTTCTTACCTCCTTGCTGCTAATTTCCTTAGATTTGAATGAATGCATTATATTCTATAAGTTGCATATTAATCCTCATTTAATACCAAAAAAAGAAAAAGAGACCAGCATCCACCTCCAGCTTCCCCTGTAATGGAACCTATTCACCTTCCAGCTGACCTGACTCTATTTGAAACAGTCTAGGAGGACCCCGTGCCAGCTCTGTGTATAAGCCAAGGAGACACTCACACATTCTTTGCCCAGGCAAAACTGGGGGATACAAGCTTATTCAAGCCCAGCAGCACCTTTCTTTTACCCTAGCCAGCCCTCGTCTTGCCCTCTGTGTTCCAGATAGGAGCCAGACATGGGGCCACTGGACCTGCTTAGCTGCAGAGGATTCATAGGGAGTTCTCCAAGGGGAACTATTGAATCCCTTCTCAACCGGCTCAGTTCATACCAGTAACACTTTCCAAAGGAAAAAATTGAAAAATCTTATTGAACAAAATCTTCATCAAACTTCATTCTCTCAAGCCATTTATATGTTCAAGAGGATGAGGAGCTGATGTCAATGAACTAATTCCTGATTACTTCCTTTGAAAAGGCTATCTTGGCCTATCATCCCACTTTGGAAGTTTATATCTTTTGAATCTTAGTGCTTCAATTGAAACTTAATTGAGCATCCTCTTGCATCAATCTTAAATTCTTCCAATTTATCTTGTGAGAATAGCATAACATTGATCCTAAAATCAAATAAACTATGACTAGAAAGGAAACTTCATAGGTCAATCTTACTTATAACCAAAGTAGCAAAAGCAAACTATTCCCAGTTCAGTTCAGTTCAGTTCAGTCGCTCAGTCGTGTCCGACTCTTTGCAACCTCATGGACTGCAGTATGCCAGGCCTCCCTGTCCATCACAACTCCTGGAGTTTACTCCAGCTCATGTCCATCAAGTTGGTGATGCCATCCAACCATCTCATCCTCTGTCGTCCCCTTCTCCTCCTGCCTTCAATCTTCCCCAACATCAGGGTCTTTTCAAATGAGTCAGCTCTTCACATCAGGTGGCCAAAGTATTGGAGTTTCAGCTTCAACATCAGTCCTTCCAAAGAATATTCAGGACTGATCTCCTTTAGGATGGATTGGTTTGATCTCCTTGCAGTCCAAGGGACTCTCAAGAGTCTTCTCCAACATCACAGTTCAAAAACATCAATTCTTCGGTGCTCAGCTTTCTTTATAGTCCAACTCTCACATCCATACATGACTACTGAAAAAAACATAGCTTTGACTAGAGGGTTCCTTTGTTGGCAAAGTAATGTCTCTGCTTTTTAATATGCTGTCTAGGTTGATCATAACTTTGAAATTAAACAATGAATAATGTTTTTAGTATAAGTATATCTCAGATACTGCATGGGGTATACTTATACTAAAAATTATTTGTTGTTTATCTGAAATTTAAAATTAATTGTGTGTCCTTTTTCATTTCTGTTGTTTGTTTTCAGCTAAATCTGGCAACCCTACTCACAAGGAGCTTCCATGATATTTATAACATTCTTTTTCTTAAGTTGGGTTGTAGGTTCATAACTGCTCATTTTATTCTTTTAATTTCTTAAAAACAAGCAAATGAACTTTAAAGCAAGTCTAATTATTTATAATTCTACCTGGTGGACTCAACATTTTGCTAAGAAATCAGCAATAAGTGTAGGCTGGGCTGCAGTGTCCGATGCTGGTCCTGCCAGATCCCCTTGGGATGCATTAAGCTGCTTGTGCCTAGACTTTCTCCTTGATGCTCTCTCTGTGCTTATGTTGGTGTTTACTGCAGCCCATCCCACAACTAAATAGTAACTGTTAGAGCCTTTTCTTGAAGCAAGTGTATAAGCAATGGGTAAAGACTACAGAAAATACTGAGAACCTTAAAACAGGAGTAGAACCTTCCAGCATAGCACAAACAGCAAGGAGGTAGTCTGGGGACTGCCAGGACATAGAGAAGAGATTCCAACCTGATGTGCCTCTAATGAGCCCCAGGACCACGAGAAACTCTGTGTATTCTCAGCATTTAACCCATCAACTAGCACAGAGTTGTCCTCAGTAAACCTTTGCACGTGGAATGCATAAACACATGACAAATGAAAGAAGCAGCAAAGGGAGGATTGAAGGATCTTACCAGATCCTTAGAAAGGAGGGATTAAAAAGTCACATCACAATCTGCCGATACTCTTACATACTGCATTGTGTATGGAAACTGTCTATTGTTCTCAATACAAAATATGGGTTCATAAAGCCTGTATCAAAAAGAACCTCTGGGTGAAATCCACATGTCTATTTCAGTCAAGAACCAGGTGTCCAGAGTGGGCAGAACCCCGGAGGCAGCTTCTAATGGGTGCCCCTGTAACTGGGCCTGCTTCTGCCTGGGTTTGCTTAGTCATCCTGGCACGATTGTTGATTTCATTTCCTCTGTCAGACCTTGAGGGATGATGGGCAAATTTTGACACTTTTCCTTTTGCCATAAGGTTGGTATACGTTGGACTTCTCCATCAGTTCTTGCACTTGACCATTTATTCAATAAACATTTATAATGCATGTGTCAGGCACTGTATTAAGCCCTGGAAATTTAGAAGAAGTTCTTAATGAGCACTTACTAAGTCAGACACAGTGAAAAGCAGCTCTTGTGGGCCTGAGAGCCTCTGTTTCTTGCTAGCTGCCAGCTGCCTCAGCTCCTGGCCACGTTGCCCTCTCCATAGGGAAGCTCATAACACAGCAGGCTGCTTCCTCAAAACCAGTCAAGGAGACGGTCTTCTAGCAAGAGAGATGTTACAGTTTATGTAACAAAGTACAGAAGCAACATCCTATCACCTTTGCCATGTTGGTTAAAATGACTTCACAGATCCGGGGGAAGGGGTGACAGAAGGTTGTGAACACAGTGGGTTGGAAGCACAGGAACCACTTTAGAATTTAGCATCTTTACTCTTCTTCATCTGCCCAGACTAACTGTTCCTCCTATTCACCTCCAGAGAGACCCAGGTTGCTACATGTGGCTGTGCAATATGAAAGCCACCCTGCCCCCGACCCGGATTTGTGTAGCACACAACTTACATAACCATACACAGCAGCCCTGCCACTTCCATCAAAGTGTTTCCTATTTTTTTCAACTTTAATTTATTTTTTTATCAAAATAAAGTGGATTTACAAAGTCATGTTGATTTCTGCAGTACAGCAAAGTGATTCAGCTGCTGCTGCTGCTGCTAAGTCGCTTCAGTCGTTTCCGATTCTGTGGGACCCCATAGACTGGCAGCCCAACAGGCTCCACCATCCCTGGGATTCTCTAGGCAAGAACACTGGAGTGGGTTGCCATTTCCTTCTCCAATGCATGAAAGTGAAAAGTGAAAGTGAAGGCGCTCAGTCGTGTCCAACTCTTAGCGACCCCATGGACTGCAGCCTACCAGGCTCCTCCATCCATGGGATTTTCCAGGCAAGAGTACTGGAGTGGGGTGCCATTGCAGATGTATAAACATTATTTTTTAATATCTTTTCCATCATGGCTTGCCACAGGATATTGAATATAGTTCCCCCTGCTATGCAGTAGGACCTTGTTACCTATTCTATGTATTGATGTTGCTATTGTTCAGTTGCTCAGTCTTGTCCAACTCTTTGCAACCCCATAGACTGCAGCCTGCCAGGCTTCTCTGTCCATGGATTTCTCTAGACAAGAATACTGGAGTGGGTTGCCATTTCCTTCTCCAGGAGATCTTCCTGGATCAGGGATTGAACCCCTGTCTCCTGCATTGGCAGGCAGATTCTTTACCACTAAGCCACCAGGGAAGCCCTATTCTACTTATAACAGTTTGCATTTGCTAATCCCGCACTCCCACTCTATCCCTCCCTCACAGTTCCCATCACTTGAAACCACAAGTCTTTCTACGTCATACTGTTTCTAACACTGCGTTGTGAGTATCTGTTTACTTTTCTCTCTCTTCACTGTACTGTAGGCTCCTTGAAGTCAGAGACTACTAGATGCCCCATATAGCAAATGCCAAATAAATAATCATCAAATAAAATGGAAGATGGCAGAGCAGGGGGCTCATGCAGGGTAGCCTGGGGAAGACTGCTCTGAGAAGGCACCTGGCTGCTCTTTCTTGTCTCTCAGCTACAGCTGGACGCTCAACTTCCTTAAAGAGACTTCTGGACACTCAACTACATTAAAGAGACTTCAGGAACAATTTCTAAGTAGATAAAATAAAAATCTTGGTATACTGTGCTTTGGTTTCCTACCAAATAATCTCCATGGAGATAAACACAAAAACACTCCATTGATTCAATCCAGTAAAAACCAGTGTTCTTTTTCTCTCATGGAGGAGGAAATGGCAACCCACTCCAGTATGCTTACCCTGAGAATTCCATGGACAGAGGGGCCTGGCGGGCTACAGTCGCAAAGAGTCAGACACAACTGAGTGGCTAATCCTTTCTTAATGAGGTACTGTAGTGGGAAGTAGCAAGTGGGATGTTGTCTATTTTTCCAGACCTGGCAAATCGGGCCCAGAGTGGAGAAAGAGCGCTGAGCTCTGGGCAGTCCAAGGTGGGAAGGCGTGTAACTTTGGGGCCACATCTCTGCCAATCCAGCCTCAAGCTCCCCACTCACCTCGCTTCTCCCACTGCTCCATTCCCAGCCCTGGAGCACGCTGAGAGCTTTAAAATAAATAGAGATGCAGACAGAAATAACAACAGTCTTAAAATGGTTGCACATTTTAAGATCATTATCAACTCTCTTTTCAGGTTTTTCTTCACATAAAATCATTTCTGTTTCCTTAGAGTTTTTTTTTTTTTTTTTTTTTTAATAGTTGCCACATGATACATCTTTAAGTCTTTTGCTGTGGTTCTTCAAAGAAATGACAATGGTAAAGTTAAGACTAACATTCTATATCCCAGGTCATGGCAGCATCTGCCCAGGGCTCTCTCACCGGGACCCGACCAATGGGCCAACAAAAGTGGAAATTTTAGGACCAGCAGCCACACACAAGAAACCAATGATAAGGGCAGCAGTGATGGGAATTAAAGGACTAAACCAGAAAGGGTCGTTCTGTGGCTTTCTCTGTAGGGACCGAGTTTTGTTGTTGTTGTTCGGTCGCTAAGGCACGTCCGACTCTTGGCGACCCCACGGCCAGCCACGTACTTCACTGTCTCCTGGAGTTTGCTCAAACCCATGTTCATTGAGTCAGTGCTGCCATCCAATCATCACCGACACAATGGACATGAGTTTGAGGGACAGAGTTGGTTCCTCTTAACAGAAAACCACACACTAGACTGAATGCCATCCTCACGATGCTGTCATGGGGAGGAGAGGCAGGGATGAGCGGAGCTGAGCTTCAGCGGAGCTCACGTTATCTGTTCAGTCACTAGAGGCCTTTGGACCTGACGTTCCTCCCAGATCACTTTCAGATCTGGGGATCAGTCCAGACACTGATTCACTTCTGCTGACCACCTCCCAGGGCCCTGCTCCTGAAGGATGGCATAGTGAGAAAGTTTCTTTCATGTTGCTTCTATTAAATGCGAGCCTTTTGGTGCCCTCGAGCGGCTTTGAGGCAGTTAAAATGACTCAGAGGTTAATGTTGCTTTTAAAAATTAACATTCAATTTATTTAAAGTTACAAATTTAAAAAACTATTTTTTTTCTGAAGCTTTTAAGTTCTGCATCAAATGTTATTGTTCACTGTAATAATATATATATCCTGTCATATTTTTTAAAACTATGTCAAAGGCCTTTGGATAATATATGATCCTATTTCTAAGCTTAGCTAAATTAACACCTTCAAGAATTTTAAATTGCACTTATAAATCAATGTATTCTATTTCTTTATTTAATTATTATTTCCATGCTTTCATTGAACTAACACAATTTTCCTGAGTACTCAAATGACAAGAGTATGTTTAGTCACTGAGTTGTGTCTGACTCTTTGTAACCCCATGGACTGTAGCCTGTCAGGCTCTTCTGTCCATAGGGATTCTCCAGCAAGAATATTGGAATGGGTTGTCATGCCTTCTTCCAGGGGATCTTCCCAACCCAAGGAATGAACCCAGGTCTACTGCATTGCAAGCAAATTCTTTACCATCTGAGCCACCGCTCATAATTCAAACTTATAAATAGGGACAACCTTAACTTCTTTCAAATGTTTCAATGTTGTATATAAATTTAGTAAAATTATAACAAAAACTGAAAGCAATTATTCACATATTATAAATTGGAGTTGAAAATCTGTTAATTTTAATATTAGGCCAAATCATGTTAAACATTATAGGCACATGAAATACCAAATATATGCTTCTCCTTCACACAAAATATTATTATACAGCAGGTTGATTTCCTTAAACACATACATACATAAATCTAAGCCAGACTGGGATGGAGTGATGTTTAAGCTCTGTATCACAATCTTAGTGCTGCTGTTACAGACTTGTCACAAGCTGAGTGGCTTAAAACAACAGACATTTTATTCTCTCCCAGGTCTGGAAGCTCAAAGTCTGACATCAAGATGTCAGCGGGACCCTGCTCTCTCTGGAGGCTGGAGAGGAGCATCTTTCCATATCTTCTGCACCTTTGGTGACTCCAGGCTTCCCTGGCTTCCTTGGCTTGTGGCCACATCCCTCCAACGTGTGCCTCCATCTTCACATCACCTTCTCTGTGTCTCTCCTTTTCTGTGTTTCTTTTTTTTTTAACTTACTAGTTATATCTATTTATTTATTTTTGGCCACACTGGGTCTTCTTTGCTGCACTCAGGCTTTCTCTATTTGCAGCGAGGGGACTGCTCTTTGTGGTGTGTGAGCTTCTCTTGTGGTGACTTCTCTTGTGGCAAAAAATGGGCTCTATGTGGCACATGTGCGTAGTTGTTCCATGGCATGTGGGATCTTCCCAGGCCAGGGATCTTCCCTATCCCCTTCACTGGCAGGTGGATTTTTAACCAATGGGCCACCAAAGAACTCTTCCTGTTCTGTCTCTTATAAGGACTCTTGCCTTGGATTTAGGGCCCACTCTGGTAATCCAGCCAGAATGATCTCATTTCAAGATCCTTAATCTTATTACATCTGCAAAGAGCCTTTTCTCATATAAGGTTCCAGGGATTTGGACATGGACATGTCTTTCTGGGGGCCACCATTCAATCCACCATCCCCACAAAGTGGCTGTCATTCCAATGAATCACGGTAATGCTCAGAGGTGGTAACTGGGTGCCTTTCTGATGGCAACACCGCTGGGACATACTAGTGCTATTTATAGCCTAGCTACCAATGCCCTCCAGGTGAACTTGTTTCACAGTCCAGCCTTGAATTTATATTCCATTCTATTGACTGTCTTTAACTCTTCATGGAATTTGGCACCAACCCTCCTTCTACCTGGACTGCACACTTCACTTGATTAAGTTTTGTGTTTATTAACACAACATATAAAAATATTTTTTCTGCTTATCTCTAAAGACATCTGAACTTCAGAATCCTGGATCCATGTCTTTTCAATCTGTTAGGCTCACTAACTCTCAGGGTTAGAGATTCAGTGGAACCCAACTGAAGTCTGTCATTCTTGTTATGATTTTGCCTGACTAGTTGGTCACACTCCTAAGGTCTTTCCACTGCCAGTTTCAAACAATCGGGTAGGACTCTTAGGACTTTGAACAAATCATTGAGCAATGACTCTCAAAGAACCAATACTGATAGTATGTTCTTACTTAAAGGAGAAGGATTTGTAGAGTGGTTAAGAAACTATTATGTACGTATAAGCTGTATGACTTGAGAAAATCACCTAGTCTTTCTGAGATGGTGGACCCCTGTCTATAAAGTGGAAGCAACATCATTTCAAGTTACTTCATTGGGTAGTGAGGATTAAAAGAGAAGTGCCTGTACAGTCCTTCTCACAGTGCAAAAAGCATTTTTTAAAAAGTGTTAGTGTTTAGAATATTAGAATTTATACATCTAGCAGCTGTTCAGAAGAGTGTTCCTGTGTTCCTTTAGGGACTATTGAACACAAATTTGGTAGATAGAGGACTATAGTCCTTAAAAGGAGGTTTTCTTCTCCATAAAATGCATTCATTCATTTTGATTTATATTCAAATATTTATTGAGCATCTACTATTTGCCAGCCACTGTTCTACGTGTTTGGGATGGATCACAAACAAAACAAGCACCCATCTCTGCCTTACGGAGCTTAAGTTCCACTGGAAGGAGACTTATTGAAAGGAAAAGTATGACCCAATAAATGGAGCAGGGGAAGGGGGAAAGGCAGTGCCAAGAAGGCAGACACCATAATGAAGGAGATATTTGAGTAAAGACTTGAAGGAGGTGAGGGGTATGCAGATAGATGGGGATACAGCATTTCAGGCAGTTCAGGAACCAACAGTGCAAAGGCCCTGAGGTGGGAGCATTCCTGACACGTTCAAGGACAAGCAAAAGGTGATGTAACTGGAGTGGTATGAACAAGAAGGAGAGTAGAAGGGAAAGAGGTAAAGAGGTGACAAAGCTAGATCTTGAAGGTCATTCAGTTCAGTTCAGTCACTCAGTCATGTCCAACTCTTTGCAACCCCATGAATTGCAGCACACCAGGCCTCCCTGTCCATCACCAACTCCTGGAGTTCACTCAAACTCATGTCCATCGAGTCAGTGATGCCATCCAGCCATCTCATCCTCTGTCGTCCCCTTCTCCTCCTGCCCCCAATCCCTCCCAGCATCAGAGTCCTTTCCAATGAGCCAACTCTTCGCATGAGGTGGCCAAAGTACTGGAGTTTCAGCTTTAGCATCAGTCCTTCCAAAGAACACCCAGGATTGATCTCCTTTAGGATGGACTGAATGGATCTCCTTGCAGTCCAAGGGACTCTCAAGAGTCTTCTCCAATACCACAGTTCAAAAGCATCAATTCTTCGGCGCTCAGCTTTCTTCACAGTCCAACTCTCACATTCATACATGACCACAGGAAAAACCATAGCCTTGACTAGACGGACCTTTGTTGACATATTCTCTGCTTTTGAATATGCTATCTAGGTTGGTCATAACTTTCCTTCCAAGGAGTAAGCGTCTTTTAATTTCATGGCTGCAGTCACCATCTGCAGTGATCTTGGAGCCCCCCAAAATAGTCTGACACTGTTTCCACTGTTTCCCTATCTATTTGCCATGAAGTGATGGGACCAGATGCCATGATCTTCATTTTCTGAATGTTGAGCTTTAAGCCAACTTTTTCACTCTCCTCTTTTACTTTCATCAAGAGGCTTTTTAGTTCCTCTTCACTTTCTGCCATAAGGGTGGTGTCATCTGCGTATCTGAGGTTATTGATATTTCTCCCAGCAATCTTGATTCCAGCTTGTGCTTCTTCCAGCCCAGTGTTTCTCATGATGTACTCTGCACATAAGTTAAATAAGTAGGGTGACAATATACAGCCTTGACGTATTCCTTTTCCTATTTGGAACCAGTCTGTTGTTCCATGTCCAGTTCCAACTGTTGCTTCCTGACCTGCATACAGATTTCTCAAGAGGCAGGTCAGGTGGTCTGGTATTCCCATCTCTTTCAGAATTTTCCAGAGTTTATTGTGATCCACACAGTCAAAGGCTTTGGCATAGTCAATAAAGCAGAAGGTCATTAGCATCCCTTTAATAAAATGGGAGATCACTGCAAGATTAAGAGCAGAGGGATGACATGATTTAACTTGAATTTGAAAAGGATCACTTTAGATACAGTGTGGATAGTAGATGGTTGGAAGAGAAGGGTAAAAGCAGGGAGACCAGTCAGAGGGTATACAGGAATCTAGGCAAGAGACAAAGGTAGCTCAGGCCAGGAGGTAGCACTGAAGCTGGTGAAAAAGTGGGCAGATTCTGCTTTCATGATAAAAAAAGCTAAGGCAATTTGTTGACATACTGGCTGTGGGATCTTTGGGGAAAAGTAAAGGAAGGCATTAAGATTGTTGTCCTGAGCAACCTGAAGAATTGTGTTACCATTATATATATATATATATATATATATATTTGTTTTCAGATTCTTTTCTATTATGGGTTATTACAAGATATTGTTCTGTTGATGGGTGGGGCTGTGTTCCCTCCCTGTTGCTTGAACTGAGGCCAAACTATGGTGGAGGTAATGAAGATAATGGCGACCTCCTTCAAAAGGTGCCATGCGTGCACTGCTGTTCTCAGTGCCCCCAACCCTGCATCAGGCCAATGCCAATTCACACCTCCACTGGAGACTCCTGGACACTCATGGGCATGTCTGGGTCAGTCTTTTGTGGGGTCACTGCCCCTTTCTCCGGGTCCTGGTGTACACAAGATTTGGTTTGTGCCCTCCAAGAGTCTGTTTCCCCAGTCCTGTGTAAGTTCTGGCAGTTCTATGGTAGGGCTAATGGCAACCTCCTCCAAGAGGCCTTATGCCATACCGAGGTCTGCTCCACCCAGAGTTCCTGCCCCTGAGGCAGGCCACTACTGACCCGGACCTCCACAGGAGATACTCAGACACAGTTCTGGCTCATTCTCTGTGGGTTGGGCCATTCAATATCACAGTAATCTAAGTCTATGCCCTGACCAATAATGCTGAAGAAGCTGAATTTGAATGGTTCTATGAAGACCTACAAGACCTTCTAGAACACCCAAAAAAGATGTCTTCTTCATTATAGGGGACTAGAATTCAAAAGTAGGAAGTCAAGAGATACCTGAAGTAACAGGCAAATTTGGCCTTGGAGTACAGAATGAAGCAAGGCTGATAGAGCTTTGCCAAGAGAACATACTGGCCATAGCAAACACCCTCTTCCAACAATACAAGAGAAGACTCTACACATGGACATCACCAGATGGTCAATACTGAAATCAGATTGATTATATTCTTTCAGTCAAAGATGGAGAAACTATATACAGTCAGCAAAAACAAGACTAGGAGCTGACTCTGGCTCAGATCATGAACTCCCTATTGCCAAATTCAGGCTTAAATTAAAGAAAGTAGGGAAAACCACTAGATCATACAGGTATGACCTAAATCAATTCTCTTATGATTATACAGTGGAAGTGACAAATAGTTTCAAAGGATTAGATCTGATAGACAGAGTTCCTGAAGAACTCTGGATGGAGGCTCGTGACATTGTACAGGAGGCAGTGATCAAGACCATCCTCAAGAAAAAGAAATGAAAAAGACAAAATGGTTGTCTGAGGAGGCCTTACAAATAGCTGTGAATAGAAGAGAAGCGAAAAGCAAAGGAGAAAAGGAAAGACATACTCATTTGAATGCAGAGTTCCAATGAATAGCATGGAGAGATAAGAAAGTTTCCCTCAGCAATCAATGCAAAGAAATAGAGGAAAACAACAGAATGGGAAAGACTAAAGATCTCTTCAAGGAAATCAGAGATACCAAGGGAACATTTCATGAAAAGATGAGCACAATAAAGGACAGAAATGGTATGGACCTAACAGAAGCAGAAGATACTAAGAAGAGGTGGCAAGAATACACAGAACTATACAAAAAAGATTTCCATGACCCAGATAACCACGATGGTGTGATCACTCACCTAGAATGTGAAGTCAATTGGGCCTTAGGAAGCATCACTATGAACAAAGCTAGTGGAGGTGATGGAATTCCAGTTGAACTGTTTCAAATTGTGCAATAGTTCAAATTGAACTACTGCACAATTACACTCATCTCACACAGTGGAAAAATAATATTCAAAATTCTCCAAGCCAGGCTTCTACAGTATGTGAACTGTGAAATTCCAGATGTTCAAGCTGGACTTAGAAAAGGAGAGGAACCATACATCAAATTGCCAACATCCACTGGATCATCGAAAAAGCAAGAGAATTCCAGAAAAACATTTACTTCTGCTTTATTGACTACGTCAAAGCCTTTGACTATGTGAATCACAACAAAGTGTGGAAAATTCTGAAAGAGATGGGAATGCCAGACCACCTGACCTGCTTCCTGAGAAATCGTTTGCAGGTCAGGAAGCAACAGTTAGAACTGGACATGGAACAACAGACTGGTTCCAAATCGGGAAAGGTGTACTTCAAGGCTGTATATTGTCACCCTGCTTATTTAACTTCTATGCAGAGTACATCATGAGAAATGCTGGGCTGGATGACACCACCCTTATGGCAGAAAGCAAAGAAGTAAAGAGCCTCTTGATGAAAGTGAAAGAGGAGAGTGAAAAAGTTGGCTTAAAACTCAATATTCAGAAAACTAAGATTAAGGCATCTGGTCCCATCACTTCATGGCAAATTGATGGGGAAACCATGGAAACAGTGAAAGACTTTATTTGCTTGGGCTCTAAAATCACTGCAGATGGTGACTGCAGCCATGAAATTAAAAGATGCTTGCTCCTTGGAAGAAAAGCTATGACCAACCTATACAGTATATTAAAGAGCAGAGATATTACTTTGCCAATAAAGGCCCATCTAGTCAAAGCTAGGCTTTTTCCAGTAGTCATGTATGGATGTGAGTTGGGCCATAAGGAAAGTTGAGAGCTGAAGAATTGATGCTTTTGCACTTTAGTGTTGAATAAGACTCTTGAGAGTCCCTTGGATTGCAAGGAGATGGAACCAGTCCATCCTAAAGGAAATCAGTCCTCAATATTCAGCATCAGTAATGCTGAAACTGAAACTCCAATACTTTGGCCACCTGATGCGAAGAAACGACTCATTAGAAAAGACCGGATGCTGGGAAAGATTGAAGGCTGGAGGAGAAGGGGATGACAGAGGATGAGATGGTTGGATGGCATCACTGATGCAATGGACATGAGTTTGAGTAAGCTCTGGGAATTGGTGATGGACAGGGAAGCCTGGTGTGTTGCAATCTATGGGGTTGCAGAGAGTCGGACATGACTGAGCAACTGAACTGAACAAAATATTAAGTATAGTTCCCTCTGCTATACAATAGGTTTTTGTTGTATATCTATGTTATATATAGAAGTGTTTGTATGTTAATACTAAAGTCCTAATTTAGCTCTCCGTCAAGGAGGGATTTTCTATAAGTTTAAAGTTTGAAGAGAAAGAGCGTGGTCTTGGCTATAGATAAAAATGTCAGAGCTGTCAGCATACATCTACTTAGAGCCACATGACTAAATGAAATGACCAAGACAGTGGAGGTGAACAGAAAAGAGAACTTGACTGATAGCAGAGTCCAGCAGCACTGAGATGCCAGGGAGAAGAGTGACCCCAGCAAAAGAGACTGAGAAGGGGCAACTGAGAAATGTGTGTCCTGGAAGCAAGGGACCGATCCTCAACGGCACTAGGGTCTGTTTTTAACTGGAAATGTCTTCCACACGAAGTCACTGAGCCCCTTAACAGTCCAGCTTGTTTATATCTGTTGTAGCCCTCTCAGTTTCCCCTAACTCTTCCTCTCTAGCTAAACATCTTTTGACTTTCTGCATAGACTTCGGTAGTGGAACTCAAATGGACTTTAAGTGTTAAAAAGTAATAAAGGAAATAAAAATCAAGAAATACACCTTGGGATAGCAATAATAATTTTTTAAGTAGGCTTATAAAACTCATTCATATAACCCACGTAAAATGTGCACATTAACATGCAAATACTCTTGCAGTCATTGGTTCTTAGGAAAATTCCAGTTGGTTCCATAACAACAGTGAATTTTATGCCATAGTCTGTAAATTTTGCAAAGGCTGTGCATCTTGGACAGTGTGGGCAACCACTGATTTTAGCCCCTTGAATATCTACTCATGCTCCATGAATATCTACTCGAAGAGGCTTAGTCACTAATGTAAGCTCTTTATGAGCTTAGAGTCAATCTCATTTTCCTTGGTATTTATTTCACAGTGCTTTATGATAGGTACTCTGAAAGTGTGCTCAGAAAATGAATGAATAGTGAGTGCATGATGCATTAATGAATGACTTGAAATAAAAACACTTTCTTGGTCAGAAACTGAAAGTCTGATAAGCATAACAAGTATACTTAATCATTGTCTTTTATGCAGAATTTATTGCATACTTTTTTTTGGGGGACCATTTATACTTTTTTTTTCTATAATGTAAAACCTCAGAAGTGTAGGTTTTCCATCAGAGGGCAGATAAAACACTTTCAACCTTATTTGAACCACATATATTTCCAAAAATAATAACTAGACAAAGAGAGGAGAAATTCAGCTTTGTAATCACCACTGCTATTGAGGACAGGCTATTTTATTTTTCATTTCTCTTTCTTTTTTTTTATTTGCTATCACTTCAGGAATTATGATTTTCCATAGCCGCAAAGTAAAAAACAAACAAACTCTGTGAGAAGGCAAGCAAAGCAATGTAATGACTGAGCATACCACACAGGTGCCTCTGAGAAGCTGTATTATGGGCCAAAGGGGCATAAAACAGAGTTATTCTGCAAACCAATCAAAGGGACCATTTCCATGAGCAGCCACCTTATTAGATGCATAATCAACAGTCTATCTAGGGCCTCTTTCTGTGGGGGCAGCGGGGGAGATAAAAAGATTTTTTTGTCAGCATGTTCTAGTTTTTCATATGATTCTTTGCTGTCTCCAGAATTTTTTTTTTTTTTTCCCAGCACTCAAGCAGACAGCTATAAAATGGATTGGCTTGAAAGCCAAATAAAATAAAACACAGTAGCCTACTTTATCATTTACAACTAGCTATTTATTATGAGCAGTGCTGTGTTGGGATATTGACCCTGAGATTAAAGCTGGAGAAATATAGATTCTAAGATTCTGCAGACACATAAAACTCCCAAGCCAGGGTGACAGATGATAATGAGATTATACTTAGAGGCCATCTTTTATCTCAATGGACCCCAACAGCTAACATTTCTTAAAAATAATGAATTGTACAAACAATACGGAAAACGTTTGCTTAGCAGTTCTGCAGTGCAACTTCCTGTAGCCCTAAATCCCCTGGCAGGCTGCCCAGCTGTCTGGCCACTGAGAGAAGACACTCGCTCTGTTTGTTAGTTGGTTGGTTGAATCATTCGTTCCTTCATTTACTTCAACCTACCGAGCCACAGGAGGCACCCTTCTCCCTGAATTTTCCTTGTGTTCATCATGTTCTTTCTTGCTGCCATTCCTTTTTTTTCTTACAGCATCCCTCCAGCTGGGAAGCCTTCTTGCCTCTCCAAAATCAAAACCTCACTCCACCCTTGGCACACAGCTCAAGTCTCACATTTACCACAAAATCTTATGCAAAAATTTAGAGTCAACTGGTTCTGGATCTAAATCCTGGCTTGACTACATATTAGTACTGGCAACTCACATCACTTGTCTAAATCTCAATGCTATGAAGTAGAGATTAAAATTCTTATCTCCAAGGTTCTTATCTAATTCTTATCTTATGGGGGGCGCGGATATTGATATAGTGCACAACACAACTCCTAACCCATAATGGGCACTCAATCAATGTTAGTTTCTCCTATTTTGCCTTCTTTTCTCAGTTAAAATTTCAGCCCACAATTAGGTTATCAAACAGATACTGAATTTTTTTCACAGCAGGATGTCCAGGATTTTAGGCTTTTCTGTGACCGACCCCCGCTCCCCGCCCTCACCTTCTTGCTTTAATCCATGGTTCTGAACTCTGGCTACACATGGCAATCACTTTGGATGTACCCCTGGGACCAAGTTCCAGAGATTCTGATCTAATTGGTTGGGATGGAGCCCAGATATTACTTGACAGACATTTCAACTCTGTTTTCACCATGACTGCAGCCAGTCAACTAGTCAAACTCAAGGGAAACACATGAACTTTCTGGTCTTAAATCTCACTGGGTGGACCTTTGTCAGAAGCACTACTAAATGCATTCATTGGCCTACTCCTTGAACAGTGGTTTCTCACCTCACCTTTGCTACTCAAACCTCCAACTCGTCTTTGTTGTATACTCAGTAAGTCCTGTCTGACTCTTTTGAGACCCCATGGACTGTAGCCTGCCAGGTTCCTCTGTCCATGGGATTTCCCAGGCAAGAATATTGGAATGGGTTCCCATTTCCTTTTCCAGGGGAATCTTTCTGACCCAGGGATTGAACCTGTGTCTCCCACATTGACAGGATGATTCTTTACCACTGAACCACCTGGGAAGCCTCCAACACCTCTTGCCTTATCATTATTCTCTGCTAAGGATCTGAAGCCCTCACTAACTGATAAGTTGGGGAAAAAGTACATGCACACACTCATCAGATTTACTTCCAGGTCCATGCCTGCATACCTTTCCTCCCCCCGCCCCCCAAATAGGAATGGAATGTCCCCACTGCTGTCAAAGGTCAAACCTTCCTTTTGTATCTCAGAGCCCATTCCTTTCAGCAGTTATCACCATGACTCTCCTGAATCATCACGTATTCCCCCTTTACTGGAGCATTCCCACCAGCAACTAATAAGCTGCAATGATTCCCATCTTAAAAAAAATCCCTACCCCTGCCCCCAGACCTCGCACATCTCTTCAAGTACTCTCCCTTTCTTTGATGCCTTTTTAGGAAAACAAAAACAATAATTTAAAAACAGCTAGCCCTGGGACTTCCCTAGCCATTCAGTGGTTAAGATTCTGCACTTCCATTGCAGGGGGCAGGGTTCTATCCCTGATCCAGGAACTAAGATCCCACATGCCACTTGGCACATTCCAAATAAAACAAACAAAACCTAGTCCTCACTTGTCTCCTATCCTCTCCTCACAATCCCTCTTGAACCCCCTACAATTATTCAGTTACGCTTTCACCACCAATAGTTCAGTGGGTAAAGAATCCACCTGCAATGCAGGACACTCCAGTTCAATTCCTAGGTCAGGAAGATCTGCTGGAGAAGGGATAGGCTACCCACTTCAGTTTTCTTGGGCTTCCCTTGTGGCTTAGCTGGTTAAGAATCCACCTGCAATGCGGGAGACCTGGATTCTATCCCTGGGTTGGGAAGATTCCCTGGAGAAAGGAAAGGCTACCCACTCCAGTTCTGTGGCCTGGAGAATTCCATAGACTGTATAGTCCGTGGGTTTGCAAAGAGCTGGACATGACTGAGTGACTTTAACTCACTCAGCTTTGTCAAGATCACAAACACCTCCATGGTCAAATCAACAGTCAATTCTTGAGCCTCAAGTTCCAGTATTGGACACAGTTGATGATTCCCAGGTCTCGTTGACTCTTGGTTTTCTCCCTATGCCACTGGTTGCTCCTCCTCAGTTTCCTCAACTGATTCCTCATTTTTCTGACCTCCAACATTGCAAATGCCCAGGGGTTAATTCTTTAATCTGTTGATCCATCTATACTTATTGTCTCTGGGACTTAGCCCAGCCTTGTGGCTATAAATACCATTCATATACTGGTGATTCCAAGATTAGTATCTCCAGCCTGGACCTCTCCCTGAGTGGGAGATTTGTTTCTGCAGCTGACTTTTCAACATCTCCACTTACATGTATCTCTACAACATAAGTACCACGCTAAAACTGAATTCTTGATTCCTACCCATCCCCAAATCTGTTGTTACTGCCACCTCTCCATCATTAAAAGAAATCCCACTTTTGTAATGGTTTGGATCAAAACACTTGAGGTTGTCTTAACACACCTCTTTTGCTGCCATATCCAATCCACTGGCAAATCCTACATCATCACATGCTTTTCCTTATTTGATCATCCCTGCTGCTACCCATAACTTAAAATCACCAAATAGCATTCTATCAATAACGATAAATACACTTTCACAGTGCCCAGCATTGTTCCAAGTGCTTGACTTATAATTTAATCTACAACAACTCTATGAGGGAGATAGACTTGTGATCCCATTTTGTAGATTAAAAGCTGACGCACAGAGGAATTGCCCAAAGTCACAGAGCTAGTAAGTGAAATGGCTGATTGTAAATGCAGGAAAATTGATTTGAGTTCACAGGCTTGACTACAATGCTTTACCTTTATCACATGCTTGAATATTTACATTGTGTAGAAGTTTCCAGTGTTATGAATCATGTTGTTTTGATCACCTTTGTGTAATAAACCTTTTCCTAATTTAGAATCGTTTCTTTAGCATACATTCTTAGAAGCTGAATTGGTCAGAGTATAAACATTCTCAATCCCTAAAATAGCTAACCTATTTATTATTAGTAAACGTTGGCTCTTTGAAATGTGAAGTTACATGTATAGTTGTAGGAAACTTTTTCTTAATAGAGAAGAACCTCTGAAAAACTTAGCTGAGTTTACCCCTGATTTAGTCACTTAAGTACTCATTCAATCTTGTGGTTTTCAGTTTCCTCATTTGTAACATCAAGACAATCCCTACATTACAACTTCCTCGCAATAACGCCTAAATCAGACCCTTATTTCTATCAAAAGGAGAAACTTTAGTGCTACTTCCCCCTGCCCCCAAAACAAGCCACAAACTCTGAAACTTAGATCTATTCCATTCAGCTCTACAAAATAATTGGTCCATTGCATCTTTTAAGACTGTGGAACACTCAGTTTTGACTTTTTTGCACACCTATATTTAATACCTCATTTTACCTTGGCTCACTCATTGTTTCAAGATTTTCTTCTCACCATCTCAAAATCTGAAAGAAAGGTTGTTGTTGTTTAGTCTATCAGTCGTGTCCGACTCTTTGCAACCCCATAGACTATAGCCCACCAGGCTCCTCTGTCCATGGGATTCTCTGGGCAAGAATAATGGAGTGGGTTGCCATTTCCTTCCCCAGGGGATCTTCTCAACCCGGGGATCAAATTCCCATCTCCTATGTCTCTTGCAATGACAAGCAGATTCTTTACCACTGAGCCACCAGGGATGATTAAGTAGTACTAAATTTGCCATGGCTATATATCAACTGTAACCATACATTTTATTTCTCATGCTCAAATCTCAAGTTTGATATCACAGATTTGGATAATAAATAGCCAATAAGTAAACTATGTTCTTACTTGTTTTTTTGTCTTATTTACCCATTCAGCCTTCAGAAGATCCATATACTGTAAGGTGGAACTCAAAAGTTGCACATACAAACACTAGTTTTTACAGAATTTTCATCTCTTACCCTAGAACTGGACTTCCCTTGTGGCTCAGCTGGTAAAAGAATCTACCTGCAATGTGGGAGACCTGGGTTCAATCCCTGGGTTGGGAAGATCCCCTGGGGAAGGGAAAGGTTATCCACTCCAGTATTCTGGCCTAGAGAATTCCATGGACTGCATAGTCCATGGGGTCGACAAAGAGCTGGACACGACTGAGCAACTTTCACACTTCACTCACTCTAGAACTAGTTATATTGTCTTCTATCCACAGTCAAGAAAAACTGCTGGGACCCATAGCTCAGAAAGGCAGAGTCTCAGAAACCAAGAAGACCCCGCCGCCTTCCTTTTTTCTTTTTCCACCTGCTGTATTGTCTGTCAGCAATCCTCTGGCTTGTTGATCCTTTCTCTGCTCGCCCCTGAATCCGAAAATTTGGAAGCCTGGGAATTATATTTCCCAGAATACAAAGCCAGCAACTTTCCCAGTTTAGATTCTGCAAGTGCCACATACAAGCGAGAAGGCAGGCAGAAGGCAGGCAGAGGCCATATTCATCCCAGCAATAGCTGTGAGACTTTGCAGTGGCCCCTCCACCGCAATTTTGCGTGTGTATCCCCCCACGAATCACCTGCCTCTCTGGGTGGCTTCCACAATTTCCTGAGCTGTGTGGCGAGAATTCCTCCAAGGTTAGCCACAAACCTGCAAGCTAACAATGGGTTTCTTTCACCTCTGCTCCTCTGGCTTTTCCAACTCTCTTATCAGCATCTAATTATGTATTTTAAATGCCTTCCTGCTTCAAGTGTCCAGAGTGGTTTCTGTTTTTCAGGGGAAGACTGACTGAAATCTCCAATCTCTTAATTTATATAAACATGTAGTCAAGTGTCCTCTTAAAGACAAGTCTAGTTTAGATGATCAGTTCCAGACCCTCAACCCATTAATTGTATGTAAAGTGATTTTAATCTCTGAAGTACCCCCTTTTGTGATTTTTCTTCCCCTCCTTTTGGAGAACTCTATATCAATAATTTTATTACAGAAGCTGGATCTAAAAAATACACCAATATCAAACAATGCTCCAAGTGATGATACCAGGTGGACAGCTAACTTGCCATAGTCCATCCTTAATATTTTCAGCTTCCTTTCTCTGTATTTCTGTCCAATTACTTGTGTGTATGATTTTGTCCATTCTTTTAAGGGCAGGGATTTTTTGCTTGTTTGTTCCCTAGCACCTAGGAAATGTTCAAAGATGTTGGTTAAATGCAATGTAAAAATAAGTGTGTGGGTTTCCATTTGCCTGGATGGAGTAAACAACAATTCACACATTTTGAATTTAAGTTCGCTTTAGCACCCATAAGCAGATCATCAAATCTTTTAGGTTCTCCATTTTGATTAGTGATTCCATTTTATTCCAGAAATTCCTTCTTCCCTGTGTTGATGATTGGTTTACAGTTACACATTTCACACCTGCCTCCTAGATTTCAAATGGTCTCCCTAGGTGATCTTTACATACACTAAATCTTCAGAACCACTGCAATGAATCAGCTCCTTTTAGTTGAAATTCCTAATGCAAGGAATAAAATCCAAAGAATCCAAGGCTTGGGGTTCTTTTTATGATTCACATCTGGGAGATGATGTATAGGATGACAGAATTTTGGAGCTGGAAATGTTCTCATAGATCATTTAAGTCTGTTATTTAGATCAGCGATCATATCTGGAATTTCATAGATAGTTTAGGACAGAACAGAACTCTGAATCTCAGTATTCTGAATTTCAGCCTAGTGATTTCTTTAAGATGGTTATCATAACATTTGTGTGAGTGGTGAAGTGAACAACCCCGCTGTGTGTGCTAATCATACTCTGGATATGCTTATGTGTTAGTATAGTTGTCTGACAAGTAGTGGTAAACTTCTAACAAAATTAATATATCAGATGATTTCCAATAGATGCAAGTGAAGTGTCTTGAGGAAGGGAGAGCATTTTTGAATATGCACAAAGATGTAACATGGACTTGTGGCAGGCACCATCCTTGTTCTTCTTCAATATAGCCTTGTGACTAATATAGAATGCGTAGGTGTTAATCTCAGAAATAAACACAATACAGATGACGTTTATGGACATCTGAATTCTGTAAACTTGAAGTTTGTAATCTAGAAAAAATTCTATAAAGTTTGCTGTATAAAATTGCAGCTCTCTAAAAAGCTGGCAAGAACGGTAAATTCCAAAACCCAGTAAATTGCAAACCATGTTCGTGGATTGACATGCAGAGGTGCTGCATTATATATATAGCATGACGTGACCCGCCCTCTTACTCACATGTACCGGAATCTCCCCATGTGATTTTAGTGACCATTGCACTAGTGTTTGCACCATAAACCTTTAGCTCAGAAATTACATGTGACAAAATACTCTGAATCCTTAAACACTTGACCATCTGTTAATTTAGGAGAGAGCACACTCTAAGACACTGGAGAGAGTGATGTGAAAATAAGTAAGGCATTAAGGCCAAATAAAAATCCCTACAATCCTAATGCTATTTCTCTGTGAAAACTAGTCTTACATGATGACTATCTTAAATTATGTGATGTGTTCAGGGGAACATTTCTCACAAAATGCAGCTTTTCCTCAAGCTCCTTCATGCCTTTAAATGATTCTAACCCCAACCCCTATGCCTGAAAGACAATGTGCAATGTTAAAAGGAGCCCTAGGAGTTTCCAATTTAATCTCACATTTAGCGACCCACCAAGGGCATAGAATTCTCTGGTAAGCATCCCATGAGTCAGGTATGTGTGTGTTTTAAATTCTTGTTAGTATGCAGTGAGATGCACCATTGTGTAGAATAACACTTTGGTTATTTTCACTCCAGGTTCTAACAGGGCTTGAGTCTGTCTCTAAGTCAATTTCATGAGTGTCATCACAGGGCTTACCTGCCTTATGCCTAGTCCACTCAGTTAAAAGAGGGCCAAGCATTCTGATTGCCTCCGCTTCCACTCACAGAATGATTAGAGGATCAATGAGCTAATAAAAACAAAATGCTCTTAATCACCTGCAATTAGTCTAGGAACACAGGGTACTGCATGCCTTGTCATCTACGCGGGGCAGCCCCAGCAGATGAACAGAGCTGTACCCCCCACACTTCTCCTGTACCCTCCCCCCATCCTGCTTGCTGCTGCTGATGCTGAGCTCCCCCAGTCCCTGATCCTGGGCCATTCAAACATGGGCTCAGGGTGCCAGTGAAGCAGAGGCATTGAGGTTTCCAAACTTTGATTGCAAATATTTATAAAAAGCATCAAAGTGCTGACTGTGAAGGAAGTTAGAGTTTTGTTAGAGGCTTACACAAGTCTACCACTCACTTAAAAAATTGTTCACCAAGAAATTTCAATTTATTTCCAAAAAACTTCTTTCTTTCCAAGAGACAGTCTTCATGAAGAACTAAATTCTCTCATCAACACGTATTTAGCAGAACATCTCGGGCAGTGCTACGAATCTAAGGAGAAAATGAATCTTGTTTGGCTTGGGTGTAGCCCCTGCTTTGAGTCAAGGGCCTGTCTGAAAAGGTTAGGTCAGATTTTTAGAACTATCATCTCAACGACTTACAGATAAACTTGGGGGTCCTAGAATTTGAATAGAAGCATTCTTTCTTTATATTTTTCCAACAAAGAGATGGCTTTGCTGTGTTCCTGGTGAGCCCTGAGATGGCTGGCACTTGTCATCTTCAAATATATATGACTCCTCTACTCTTGGACCAGTGCTGAGATATGTATGTGCATAAAAACAAAAGCTATCTATTTCCACCCTGAGTTTCCACACTTGGATCCCCTCCAGACACCATTCTGAACATGACACTCTGCTGAAGGGTACTAAAAATGGTGCTTTCCTCAAAATAAAACCTTTAAAGGTCCCTTAGTAGCTATTCAGGGACTGGTTTTCAATTTCAATTCTCCACCCCTTGCCCAGCTGTAGATTCAAAATGCTTACATAAAACACTGAGAGTATGTACTTCAAAGCAAATCTGATTTTTCTTCTGTAATAGTAATGAGAGCTATAGTTACCACAAACTATATTTTTACTTAGAAAATACACAAAGTAATAATACACCTCCAACAAAAGAAAACAGATTCTCTCTTTTTTATTTTATTTTATAGATAGCTTTGGTATAAGCTTCAGATAGATCCACTTACTACACAGTTTGTGAAATCTATACCTTCAAATCATACTACTCTCTATTTTAGGTCATTATATCTAAAAGCATGACTTCTCAAATCCTTTTATTACAAGTAGTTTTTGCACAGAAATGTTATATCACAATAGCAAAAAAAAAAATGTAAACTTCTTTTGCAAACTACATAAATACTATAATATCTGCTTTGAAGTTATTCTTATGCTAAAATCAGAATATAATCTACATGCTTTACATAGAAAACTCTGGCCAGTACCTACGTGCTTAAAGCTTTTCTTACTGACTTGCCTTTCATGTTACTTAGGTCTTGGAAGGAGAAAAATTTTAAATAGAACCCAGATCAAAATGCAGTCCATAAGTAAAGCAAGTACTGGAAATATGTCAAAAATTGTAGGTAAAATATGAGATGTGAAAATTACTCTATATATTAAATCTGACAAGTTACCAGGGTATGGACGGAACTTGATAGAAAGACTCAACTACTGAGTGCCGAAGAATTGATGCTTTTGAACTGTGGTGTTGGAGAAGACTCTTCAGAGTCCCTTGGACTGCAAGGAGATCCAACCAGTCCATCCTAAAGGAAATCAGTCCTGAATATTCATTGGAAGGACTGATGCTGAAGCTGAAACTCCAATACTTTGGCCACCTGATGTGAAGAGCTGACTCATTTGAAAAGATCCTGATGCTGGGAAAGATTGAGGGCAGGAGGAGAAGGGGACGACAGAAGATTAGATGGTTAGATGGCATCACTGACTCAATGGACATGAGTTTGGGTGAACTCCGGGAGTTGGTAATGGACAGGGAGCCGTGGTGTGCTGCGGTTCATGGGGTCACAGAGTCGGGCACCACTGAGCGACTTGCAAGGAACTCAGCCCACATGCTAGTATACTTTTCACCCTGCTGATCTGTTTTCAAATGAATCACCCCTTGCTATTAGAGCTAAGAGGTCATTTCTACAACTATTAGTCCTAGACTGAAAAGTCTAGGTGGCCAGTGAATTTATTTCACCATCACTATCTGTGATGTCTCTCAATACAAATTTGAAGTATGTCAATATGTAGGTGTGTATACACAAGCGTGCACACTGAGAGGACTACATCAAGGGCTCTTTTTTCGCTGCAAATAGAGCATTTAATGTTTACCTTTTTTGTTATTAAAGTAAATCTTTTTCCTCAGACTGTCCTTTCGGTCAAAGATCAAGTTAATTAATCTGGAGCCCTGACTGATGTATTACTTTGAGATTCCTACTGAACACCTAGCTACTGGCCATGGTTTGTTTGAGGAGAAAAACATCACTGCTGAAGCACTTTTTAACATTTCAAATGCATGCAGAAAGAACTACATCCGCTTTCTAAGCAGCTACGGATAGTGGCTCAAGTAACGTTTTTATTTATTTTGTCCTAAGCCCTTTAACAACATCCTTTGAAAACAAGAGACAATGCCTACAAGATGGCGGCAGAGACCAGAAAGCACGGCCTGGTGGGCGGTACTCCGAGAGGGTCACCGGGCCTCAGGTGGGAACGCATTGTGCTGCCGTCCCTCTTTCTGTGCGTTCTCTGTAAATGCACGTGTCCTCTCTCTTCTGCCCGTGCTTTTACTTGACGTAAAACAATTTTTAAAACAAACTTCCCAATGATTCATTCAGAGCTCAAATAACACTGTACGCGGGCTTTGTTGGAGACAGGTAACCATTCCGAACACCTCTTCTCCCCTCGGAGGCCGGGGTGGGCGGAGGGGCATCGCAGCCTACGAGCTGCTCTTGCTGCAGACGGGGCCTCGGTTGTTATCCTCCATATACTGGCTGCCCCCCGTGTCGCTCCGGCTGAGGACCATGGAGGGGAGGCGGGAGGGCCGCCTCTCCGGGTTCTCTTGCGAGAAGCAGCAGAGCATCCTCTTCATGGTGCTGTACATGTCCTCATCCTTGTAGGAGTAGATGATGGGGTTCATGACGGAGTTGAACAGCGCCAGCAGCAGGAACCACCTTTTCACGTGCTGCACGTTGCACCACGTGCAGTTGAGGCCGTCCAGCAGCAGAACCACCAGGCCGGGCGTCCAGCACACGACGAAGGCCCCTGGAGGGAGAGAGGGAGGAAGCAACAGGCACTCAGACGTCAGGTTAATTATTTAGGTTTCTTCTCACCCAGTCTTCCATCAGTGGCATCAAGGGACTTTGAGGATTTGTTTTGACAACTGCAAAGCAAACTTCCAGACTTCCTCTAAGCATTTGAGACCTGGGCTTGTTAGAAGCAGACTATAAACCACATGCCACTTCACCTTCCCATCTGCTTACCCAGGTACCTTAGTTAGAGGCTTACACTTATCACTTACATATTGAGCACAACACAGACCTTATTTCCATGTGTTCTCCGAATCACACTAGAAGGCTGTGCTGTCATTATCCACATTCTGCAGGTGAGAAAATTGAGGCCCAATTCCAGAGTCTATGTGGGGGAAGCCTCACACACATAGTGTATGTGGGGAACCCTGCGCTCTGCTGTTCTCCAACTCAGACTTTCCAAGTGCTGTCCTTAATAAGACACACTGCATACATAGGTGTCTCCTAGTCTTTTAATCAAGTCACTTGCTCAAAAACTATATTCTTAACAAAACCATGTTTAAGCTGAGTAGACACAAAGTTCTTTTTAACATTCACAGGCCATCTGCTTAATCAACTGGTCTAACTTGAGATAGATATTTGTGTCAGAAATAAGTTTTTCTCTTTCATGATGAGATAGAGATGTGCTGTTATTAACACATTTATTTAGCATAATTTTAGCACCAACTGCACGTGAAGGAGGGCCTCTTCTGAGTCTCTATCCATCTGACCAATTTAGCTCACTTCAGAACTTTCTGATTTATTCTTCCTGAGATATGAGACACAGGTTCATTATTTCCCTACTTAGTCAGCATAACATCAGATAACAATGACAGCTAACACATGAATGCTTCCCTTTATTAACTCATAGAACCACACTATGAAAGCAGACATCATGATCATCCTCAGGAAACTGAGGTACAAGAGAAATTCAGTAACTTGCTTATGAGAAAACAGCTTGTAGGTGACATTGAATTTTGAACCTAGGCAATCTTCCTTCACAGGCTGCGCACTTGGCCACTATGGGACCTGCCTCCATCTTGGGGTGTGATTTCTTTTTCCAAAAGTCCTTATCATTTCTTAATGCCCTTACTTATGCATTCAACAAATAGTCACTGTGAGCTTTCAGTGTGCCAAGAACTGTGCTAGAAGGTGAATGAGGCGAGGACCATGCGCTCTGGGAGCTAATGGGGGAGAGAGAATGGACAAGCAAGTCTGTGAACTCTATCACTAACTAGTTACTCCCCTTGGTAAGATTCAGACCTGGACAGTATTCCTCTTAGTGCTTTATCTTTGTTCTGAGAGATATAATGATAAGCAATTCGAGTCAAGAATTATAAAGAGGCAGTGTGAGGCCATGAAACTCCATGAGTTTTGGGGTCAGACAGCTAGGCCCAGCTCCTCACCTTATGAGCTACTAATAAGGCAAATCACCTCTCTGAGCCTTCTTAATTCCCTCATTTAATAAAGATAATGATCTTGACTTACGAGGTAATTGGGAAGGTCAGAGGTAATGAAAAGTGGAGTCTAACACTGCACTGGGTTCACTCAGCAGTGGTTATCATGAGATGCTTTGTGAGAGACATCTGACAAGATGTGCCGGAGTTCTCACCTCTCCAGTGGCTCCCTTTCCTCTCCATCCTCTATTATTTGGGGGTTGGCTGACATATATGAAGAAAGAAGTGACCTTGGAGTGAAAAGATCAGAGATTTGGGTCCAAATTCTTCATTTACTGTACAACTCTGGGAGATCCGTGTTATCAGTCTGGGCTTCATCTTCCTAAACTGTAAATTGAGGATCTGTGGAAAGTTGTGGGTTTTTCAATCTGTGAGTTGGGGCACCTTAGTGGGTATGCAATCAAATTAATGAGTTTGGAAAAGTTTTTTTTTTTTTTAATGAAAGAATAAAATGCAATGGAATGAAACAGCTCGGAGTATATTACACATATTTATGCATGCATTGGGCATAAAGTAAGATATTTCTGACTGTTGGGATTAGTCAGAAAGTTTGAAAAAGGCCCTGTTTAGCTCCAGTGGTCTGTATTTCCTAGAACAATAACACTTCTCCTCTTTCTGCTGTTTCTGAGACAGGATTACTGTGTTGTCAACAGGGACAAACTAAAGAAAGCAGACATCAAAAGCTGTAGCTACCAACTTTGATTTGACGTGTCCTTTCTGTGTAAAACTGCAGAATTCCAGAGAAATTCCAGAGGGAGTTTCCAAGGGTTTTGTGTTAATGGGTAGGAGGAAATATTGGTAAACTTCATACTTAGGTAAATATACATATCACAGGTTTTTTTAATATTTACTTATTTTTTATTTTTGACTGTGCTAGATGTTTGTTGCTGTGAGGGCTTCACTCTAGTTGCAGTGAGTAGGGGCTACTCTCTATTTGGGGTACGTGGGTTTCTCATTGTGGCAGCTTCTCTTGTGCAGCACAGGCTCTAGGACAAAAGGGCTTCTGCAGTTTCGGCTCCTGGGCTCTAGAGCACAGACTCAGTAGTTGTGGCACATGGGTTTAGTTGCTCCACAGCATGTAGGATCTTCCTGGATCAGTGATTGAACTTGTGTCTCCTGCATTGATAGGCAGATTCTTTACCACTTAGCCACCAGAGAAGCTCCTTGTCAAACTTTAATAGTATATATAACTTCCAAACTAATGGAAGGGGAAGGATGCAAGCAAAGGAAAAAAGGGTCTCAACACAAAAGAAAGGTGGCAAACATAGAAAAGTAGGGATAAAGAGAAAAATAAGGTACTGGAAATGAATCCAAGTATGTTGACCCTTGAACAACATGGGGGTTAGGGGTGCTGACCCCTGCACAGTCGAAAATCCATATATAGCTACATTTGGCCCTTGCATCTATGATTCCACATCTGTAGACACACCTCAGATTAGATCATGTAGTACTGTAGAATGTATTTCCTGAAAAAAATCTTCACATAAATGAACCTGCTCAATTCAAACATCTTTTGTTCAAGGGTCAATGATATCCTAATAATCAAAATCAATGTTAACTGTATAGTTAACAAAGCCAATTGAAATAATTTGATGCCTAACATTACAACCATATGTGGTAAAACTCATGAAGAAAGCCAAGATGATTAACATGAGATTTATGATATGGTTACTTCTACAGGAGAGAGGGGCCCACCAGGATAGCGTACAAAGGAGGTTCTAAAGACATTAATAATGATCTATTACATTGGGTAGCAAGTACACAGGTGTTTTGATTTTTTAAATTCTTTTAAGTATTATTCTTTAAACTGTACACATATCATATAATTTTGTTTGAATGATCTATTTCATACACAAACATCAAAAAAGGGATAAAAGTAAATTGCCAATATGTTTTTCTAAAGATTGTTTTTAAAATGGAATTTTTAAAATTCATTAAAGCTTTTTTCCTCAGCATAAAACTTTAGTTTGGATTAATCAGGGGACCTTAACACTCTAAATAAATCTTCAGATATGTTTGTCATAATGTGGTAATTCATACACATTTTTCTTTTGCATTGAACTTCATAAAATATTTCATTCAATCAACACTGAAACGCTTTTCTTTGGGCAGTGATTATATACCAGGCACTGTTGTAACCATTTTATATGAATTAACCATTTAATCCTCATAGCAACCCTTGGAAATAGGTACTACTACTACTACACACACACACACACACACACACACACACACACACTGCTGTGTGCTGTGCTTAGTCACTCAGTCATGTCTTTGCGACCCCATGGACTGTAGCCCACCAGGATCCTCTGTCCATGGGGATTCTCCAGGTAAGAATAGGAGAATGAGTTGGCATGCCCTCCTCCAGGGCATCTTCCCAAGCCAGGAATCTAATCCAGGTCTCCCTCGTTGCAGGCAGATTCTTTACCATCTGAGTCGGTACCATCTGGGTACTGTCTGAGTACCCTCATTTTAAATCTGAGAAAGATGAACCACGGATAAATTGGTAATCTGCTCAAAGCCATGCAGCTGATAAGTGGAAGGGCCAGGATTTGAACTCAGGCAGCCTGGCCCCAGAGCCTGTGCTCCTGTTCATGTGCTAGGCTCAGAAGTGAGTACAAAGGATCTTATTTCTAAAATAAGTAATGGGGAAGAGGAGAGAGTACTTTTGACCTTTAAAGTCCTGTTCATAGAATGTCATATCTAACTCTGCTGCTAAGTCACGTCAGTCGTGTCCGACTCTGTGCGACCCCATAGACGGCAGCCCACAGGCTCCCCCGTCCCTGGGATTCTCCAGGCAAGAACACTGGAGTGGGTTGCCATTTCCTTCTCCAATGCATGATAGTGAAAAGTGAAAGTGAAGTCGCTCAGTCGTATCCAATTCTTAGCGACCCCATGGACTGTAGCCTACCAGGCTCCTCCATCCATGGGATTTTCCAGGCAAGAGTACTGGAATGGGGTGCCATTGCCTTCTCCCTAAAGCTGCATATATCACAACTACGTCATTCTTTGGTTTGCTAACAAAGATTTTGTGGCAAAGGAAGGAAGGAAAGAAGGAAGGAAGCAAGAAAGATGAAGAAGGAAAGAAAGAAGGGGAAGGGGAGGGAGGAAAGGAGAAAGAATTTCAGCAAAAATATAGGCTGGCCATTGGGGTATGAAGAGCCAAAAAAAAAAAAAAAAAAAAAATCTGCTGACCTTTCTATTACACTGTTTCCAAGAACAACAAAAGGCAAGGCTCTGACAGAACAGCCCAAACACACTGGGCTGCTGATCCAGAGATGGTGCTTCAGTGGTGCCATCTGAGGTGACGATTACACTCCAAGCAGGGGCCCTGGGAAACCGCAGCTCCATGACTCCTCCACCCAGCGGCCAGGCTCTCCTTCTAAACGCACCACAGTGGAGGCACAGCTTATCCTAACAGTCATTTGTTAGGGGTTTTTTACTATGTGTCAGCAGCAGCAGATATGAGGTCCCTCAAAAATATTTAAAAGGAGAAGAAAATGCCAGGAATGGTTCTGGCCTTGGGAATCTGTCTTCTTGGAGAATTCTTGAAGAATGTGGGAGATGTCAGAAGCATACAAATGGGCAACTGTCCCAGTTCTTAAAAGAGGGCCAGATGGTGCATCCTAGCAAATATATATCAGTCAGCCCCTTATGAATTTCCAATAAATTCTAGAAGAAAAACTAAGATGAGTGTTTTTTGAGTATTTAAACTCAATGCTCAGAACAAACAGCTAGGAATAAGCAAGGCTTACCAAGAGACATATGTCAAGACTGGATTTTTTTTCCCCCTAAATTAGGCATTAACAAATAGGAGCAGATTTAAAGGTATCTATCTGGGAAATGAAAGAAATCAGGTACATTTTTCTTGGAGAAGAAAGGGCAAAGGAAAACAAGATTATATTAACTGTCCCCAAATACCTGAAGGGTCGTTACATTAAAAAGAAGCACAACTTAGCTTGAAGGTCACCCTGAACCAAATGGAAAAGTATCAAAAAGCAGAATTTGAACATAAATTTTTTTTTAAAGAAAATAAAACTATTTTTGAGAGGAATTTGTTGTCCAACAGACAGAGAGCCTCCCTTAGCCTGAGTATTTTCTTTGCCCAGATCATCCTGAGATGTACAAAGGGAAGGGATTTTCCCCAAATGAGAGAGAGAGGGTTAAGTGGCTTCTGAACTGTTTTCCAAGTAGAAAACTGCTATCTACAAACTATGAGTTTCAACCCCCCACGCAATCCAAAGAAATTCGACTTGTTGGTTTCCCAGACATCATTATCAGACAGTATGGCTAAAAACTGATTAAGACAAATTCTCCAAGATAGCAATTCCCAAAGCTGGTTGCCCATCAAATTCCCAAGGGAGCTTTTTACTAATGCATATCCTCTGGTCCTATATCAGACCCAATGGCCAGACTCTCTGTGGTCAAATGGGGAAATCTGTAGAAGAAGTTTCCTGGGTGGTTACAATGCATGACCAGTTTCACAAATCACTTCTGTATGGTGACCAGTAAGGTGTCATCAAGCTGACCTTGTCCGCAAAATTGTAGACTCTATATAGATTTGGCCAAAAGACATGGAAAAGAGGTAGAATTCTTTAAAACAAAAAAAAATCACCTTTAGATCAATACCTTCAGCTTCTATTTGAAAAAATGTTTGAACAGATCTTATACATAAAAGAAATGTATAAACACAGTCATGAAAACTAGTATACAGGCAAGGCATACCCCATCTTCTGCTGGCCTTAGCTCGCTCTCTGGTTCACCCTGCCAAGAATGCCTTCCTGGCTCCTAATCTAAGGTCTACTTTTCATTCCAAGCTTAGCTCCTATTCTGCCTCCTCCACTGGACCTCTCCCATTTGTCCAACCCACAGTGACCATTCTCTTCTCTCAATTCCTGTGACGCTTCCCACCTACAACATCCACGTGGCACTGGGCATATCACCTGCTTAGTTCCACTCTAACATCTCCCAAGACCTCGGGGCTAGGCAGTGTGCTTAAAGCTTTACGTATACCCATTGTTTAAATCTCATGGCCCTGTGAGGTTGCTACTCTTATTTTCAGTCTCATACTTGATGAATCTGAACTTCAGAATGGCTCAATGGTTTAGTCAGAAGCCAATGAATAGAAGAGTCAGAATTTGAACACCAGCCTGATTCCTCCATGCAAATTCTTGAGCATTGTACTACACTGAAGTAATTTTCAATACATAGGTCCCATTGCTCAGGTCCATTGTAAACTTCCCAAGCATGAAGGCTGTGCCTCATACCTGTCTGTATCCTCAGAATGAAGTATAGAGCCCCACACTCAAGTAGCAGAGAAGACATGTCCATTGAATGTAACTGAAGGTTATTAACAACCACAAGGCCAGGTAATGAATAAGTGCTAGCATTTCTGAGGCAAGCAGTATAATGCCCTGCCCTTCAGGCACTTACAGGCAGGGAACCAGGATGGGATGGTTCTGACTCCTGTCAAGGAAGGTGTCGGGTGAAATGACACTCAGTTGAGCAGAGTGCTGAAGGTCAAGAATGACTGTGCAGGGGTGAGGAATAGTGTGATACACTTGGGGAATTCCAAACAGGTTTGGATGGCTCTAACCCAGGAAAGTGACTCGGGAAGTAAGATGAAGTCTGAGAGATGAACTTGGGTAAGACCTGGAAGGGCCCTGTGGGAAGCTCTCAAGAGTTTGGATTTATTGTGTAAATCACATCCATAAGTGTTTTTCAATCAGGAGTTCATCAGGAGAATTAAGTCTGAATTCCCTCAGGTATGCAGTGTATTAACACTGAATTAACCTCTCTTCCAAGCACCTAGAATGGTATGAGTCATAGACCATCATGGGAGGATTAAGAAAATATTTCTATGTTCCACGGTTCATAAAGAAAACCTATTGAGAAAGGTTAGAGCTGAGGTTTTTCTGGCTCAGTTGCAACTCATCAGTGGCTTGTGAAATCATTTAATAGGCTGAAACCAGCAATTTTCTAAAAAATAAAATAAAATAGAACAGAAAAACATCAGGACATATCAAATATAGTAAGGGTATGTTTCATGAAACTTGTTTCAGTTACACAGAAAAATATTTTTATGTTTTGGGTCATGATAGAGAATGTACATTATTTCTCACTGTGAGGTCCTGATTTTTTTTTTAAATTGAAATCTACTTCATTATTTTTTTAAAACATAGAGGGTTACTTCCCAAAGGAAATCTCTTGTTAAACTTCAAAATGAGAGCTGCTGTGACTAAAGAAAGAGATGGAGTGGGGGTAGTTGAATAAGGATCTTCATAGAGAATTTACCCTTCACCATACAGTGTGCCCCCCACCACCATGCCTTACACATACACACATTGAGGAACCCTTGAGGAACCCCTGGGAACCTCAATGACCACAGTTTGAAAACCACTGCTGTAGAATGGTTGTTCTTTGAATATTTTTAATCAGTAGCATGGATAAGTCTTATATTTTAGAGCAAAGCTGTATCTGAGTGCTCATGATGGAATGGTGGCACACATCAGAATCACCTGGGATGCTGGCTTGAAATTCAGATTTCTGGGTCCCACCCATACCTACCAAATGAGAACCTGATGAAGGTATGATCTGGGCATTTCCAGTTTTAAACAGCTCCCTGGGAAATGCTTTAGTACTGTAAAGTATAAGAACCACTGATTTGGCAGGGAGACACCCCTGAAGACCAGCTGAAATTCAGGTGAAAAGTTTAAGGATTTGAAAAAACACTGGTGATGGAGATGTAGAGATATAACCAGGTTAGGAGGTGGTAAGAATAAAAACTTGTAAGATTTGATGTATAAATAACTAGATCTAGGAAGGGAGGCGGAGAAGGCAATGGCACCCCACTCCAGTACTCTTGCCTGGAAAATCCCATGGATGGAGGAGCCTGGTGGGCTGCAGTCCATGGGGTCGCTAAGAATCGGACATGACTGAGTGACTTCACTTTCACTTTTCCCTTTCATGCATTGGAGAAGGAAATGGCAACCCACTCCAGTGCTCTTGCCTTGAGAATCCCAGGGACAGGGGAGCCTGGTGGGCTGCCATCTGTGGGGTCGCACAGAGTCGGACACAACCGAAGCAACTTAGCAGCAGCAGCAGCAGCAGGAAGGGAGGGAAAGGAAAGATTCCAGGGTGCTTGGGCAGCATGTGATTCTGATAACCAAGTGGGAGAGAGAGTAAAGACAGGTTTAGAAGGAAGAGATGGTGGTTCAGTTTTAGGCACTGGGTTGGACTATCTGTGGCTCCTCCAGGTATACAAGAGGAGAAAGCAGCCAGAAACATGGGTCAGAATAATGAGTGCTCCCAATTTTAATGTTGCCTTGGGAGTCATCAGCAGTAGGTGGAATTGAAGCTGTTCTTTCATTAATAAATACTTACTAGACAACTGCATGCCATGCGCCAGCTACTAAGAGTGAACGGCTTCCAGGTGATTACATTTGGATAACGAATATAACTTCCTTCTAGTGCCACATGACAGGTCAGTTATGTTGATGAGAAGCATTTGTTTATCTTTTTTATAGCTGTGCTGGGTCTTCATCAGCTTGCAGGCTTACCTCGCTGGCATGTGAGACCTTAGTTCCCTGACCAGGGATCAAACCTATGTCCCCTGCACTGGAAGGAAGATTCCTAACCACTGGATCACCAGGGAAGCTCCTGCAATAATTTTTTTATTTTAATGATGTTTTCTTTTCTTTCAGTATCTGTTTAATAAGAGACTCACTTATAGTCCAATTAGACTACAAATGAGCCTTCCTCCAGTAATTCAACTAGTTTCAGTGCTATACTAAGAAACTAGTATCGTGAGTTTCATGTAACTTTCTAAAGTATAGTGAATCAGATACTAGCTGAAATGATATCTAATGACTGCAATTTAAGGTAATCAGAAACATCAAATTAAGGAATGTTCAACACTTTTGAAAATAAAATTACAACTGAAAATATTGGTGACAAGTGAAATCAAAGGTCTTTCCAATTCTCTAGTCAATATTATCTTGAAATAATCTACAACCACCACCTACCTTATTTGGAAGGTTTCAAAATATCTCAAACAATACTCTGGTTAATACCTCATCACTGCATTACGGGAAAGAGGAGATACACATCATATCTCTTCTCTTCCTATTATATCATAGGAAAGAAGAATACCAGTCCATCTGGGAGAAAGCCCCTCACTGGAATGTATTTAAGATAGTTCTTGGGGTCTGGGTGACAGACAAGATATGTAGAGGATCCAGACTTCTCTCAAGTTTTTTTATAATCCTGTTCTTTAGTACTCATAGTTTTATATTCTGTCTAGTTAGCCTTATTTTCATCTGTTTAAAATTGACACATACAATTAAAAAGAAACCTTCACATGTGAGTGGCACACAAATAAAACACCCATAACAATAAATCACTCACACAGAATAGTTTCACTTTGGCACATGGGCTACTCATTTCATCAAATAAGAGGATATATTTTAGATATGTTCACTCTGTTATTCTTTGTTTTTAGTTCAGGAAAAAAACAGCAGGGTACTAGCAATAATGCTAACCTACTAAGCCACAGGACTGTCTGATTTACTAAAATAGAAAATTACAACTCTACATAAAAATCAGGTTGGGAGCCTCATCCACAGGAAGCTCTCTTCTTATTTGAAAAGAATTTTAAAAGTAAAAAATTTTAAATCAATAGATGTTCTTGGTTAGAAGTATCACAATGCGTAAGTTACATGTTAATGGAATATTCAAGTGAAAATGCTCTTATGACACTAAGGAATTTATTTAATAATTTAAAAGTAACACCTTCAGATGTGGTTTGCATTCAAACTTATACTCGTTTACCCACAGTGTTTTAGAACTCCAATAATTCAGAAAATAGATTGTCACATATGTGAAAGGAATGAAAATATATACCTTTAGTAAACCTGACTTATTTTTACTGCAGAAAACAAGAAAACACTGAGACACTTCAAACAGATGATGAGCAGCTAAGCATTCCACAAATGATTCATTTAACACGACTGTTCCTACTGCTGGGTCTTTTGACTCTAACAACTGGTTTTAGACACTTGTTTCAAATTTGTGGCCAGCTTTGGAAAATTGAAATTCTTTGGTGCCAAGGGGTTAGGAGATAAAATTTAAAGCAGAGGCATACCAGCTAGAACCACAGCCTAAACCTAATTCTAGTGTCTAACTCAGAGAGACAGCTGGAAATTATAAACTGCAGCAGAAAGAGAACACCATCTCCACCTCCAGATTCCTCTTTAAGCATCATATGCAGGGGCCTGCAAAACTCAGCACCTCTGTAACTACTGTAACAAGGGCTCTCCAGCATCTAAGAAAAGGTGTGAGGTCAACTGTGTGTACTGACAGCAGCTGTTTGCCTGGTGTAATCTTAAACCCTGACACATCCCAGCTAGCCTGCCCCAGGATCTGAACTTCTTTCTGCTGGAGTCACGCCTTTGAATTAGGAAGGCCTGCCATTATACCTCAGAGAAGGCAATGGCACCCCACTCCAGTACTCTTGCCTGGAAAATTCCATGGACGGAGGAGCCTGGTAGGCTGCAGTCCATGGGGTCGCATAGAGTCGGACACGACTGAAGTGACTTAGCAGCAGCAGCAGCAGCCATTATACCTATACATACAAACATATAAAACTGTAGGCATGTAATAATTTATATAACACATAAGCTGCCATTAGCACACAGCAAGGTTGTGGGGCATTGCAAAAGGGATATCTTTGATGGGGCTGAAAATTGTGAAAAGAGTTACTGCCAATGCAGGAGATATGAGAGACATGAGTTTGATCCCTGGTTTGAGAAGATTCCCTGGAGGAGGAAATGGCAACCCACTCCAGTATTCTTGCTTGGAAAATTACATGGACAGAGGAGCCTGGTGGGCTACAGTCCATGGGATCACAAAGAGTTGGCCTTGAATGAGTGCACACACACACACACACATACACACACACACACAGCATGGGACACTGCACAGGGGAGCTGACCTGATTAGGAGACAAGATTCTAGACATCTCAATGGCACAAAATACTATCCTGAGCTCAGAGGAAGGGAACAGGATGTGTTAGGAGCTGGAAGATGTGACTCAGAGTTGGGCCTGGAACAGTAAGAGCATGGTATAACTCAGGAAGTACAAGGTCCTGACTCAGGGCTACCCTTTCCATTCTACACCCATGAGCACTAAGTCACTTCAATCATGTCCAAACTCTTTGCGACCCTATGGACTATAGCCCGCCAAGCTCCTCTGTCCATGGAATCCTCTAGGAAAGAATTCTGGAGTGGGTTTCCATGGCCTCCTCCAGGGGATCTTCACAACCCAGGGGTCAAACTCACATTTCTTATGTCTTCTGCACTGGCAGGTAGGTTCTTTACCACTAGCGCCATCTGGGAAGCCCAATGGCCGCCATCATTAACCTATCACACCATGTGCTTCTGAACCTAGATACTTCCTGGACTCCTTCACAGCACAGTGCTCAGCCGCTAGCAATCAGCTGGAATTTGCCCTTGAGATGAGTCTACTTATCCCTATTACAGTAAAAAGGGCTTAAGATCAGGCAGTCCCAGAGCTGAAATCCTGGTTTATGCCCACAGGGACATCAGTTCATTTTCCTGAGACTCTCTGCACTTCTTAGCTATGGAATGAGCATGAAAGATACTGACCAGACAGGATTTTTGTGAGATTTAATGAGATAATGGGCGGAGAGTGTCTAACACAGAAAACACTCCAAAAATGTTCATTCTGACTGCCCAGATGGGGTCAGATACTTCCCCTGCTGTGCTTTCTCAGTTTAGAAACACATCTGGTAGAGAGCTTCAGTTGCTATTGTACACTCACACCTGCGTGCATACACACACACACACACTTTATTACACTCTGTCCTATTTTGGCTGCCCTGCTAGAATGACATCCTCAGGGGAGATCCTGTTTATATCTTCTTCAGCTTGTGATACCCAGTGCTTGGCCATGCACGGTACACTCAATGGGTACTTAACAGAAGCTTATTAAACGAAGAAGGGATCTTGATTCAAATCCAGGCCCTGGACTAGAGTAGGCTTTGAAAAAGCCCATTCTATGTCTCACCCCCAAGGTTCTTCCTCTGTATATTAAAGGGGTTGGACAGAATGACCTGGAAGTTTCCTTCTGGCTCTTACATTGGATAATTCTGGGTTTCACCTACAGCTTCCTTCTCCACACACCGATGTGGAGAGAGTCAGCTGTAAATACACCCTGATAGTTCTTAAGTAGCTAGCTTCTCCAACAACTCATTTTGCATGTGTTATGCTTTCTGTGACCAAGTGGGTAAAAATAAATCCAAGTGACAAACATCTATAGTTTTAACTTGGCAGCTATATGAATTTGAGTGCCATTCAGATTCTGTCAAAATATTTTTTACCTACTACTTCTGATCACATCTAACTTGTCCTAAGCTAGCTGGAATTGGTATTTACCATAATTTGCTTTAGTGATTAACCACCACCATAATGTGACACCATCTTTGTTTTCCAAAGATTTTTTTTGTTAGTTTACTTTACAAAATAGAAAGCAATGCTATGCTAGTCAGAGCACACTGCTCAAATCCCAAGAAGATGGCAATAATTGATGCCAGAGGCGCAAAGATGGCCTTCTTTTCTAATTTTCTTTAGGGGCTTCCCTGGTGGACAGCAGTACAGTGATGCCATGGGTGCAAAGATGACCTTCTTTTCTAGTTCTTTTTTTCCCTCAACTCCTTAGCTGCTCTTCTGCCATCCTCTCTCTCCCCTTCCCTCAACCATGTCCTATTCATCCCAGATGCTCTCCTTTATCCACTTTTCTTCATTTTCTCTATTTCTTCAGGAATTCTGCTTGTATCCTACTTGTGATAATAACCCCACATTAAGTTCCTGTAAGCCTATACAGTTCACCGTTATCAAACTACATATCACAGGAGACTACACAGTATATTCAAATTGAAGATTTTTCCTTTTCTGTGGGGAGATCCCTAAGTGGGATATAAGCAGATTTGGTCATCAAACTTTAAGACCCGGGTTTGTCCAGCACTTTGCACATTTACCCTGAGCATGAGACATTGGGACATTTGTTAAACATTCAAGTTCTAAATGCTCTAAACCTGACTTAGAGACCCCTGCAGACTTAAACAGCATTTATTTGATTCCATTGTTCAGAATCTGGGTATAAGCACTGCTACCTCAGGACTGCAGGCATTATCTAACAAAAATTCACTGAGCCACAAGAGATGCCAACAATAGTGCCAAGCACCCAGGGCACAGGTAAATAAAGTGAGACATACAAGCTCTTTCCCAGTTCCTGATTTCACTGGCTCCTTCTCAGAGTTCAGCTCCAAATGTACCCTTTGGAGAGCTCTTCCTTTGTGCCATATAAAGCAGCACCCAGCCCAGTCATTTCCTCAAATATTATTCTGTTGGATTTCCTTGTGTCACTCTCTGCAATTATCTTGTTTATTTGTTGACTGGTTGGTTAACTCCTTTACTAATCGCAAATCATCCCAACTGGACAGAATCTGAATGTTTAACCAATGTCCCAAGGGAGTCTCATGCTCAGGGTAAATGTACAAAGTGCTAGACAAACCCAGGTCTTAAAGTTTGATGACCAAATCTGCTTACATCCCACTTAGGGATCTTCCCACAGGAAAGGAAAAATCTTCAATTCGAATATACTCTGTAGACTCCTGTGATACGCAGTTTGATAATGGTGAACTGTATAGGCTTACAGGAACTTAATAAAAGCCATTTTCAGTCAGGTTCATATTTAAGAAAAAGAAAATTACTGGTAAAGCACAATCTGGTTAATACCCTAGTGAACATACTATGTAATCAGAAAAAGAGGGAAAAAAAACCCAACATAATTTGGAAATACATTTAGTTTGCATTGAACAAACTTCCAAAGCCTGACAGAAGGAATATGAGGGAGTATGTAGTTAAGTAAGATACGATGAGGATGAAAGGAGAAGAAAGCAAAGTAAGGTTGGAGGACATAAATAGAATACATGTAACAGATAAGCGTGAAAGAAACAATGCACACTACAAGTACTGCAAGGAGATGCCACTGAAACATTCTGTAAGAACCTGGAAACAAGAGGAAAGAGGTTGTTCTTTTAGTTAAGTCCTAAAGAGATATTATAGTCCCCAGACCTGCAACACCTCTCCTGAAATCTGACTGAAGGCAATAACATCTCAGAAGAAAGAATGTCATCAGAGCTAGGGATGTCTAGAATGGCCATATACAATTTCAAGGGAGAAAGTTCTTGGTCAACGTCAGTCTTTTTCATGGCTGGGATATCGCTTTTGTTCTGATTCTGTGCAAAAAGCAACCTCTGATGGTAACTGGATTTGCCAGGTATTGAGTATCCAGACGTCTTGGTAATTTTATTTCCTCAATCCAAATAAACACGATGGCATTCTAGTTAATTACAAACACACACACACAATCCAGAGGGTAGGCCAGAGGGAGGAGGGAAGGAGGGAAGCCAGTTTTGGTGCCATGCTTCACCCACATTCTTCTGTTGCTAACTTCATGGCCTTGGGTTCTTCTTACTCTTTCGAAGCTGGTTCCTTTTTTTCCTCCTGTGTGCAGCTCTCCCCAGACACACCTCCCAGGCTGGGTCAAGTGATCCCCATCCCATGTTCCCGTAGGCTCTCCACATATGGATCATCGAATCAGACACTGTTAGTGGATTATCCCTTCATCTGGCCAGCTGGATTGAGAGCACCTGAAGGGCAGAGGTGCTGCCGTATTCACCTTGGATTCCTGACACTTAATGGGGGGTGGGGGCTGGATGTTTAGTAGTTACTCAATTTTCAAGAAAGCGGGAAAGGAAAGCTGACATGCTCCTAACCCACTGACCACACACATGACATGTAAATGTACCCAATAGCTTTGAGATGAGGCACTGTCCCTTGGTGCAATAATAGCAGCAAAATGGTAGAGCTCCCAGTGCATTCTTCTCCCATGTTATAAACCAGGTTATCATAGGTACCTGGGAGGCCAAGGACCCCTCTTCTCATTTGAGATGATTTGTTATAATCTAGAACAGAGGAGTCTGCGGCTTATCTTACAGTCCATGTGTTTCCACATTTGGGTTGTGTGCTTAATTGCTCAGTCGTGTCCAGCTCTTTGCAACCCCATGGCCTGTAGCCTATCATACTCCTCTGTCCATAGGGATTCTCCAGGCAAGAATACTGGAGTGGGTTGCCATGCCCTTCTCCAGGGGATCTTCCCAACCAGTTCTCCTGCCTTGCAGGTGGATTCTTTACCGTCTGAGCCACCAGGGAAGCTATATTTGGGTTAATCAAACACATTTAAGTCACATTACATCATAGTTTGAAAGAACCCTCTGTTCAAAACATTAGCTTTACTATTCTAGTAATCAAATAAGATTAGTAAGTCAAATATGTAAACAACAATAAATAATTTGTAAATTGTTAATCAGGGAAGAAGAAACATCCAAATCACATAGATATGGATGCTGAGAAAGGTCATTCAAAGTTTAAGGAGTCTGTCTTTGAACTAGAGACTATCTATTTACCTTGGTACAGGATATTGGGTACATCAAACACCCTAAGTTCAATAAAGGGCAAATAAATAAAGTCTGAGATACTGTCTCACTCAAATTGTGGAACTAAAGACATCCTGATACTCAAATAGCAGAAAGCTTATCTTCTTATCCTTTAGCCCCCACCCACTGGAAAATGTTAAACACTTCCTCTTTCAACATATACCTTTTTATTGGGTTGTCCAAAAGTTTGTTTGGGTTCTTCTAGAAGATATGGAAAACCCCAAATGAACTTTTTTGGCCAACCCAATATTTTCCTGAAGCAAATGTGTGTTTATTACTGGGTACAATGACTAATTTGATCTTTTTACTTAACGATATTCATATACTGAAGGATTTACTAGTTAGGTAAACTTGAGTAATTTTCTTAAACTTGCTAAACCTTGTTTTCTCATCTGCAAAATAGACAATAAAATTCCCCTTGTGGAGTTGGTGAGGCCCAGTTGGGAGAACGGACTTAAGTTTCTTCAGTACACCATGGAGCACAAAGTCATCATCCTGATCAGCATCTCTTATTCTTTCTCCAGGAAAAGGCTTTTGTGATTTGATATTTGAAAAACCTATTAATACAACAGCATTGGTCAGAGGAGCAACATGGCAGAGAATTATAATAGTTTGTCTACTAGGGCCAAACTACTGGGTTCAAACCCCTAACTTACACTTGCTTTGGGGTACCCTTAGGCTATTTTTATTTAACCTGTTTAACCTACCTATACGTCAGTTATACCTGATCTGTAACATGGAGATAACAAGGATGCCCACCTCCTGGGGTTGCTGTAAGGGCTACATAACTGATCATACATAAAGTATCTAGATCAGTGCTCAGCACTGAGTTAGACATGATGTGTTAGCCATTCTTGCTGCTGACCCTGCTCTCCAGGTTTAAAGATGCTCAGAATCAGACTCCAGAGTGGGAAGAGGTGGGAACATACTAAGAAACCAATTACTTAAGATGCAAAAATTAGTTGTTGCTTCCTAAGTCATCCCACTGGGATAATGATTTTTATCAAGATACTTAGTCTTTAATTTTTTCATTATGTTTTTTAACAGCCTTTTAGAACATAGGAATAACTAAGTGAGAAGACCTGAGGGGCAGAAGTAGCCTGCAGAGCCCTATCCATTTAGCACATCTCTATTAGAGCACTAGTGATGCTGCAGATATTTTTCATCTTCATGCCTGTTTTCTCTACTAGACCGTACATACCTCAAGGGATGAGGACTACATTCAGCCAACTTACTTTTGCATTCCCAGTTCTTAGCAGAGTGCCTGACATAAAGCAGGCACTTACTATTTATTAATGAGCGAGTGATCAAATGAGTGAATTAAAATCCCCTAAGGGAGGAAATGGCAACCCACTCCAGTATTCTTGCCTGGAGAATTCCATGGACAGAGGAGCCTGGCGGGCTATGGTCCACAGAGTCACAGAGTCAGACACGACTGAGCAACTAACATTTTCATTTCACTTTCTAAGATACATGTAGACATTTGTTCAAGTACAAGCATATCATGCAGATCTTTCTATACTATCTGAGTAGAATTTGACTCTTAGATCACCAAGTAGGAACCAATAGCAAATGAAAAGAAAGATGAACAAGAATGATGTCCCTATAGCCTGGAACCTCAATTTCACAGTCCCTAGTTTTTACCATAGAAAGATTTTATTGTGAATCCTCTTGGCAATTATAGTTAGCCTAGCCAGAGCTGATGCATTGCATGGGGCCTTTGGCAAGATTGTTTTTGCTTAATGCGGATGATATACACCCAACCCAACAGAAGTATTTAATGCTTGCACCCAGCTCAAATAAGATCAAGTCATCTTCCCATACATACTTGCAAAAAAATGTTATCAATAAATCCAATAAAACATTTTTTTATAGAGTCATAGACTCTGAGACTCACAAGCCTTTCTACAGTTTGTCCATCCATCCTCCCACACTGTGTAAGAATCCCTGGATAGCACCATACATGAAGAATCATCTCTCAGTTACCCAGCACCTCCAGCAGGAGGAAGCTCCCTGACATCACTCGGCAGCTGGCTCCCCTGGAGAACGGCTCTCATTTTTAGGAAATTCATCTGATAATGAGTTAAAATATTCCTTCTGTAATTTCTACCCCTTGATCCTATCTTAACTTTCAAACTTCTAAAATGTAATTCGTTTTCCAGGTAACAACTCATAAAATGTTTTAAAATAATAGTTGTGTCCTCATTTCTTATCTTCTTTGGTGACAATTCCAATTCCTTCATCTGTTCTGGATCCTTCCAAACCCCAGTCACCCTCCAGTAGGTGCTCACTACACTGACAATATTCATCTCAAAATGTGAGCTCCAGATCTGGCTTTATAGTGCCACGTGAAAGTCCTTGTGTCCACAGAATACAGGACAATTTCCTGAGTCTAGATCCTTCACATTCAATAAACATGTCTATGACTACACTCCACTTTAGGACAATTACACAACATGATGTCCTCGACACAACTGCACTTTTGGTCCATAAAAACCCTTTCTTCTTCTTTTCCCCCTACCCCCCACATGTGTTGTTTTAAGATGTTCCTAATCTCTTTGGTTGTATAACTGCAACGTGTGTGTTTCATTGAAACCTAATGACTACATCTGTTCTTATAAAGTGCTGTTCTTGTTCGCTTTGGCAGATCTATTCTGTTGATAGCTGTTTGAGTCTGGAATCTCCTACCTAACATATTAGCAATTCTTCTCTCTTTTTGCTACCTGCATATTTTGACATCTGCAGGTAATGTTTTTTCCATCTTCTCTAAGTCATTGCTACTTTGCTGGGGAAATACGGACCAAGCACAGAGTCCTCTGGCAGTCCTGAGATTCTTGCTAGGTTGACATCAAGCCTGTACCTAATCACCAAGGCTCAGGTGAAACGTTCAGTTACTGGTGAATCTCCTGACTATTCTATAATCCTGCCCACAGTTCCTCTTGATGATGAGAATACAATGTCCAATTATCAAAGGTCTTCCTGACATCCACATATACATACTGTCTATAGCATTCTCTTAGCTACTCTTCTAGCAACCTTATCACAAATTATAAACTGAATTAATTTGTTACTTAATATATGTGGGTCTTATGAGCACCATTTCTTATTTTTTAACTTAAAAATCCATTCTACAATTTTGCTGAGCATGTTTCTTTATCAAATATTAAAATAGTTGTGCAATATAAATTCCTGATGTATCTTCTGACTTCATATAAAAATGTTCATATTTATAAAATACTCAGAGATCTTGTAAAGGTGATCAGACAATGAAATTTAAATTTCTAAAGTCCAAAACTTTTTTTTTTCACATATACATTGTATCCCAGGAAAGAATAAGACTACTTCATTTACAATCAACCATAAATGCTCATTTGGGACTTTATTTGGAAAATTAGAACAAAATCTTAAAACGACAAGTCTCAAACAATCATTTCTGTGCTAACTGCCTCATTTCACAGGTGTGGGAACTGAGACACAAAGGGGTTAGTAAATCTTATCAGCAAATAATACAATTAAGGCTGATCTTTTTAGCAAATTAAAAGCCGTACATTCTTAAAAAAAAATTATATCACTGAAAGAAAAACATTTACTTTATCAATTATTTATTATAAAATTCCCTTGATATGAACAAAGCACTTCATTTTAAAAAAGACAGAAACTTCCCCCAGCTTGATTCTAGGCAGCAGATATGCCTCCCTTCAGGTTATGAGCCAGTTAGGGGCCAGTTCAGAGAATGTGGGGTCCTTTCCTATTCTAGAAAAAAAACAACTCTAATGGAATCTACAGAGGGTACATGAAATGTCAAACTTAGGCAGGCGTTTCTCATGATAAAACATGGAAATATGACACATATATTAATACATGGCTTCCCTGGTGGCTCAGATGGTAAAGAATCTGCCTGTAATGCAGGAGACCCGGGTTCAATCCCTAGGTTGGGAAGATCCTTTGGAGAAGGAAATGGCAACCCACTCCACTATTCTTGCCTGGAGAATCCCCATGGACAGAGGAGCTAGGCAGGCTACTACAGTCCATGGGATCGCAAAGAGTCGGACATGACTGAGTGACTAACACATACACACAGGAACATATTAATATATAATATATATACACATATATATGTAAAACACATACACACAGCCCAACATAATATATATACACACATATATGTAAAACATATACACACATATTTATAAAACACACACATATCATATATATATACACATTTATATGCAAAAACACATATACACACACATATACATGTAAAACAACACATATATATGTAAAAAACACACAAACAATATTCTTATCAGTTTGTTGCCACTGGAAAAAAAATGCTGAAATCTTACGGAAGTAACAAGATACAGAAATAGGAGGGTAGTGAGGCTGGGGAGAGTTATGTTCTTATTGGCACAAAAACTAGGGTGAAAACAATCTTACTTGGAACTGGAAGCAAAAATGATGTGAGTCAGAAATGGTGTCCTTACAATATACATAATTCAGTTTTATCACATCTACTTGTGAAATATCCTCCGTGAACAGCCAAACTAGATGGCATCTGAAGTCCCTCCTGAGATAACAGGATGTGATTTTAAAACTCCCTGGAATAGCAGAGCTCTATAAAACACAGGTATATCATGTCTTGGGGCATAAAGAGCATCAGGCCAACTCCTTGAGAAGCAAGGCGCACTCCCCTCCTGCCAGGGAGCGCCCTGGAGGCTAAGCGGCCAGCAGGTATTCTCAGAACAAAGGAAATCTGAGGGTGAGGACCATTTTTCCCTACAACCCTGTGCTAAGATAGTCTGATTACTAGCCTCTCTGCACGAATGTTGAGAAGTCTGTGCCACCCAGTACTGATTGCGCCGGCTCCACGGTGGATTCTTTCATAGGTCACCCTCTTTCACTGTGTACTCCATCATCTCTCATGTTCCGCAATGCTGCTAGAACCTATGCTCTTATATATGGGTTACATGCTATGAGTTCAAGGAAATGGGATCACTGTCCACTCAGCTGTCCAGGCCAAAAATTTGGATCACCCTTGACTTGTCCCTTCTCCCACCTTCACATGCAAACAATCGCCAAGGACTTTCAAGTATCTCTTTAGTATCTCTTTAATCCATTTGCTTCTTTCCAACTACCCTATGTTTCCCAGAGATTGAATTACCATCATCCCTCAGTTCAGTTCAGTTCAGTCGCTCAGTCATGTCCAACTTTTTGCAACCCCATGGACTGCAGCACACCAGGCTTCCCTGTCCATCACCAACTCCCAGAGCTTGTTCAAACTCATGTCCATTGAGTCAAGTGATGCCATCTCACCATCTCATCCTCTGTCTTCCTCTTCTCCTCCTGCCTTCTATCTTTCCCAGCATCAGGGTCTTTTCCAATGAGTCAGCTCTTCATATCAGGTGTGCAAAGTATTGGAGCTTCAGCATCAGTCCTTCCAATGAATATTCAGGACTGATTTCCTTTAGGATGGACTGGTTGGATCTCCTTGCAGTCCAAGGGACTCTCAAGAGTCTTCTCCAACACCACAGTTCAAAAGCATCAATTCTTCGGTGCTCAGCTTTCTTTATAGTCCAACTCTCACAACCATACATGACTACTGCAAAAACCATAGCTTTGACTAGACAGACCTTTGTTGACAAAGTAATGTCTCTGCTTTTTAATATACTGTCTCGGTTGGTCATAGCTTTTCTTTCAAGGAGCAAGCATCTTTTAATTTCATGGCTGCAATCACCATCTGCAGTGATTTTGGAGCCCCCCAAAATAAAGTCTCTCATTGTTTCCACTGTTTCCCCATCTATTTCCCATGAAGTGATGGGACCAGATGCCATGACCTTAGTTTTCTGAATGTTGAGCTTTAAGCCAGCTTTTTCACTCTACTCTTTCACTTTCATCAAGAGGCTCTTCAGTTCCTCTTAACTTTCTGCCATAATAGTGGTGACATCTGTGTATCTGAGGTTATTGATATTTCTCCCAGAAATCTTGATTTCAGCTTGTGCTTCATCCAGCCTGGCATTTTGCATGATGTACTCTGCATAGAAGTTAAATAAGCAGGGTGACAAGATACAGCCTTGACTTACTCCTTTCCCAATTTGGAACCAGTCCATTGTTTCATGTCCAGTTCTAATTGTTGCTTCTCGACCTTCACATGGATTTCTCAGGAGGCAGGTAAGGTGGTCTGTTAGTCTCATCTCTTTAAGAATTTTCCACAGTTGTTGTGATCCACACAGTCAAAGGCTTTGGCATAGTAAATAAAGCAGATGTTTTTCTGGAACTCTCTTGCTAGCATGTGAGATGAGTGAAATTGTGTGGTAGATCATTGCTAGCCTAGGTTAATTTAGTAACTTTCCAAATGGTCTTTCTGCCCCTACATTCTGCAAAGTGTGGTCAGCAGTCTCTATATGTGTCAAGACTGACAAAACTATCTCTTAGCTTAGAAGTCTTCAGGATGAGCCCAAAGTCTACAGCCTGACCAGCAGGTCCTTCATGAGCTCACCTTGACTGATCCAGATCATTGCTAGCCTGGGTTAATTTAAGAACTTTCCAAATGGTCTTTCTGCCCCTATATTCTGCAAAGTGTGGTCAGCAGTCTCTATATGTGTCAAGACTGACAAAACTACCTCTTAGCTTAGAAGTCTTCAGGATGAGCCCAAAGTCTAGAGCCTGCCCAGCAGGTCCTTCATGAGCTCACCCTGACTGATTCACCAGTCTCCTTGCCCCTTCACCCCTTGGTTCCTACCCTCTGTGTTATTTGCAGCGCCCTGAACAGACCACTCCATCTTTCGTTTCCAGGTTTTTGTCCCTGAAGCTCCCTCTATCTCCAACACACTTTAAAGAACCACCTGCCAGTTCTTCACACCACTCCACAGCTTCCAGTGTTCGGTTTAATAAAAAGAATAGCTTTCACTTAATGTGAGTGGTTCTGTTCAGGGCATTTTTATGCATCCAGTCACTGAATCCCCTCATCAACTCTCTGAGGTAGGGATTATCATGTTCCTCTTTTATAGATGAGCTCACATGATCTCACAAAGCTGGATTATGTGCCACTTCTAAAGTCTTCCCAGAGGCTCCTGTGTTTATCATAAAACTTACAGTTATCTATTTTCCCAATCTTCTGCACAGAGTGCAGTCCTGAAGGGAAAATACATGTCTGATTTTTAGTGGTCTCTGAGATGAAGCTCAATAAATGTCTGTAAATTAATAACTGAAGGCAGGGACAGCAATGCTTGGCAGTACAGTGGAAAGGGTGGCAAGTGGTATAAAGGTTAGGAGCACATTCTTGGGCTTCCTAGGTGGTGCTAGTGGTAAAGAACCTGCCTGCCAATACAGGAGATGTAAGAGACGAGGGTGTGATCCCTGGGTCGGGAAGATCCCCTGGAGGAGGGCATGGCAACCCACTCCAGTATTCTTGCCTGGGGAATCCCATGGACAGAGGAGCCTGGCGGGCTACAGTCCATGGGGTCAAAGAGTCAGGCACGACTGAAGCAACTTGCACAGAACAGATGGTACACAGCACATTCTAGGAGCTTTCTGCATTCAGATCTCAGGTCTTTCCATGACTGTGTAACCATGAGCAATTTACCTCTCTGCCTAGAATGGGGATAATGATAATACATATTTCATGTAAAAGCTAAATAAGTTGATATTTGTGCATGCTTAGATGAATTCTTGGCACAAATAAGGACTATACAAGTGTTTGCTATTATTAGCATTCCTGTTAACAAAGAAATTAAAAGCACTTGTAAAATGGAATGAATATCATTAGTTCAATTTTACAAGCAAGAGAATCTAAGATAAAGTGACAATCCTCAAACATCTGCTGGTCCTAGAATTAAACACCATTGCCCAAATACTTGTTACAAAGCATCAAAGAAACAGCTTAAGGATGGATTCCTTACAAAATATCCTGTCAGCAGATTTTTTTAAAGAACAACGAAAACAACAAACTAACAAAAACAGCAGATGAATGAGTCAGCTCTAGCCGACTCTAAAGAGGAAAAGGCCTCGAAGTTTCAGAGCACACCACTTACTCACATAAAGAATGAACTCCCACATTCTCCTGTGCTGTGTTTAGTCGTGTTCAACCCTTTGCAACCCAAGGACTGTAGCCCATCAGGATCCTCTGTCATTCAGCTTTTCCAGGCGGATTCTGCAGGCAAGAATACTGGAGTGGGTTGCCAGTGGGATCTTCCCGACCCAGGGAACGAACCCATGTCTTTTGCATCTCCTGCACTGGCAGGCAGATTCTTTACCACTGCATCACCTGAGAAGCCCTATATAAGGACCAAATTAAATAAGAGAGCTATCAAGAAATGTTTCCTAAGACTAACTAACAGGACAAGCTCAGATTTGTGAGAAGGGTTAGGACCAAAGAAGTTCCATTTGATGGGGAAAAATTTATGGCAAAAATTCCCTGAACAATTTATTCATTGACAGCGAAAAAACTTGCATCCTCAGACCTGGACAGGGGTTTAGCTGTGTGCTCTAAAAAACACAGCAGATGCCTTATTAAAACAATAATTTAGAAAGGATATAATCGAACGAAAAGACACCCTGCCAGGATTCTGTGGAGTCACTGAGTATTGCATCCCTTGTTAGGAACACTCTCTGTTTAGAAAATACTGGAATGGAGACCCTATTTGCTGAAAACAATGGCTGGTTTTCACCAAAAGAGACATAGAAATACAGGAAAGTTTCATTCAGAGTAGACCCTCTGCCAAGCAGTCCAAAGCCTCGGTCCTCTCGCCTGTGACCCATTTAAATGCTCACAGGAATTTCCCTGTGAAGAAACAGCAACCAGAACTTTTACTATAAACATTATCCTTCAGTTTTCAACAATGATCCATTCTTTGGCAATGCTTGGCAAAGAAAATAAAACAGTATTCATTGAGGTGCTGTGGCTGTCTATTCTTTCTGGATCCCAGGTCAAAAATGAATTCCTGAAACTCCATTTCCCATTTCTGTGCTGGAAATTAAATCCTCTTTGAAATGTAGAATAATCATGAAATTCTTTATTTGCTTGAGAAGTTTGGAAGGACAACTAATGGTCCCTTATGACAAATAATGTTTGTTTTATTCATGAATTTAATAAAATTTTTTGAAACAACAAAACCCCAACTAAAAATCTGGAGAGTTTTTAGATTTCTCTGAAGTGGAGTTTGTTCTTTAGTGGGAAAGATAAGCGGATGAAGCCCCTTATGAGATCCTAGGAAATTCTCAGGGGCTCCTGAGAATTTGTCCTGTCATTTGTCAATACCCACCACTGTACTTGTAAATTATGCAGTGTGTAGGGTATCATGTTTGGAGGTTAAAACAGACACCTGCAAGTCAAAGATTCCCTCTTCTCTGGCGATTGCATATGCCTCAATTAATCTCTCTATGTCTTAGCTTTGTAGAAATTAAGTATCACATCCCTTATCCTGTCTCTCTCTCACTCTCTCTCTCCCCCCCTCACACATACAGACACTCCATCCACCTGGTTACACAGGTAAGGCTCCTAGCACACCTGATACTACCCCTGACCAAAACTGGTTCCTCTGAAACACCTGACCCAAACTGGACCAATCAAAATCCCATCCTTAGACCCCAGCTTCTGGCCAGATGTGAATGTTGTAAGGTTTGTTCTGATTTCAGGCTGGGCCAGGTAAGACTCATCCCAGAGAATACGTAAATGGGAGAGAGAGACCTTGATACATACATATAGGAGCTACTGGCTACACATTTTGCACAATCTAGATAGAAGTAGCTGGAAAATAAAAGGGCTTCCCTGATGGCTCAGATGGTAAAGAATCTGCCTGCAACGTGACAGACCCCAGTTCAATCCCTGGGTTGGGAAGATCCCCTGGAGAAGGAAATGGCTACCCACTCCAGTATTCATGCCTGGAAAATTCCATGTACAGAGGAGCCTGGCAGGCTAATAAAAAGCAGTTTGCAGAGGGAGATAAGAAGAAAATAAGCACATAGGGGAAACTCAGATGAAAAGGGAGTAGAATTTCCTGGAGAATACAGGACTTTCCATACCCTGCTTCCAGGCCACTCCTTAGGTCTGGTGATCTATACACTCTTGGTTCTTCAACTTTTTCACTTAAGCTGACAGACGTAGTTCGTCCCTGTTTTTGCAATTAAGAGTATAGTTAATAAATGAATGGAACTCTAAATGTAAGCATAGATTTCCATATATTTCAGAAACTGAAATTATAGTTTCTTCCAGATGTGTCATAACCACTGCAATCAGATCAATCATCTGCTATAATTTTAGAATCTCAGACAAAAAGAAGTTGAGTCATTCATTGGTCAAAAGCCAAAAAGTTCCCAAAGAGTTTGGGGGGAAGGGCTGGCATAGAACATAATATATTGCCACACAAGTGGCTTTAATGATGTAAATAAGCTTTTAGAAATTATTTTCCTTCCATTTCCCTTAGCTTCATAAGTCAGAGATTTGAAGAGGTGTATTAAAGAGGTGCACTTAAATAGATTAGTTTTCATTTTGATAAAGTGCAAAGTGTGCAGACTTTAAGTGTGCATCCATCTGTTTATTCATAGCACTCTTATAAACTTGTCACCTAAAAAAAAAATCATCTGTTAAAGCACTTCTAAATAGGCACATTTCTTCCTTATGTAGGTAAAGGGGTAGACTCAAGAGCTCCTTTCAGAAGCAGAAGATAATAACAGTCCTATGTTTGAATTTCAAGTTCAATATCATACTTGGCATGAATATCAAAGTCTTCCAGGGGTACTGTTTGGTTCACAGGGAGGTTTTTCTTGTTTGAGCCTTCTTACATAAGACTCTTGGAGAAGGAAAAAAAGACTCACCACATGTTGAGACATGAAGGAGCTGGTGTGCAAGCAGCATAAACCACCCAGTATGCAATGCTTTGGCCTCTATAATCCTTAAAGCCAGGCAATTTCATCCTTTCCTTACAAGATGAGCTCTACAAGGAGGGGACCAAGTGCTGAAGAGAAAGTAAACTCCTGTCTCACTCTTCACATCATTAAAAGGAACTCAAGCCTGGGGTGTTTGTCAGGGGTGAGCCAGAAGTTCAATGCCTATGGAGGCTCTGGCCCACAGAAAATTCTAACTCCTACCTTCATCCTCACATTTAAAGCTGCCTTTTTGCTTTCAGTGCATCCTCTTTCAAGCTCCACTCAGCTACCCTTCAATCTCCTGGCTGCTGCCCTCAGCCTCTGCCTGAGTCCCCAAGTCAGAGATGAGGGGACAGTGATCCATCTTTGGACACAGGAGTAACTTCCCAGACCTGGAGAGTGGAAGCTACTTTCTGTGACCACCTTCCAAACAAACTTGGTTTTCAATTGTGACTTCTCTCTGGTGGTTTTTAAAACACTTCAATAAAGAACGGCCTTCTTAGGAAGCAAAGAAGAAGGGGGAAGGACACGTCAGTCATGAGTATGCTGGTCTAACCTGAGGGGTGGTGGGTGTGGTTTTACACTTTCGTGTTTCTACGCAGCGAGCTGTATTGCTAGTGACAGAGACAATGTGAGAACGCCACGTCTGCTGGCCCCTGGCTGGGACTAGCTGAGGGAGTTTAGTGGTTAAAAGTCTTAGTTTACCCTAAGAGCATCAATTAATCTATTTCCAAGTTCACTCACCTGCACATGGCCTTCTATAAAGAAAGGAAGTAGCCCATTATCCTCTTCGGACACATCAAAAGTCAGTGACGCCTTGGGGCTACTTTTGGAACCCGCCAAACTTCTCCTTTCTCGGGCTTTTGCTCTTGCTCCTGCCAGCTCTGGGGGGACCCTCTCTGAACAGCAGTGGGCTCTGCCCTCACTGCATCTGGGGTTCTACTCAGGCATCAAGTCTGCAGAGAAAATTCCAGGACCACCCCCTCTCCTCCCATCTCTACCCTGCCACACTCTCTATCTCTTCCTCTGCTTTATGCTTCCATCAAAGAACATCACACTACTTGAGATGATATAATCATTTGTTTAAGGTTCATGCACACTAGAATGTAAGCTCACGAAGGCAGGGACTTTGTCTTTGTATCACTCTATTCCTGGGGCCTAAGATAGGCCTGGCCCATATGGGTCCTCAGTGAATGCTAAGAAAGAATGAATGAATAGGAACAGAAGCCAGATCTCTCATTTCTAACTCCCTGTCAGCTCTGATTTACTCCTCTATGCTTTTTGCTCTTGGTTTGCTGACAGGAAATCGGGAGATGGATAGCTCTCACCCTTTTGCACGTCTTGTGCTAAAGCAGAAACACTTCATTTAAAGGTATGTGAATTATATAAACCTGGTATTGATGGAAAGCATGAGGATAAAGAATACTTCACTGCTTGTATGATAGGGGTTTGATAAAATCAGCTGGAGGACAGTTTAGAAATACCTAACAAAATTTTAAACAGGCATTTTCTTGATCTACTAACTCTCAAGTAATATAGTGGACAAAACAGTCCCACAAATCCCCGGAGATGTATATACAAGGATGATCACTGCAGCATTATTGATAACAGTGAAAAACCAGAAGTAACCCATAGGTGCACGCATGCTCAGCTGTGTCCAACTCTGTGTAACCCTATGGACTGTAGCCCTCCAGGCTCCTCTGTCCATGGGATTCTCCAAGCAAGAATACTGGAGGGGATTGCCATTTCCTCCTCCAGGGGATCTTCCCAAGCCAGGTTTCGAACCCACGTCTCCTGTACTGGCAGGTGGATACGTCACCATTGAGCCACCTAGGAAGCCCAAGTAATCCATAAAATATCAATCATTCAGTGTGGAATACAATATAAGCATATACGGTCACTGAAGAAAATTAGATACATATGTGGATATTGATACGACAAAAAAATCCAAGATATTATGGCAAGGGAACAAAGCAAGCTAGAGAACTATTACGAGTATTAAGACTACCTCTCTGTTCAAAAATCATCACTATGTGCGTGTAGCACATATTTTATTTGCAGGGAAAATGTCTCCAAGATGACACGTGGAACTGTTAACAGTGGTGCTGACTCTAAAGAGGGGGCTGAGGGGGACTTCCACTTTCTAAACAGTACATTTCTGTCGTGTGTACATTTCAGCAACAAGCAAATGCCATGTTCATAACAATAAAAAACAATAAAGGTTTTAAACATCATTTAAATTCTGGAGCCAGAGAACTTTAATATTTATAAAATTATCTACATTTTGAGCTCTCGTCGTGACATTCAGATTAACAAATTCTACCGACTCTAGGTTTTATTTATTCCTGACTCATAAAATGAAGCTAGGAATTCTTGTCCTGTCTACTGCTCAGGGTTATTGGGTAGCTAAATCAAATTCATGGGATGAGTTTTAAAAACACTTTACATTCCAAGAAGCCATTATGTATATTGTTTAAGTTTCTTGTTAGCATTATATTTCATTTATTCCTAAGAATAGACTCTAGAAAGGATGTGTGTTATGATTTTTACAGGTGAGGAAACTCAGGCAGACAGAAATTAAATTTCTCCCTTGGATAGTACAACTAGAATCAAATACTTTGACGTTAAACTCCCATTTCATCCCATACATTACCCAGAGAAAAGGGAGGTGAATAGACTCAGGAAACTATGAAATCCTCTAAGATGTAAGGGATTGGGTATAGTCAGGAGCAGTAATAAGCACCTAAGGAACTATAAAATAAAATATGACTGCAGCACAAAAAAAAAACAAACTTGTACATTTCTTTTCCTGCAAAGTATGTTGGTCCATCTTTACAAAGGCCAATTAATCTTTTTAATTATGCTCAAATAAATGCACTTAAAACCAGAACGGTTTAGGAAAACTTCTTCAGAATAAATTTTCAGGATTTTACTTAAGAAGAGAAAATGTATGTTTTGATAAGACAAACATGCATTTACCGGGAGGAAAAATGAGACTTAGAAAAAAGAGGGGCACTAATTCCACCAAAGTGCAGAAAGGGATACTCTGTTGTTGTTGCTTAGTTGTTAAGTCGTGTCTGACTCTTCGCGAACCCACGCACTGCAGCACACCAGGCTTCTTTGTCCTTCACCATCTCCAAGAGTTTGCTCAAATTCATGGCCATTGAGTCGATGATGCCATCCAACCATCTCATCCTCTGTCGCCCCCTTCTCTTCTGCCCTCAATCTTTCCCAGCATCAGGATCTTTTCCAATGAGTCAGCTCTTCACATTAGGTGGCCAAAGTACTGGAGCTTCAGCCTCAGCATCAGTCCTTCCAAAGAATATTCAAGGTTGACTCCCTTTACGATTGACTGGTTTGAACTCTTCACTATGACCTGTCTACCGTGGGAGGCCCTGCACAGCATGGCTCATATTAATAGCATCATTGAGTTATGCAAGACCTTTTGCCACCATAAGGCCAAGATCTATGAAGGGGTGGATGTTTTAGCCACTGGGAAGTTTATGAAGGAAGTTTTGTTCATTGGGGCACAGCTACCATTATACACAAGTGGGTGTACAAACGAGGGCATGGCATGTCCTACTTGTTTCACATAGCCATAACCCTGGAAGTTCTCACTCTTGTGAAAGTGAAGTCACTCAGTGAAGTCCGACTCTTTGCGACCCCATGGACTGTAGCCTATCAGGCTCCTCGTCCATGGGATTTTCCAGGCAAGAGTGCTGGAGTGGATTGCCATTTCCTTCTCCAGGGGATCTTCCTGACCCAGGAATCGAACCCGGGTCTCCTGCATTGCAGGCAGATGCTTTACGTTTGAGCCACCAGGGAAGCCCCTCTCACTCTTGACATGACTTCAAATAAGAGGGCACATTCCCAGATAAGGTGGGTATGTTCCAATTCTTTCAGCTTCAAGCAAGTTTTTAATCAATATTACAAAGTTCTATCAATTTCCCAGCACTATGGATCTAAAAACCAAATTCGAGATAGCATGTTTATTGATCATCGTGCATGTTAAGTCGCTTCAGTAGGGTCCAACTCTTTGCAACACTATGGACTGTAGTCTACCAGGCTCCTCTGTCCATGGGATTCTCCAGGCAAGAATACTGGAGTGGGTTCCCATGCCCTCCTCCAGGGGATCTTCCCGGCCCAGGGATCCAACCCATGTCTCTTACGTTTCCTGCATTAGCAGGTGGGTTCTTTACCACTAGGGCCACCTGGGAAGCCCTTTATTGATCATAAAAGACTAAAAATAACTTCCCAGATAAATTTTCCTTTATGTTAAAACAGGCATTTTAAAGATATCCCATTTATATAACTGAAACAGTAGACATTAATTTTAAATAATAATCATTATTCTCTCTTCCTTCCATCTATACTTCTAGGCACGAAAAGGTTGTTTTCTTAAAGATGTCCTTGCTTGGATAATTCAATTCCTGTGTGTAGTTTACAGTACAATATAAAGACAAACCAGTCTCTGCCTCAAAGGGCTTCACCCAACACTCAGAATTAAGGCTGGAAATGCTAGGCCTAATTTGCATTTCCTTGAAAGTTCCAGTCCTATTAGAGAATCTCAAAACACAATATTGCAGAACCCTATGTAATTTTTATCTTCAAGATGCTATAGCAACGGGCTCCTGTGCACAATTCAGACAGACTGGTGTTAGAGACATTTCTCAAAATGAGTCAACCTTGTCATCAGGTTAATTTTAGAAGTCCCTTCTCCCCTTCTCTGCCTTTACGACTTTCCCACATGAAGCATTCTCTAAAATATTTCGGGGCAAGCTTCCACTCCATGTTTCCTCAAGAGTGCAGTAATACTCCAAGCACAGTCTGCAGGGCATCTTGAGAGGTCAGCGAGAAGTCCCCTGGTGTCAATAGTTTGAGTAATATTGTTTTCTCCTTCAAACCACATCCCTAAATTGTTTTCATTACCCACCAAGGGATTATTTGTGTCAGAGCAAATGAGATCTGATACAAATTCACACTGGCTAATTTCAACCTACCGAAATAGTTTATTCCTATAATGAAAAGAATAAGACATTGATGAAAAATGTGTTAAGTCTCTATAACAGAGAGGCAGAAGAGAAGAAATGTATATAAATAGGTAGGTCTATCAGAGCAAATGATACAGCTTCAATGTGCTACCTGGAAGTTGTGAGGATCTAGCCTATAGGTTATTCTCCTAGAGACTGGAGTTGGGGAAGCAGGTGTTTTCCAAAGGCCTTAAAAGAAATGATATTTTATGTTTCTTAGGAATATCAGAGATTTGGGTTTGATTCTATTTCACTGAACTTTTCCATTTCTAAACCACCATTTTCTTTGTTCTGTCAGTCACCCAAATTTTAAAATTTGGAAATCTGGAGTCATCCTTTGGCTGCTCCCCTCATGTCTGATATGTCTCCACATTCTGAGGCATCTATCATTTTAATGTCTTTTAATTCTATCTTTTCTTTTCTTTTCTCAGTGCCATCACAGGAACTCTTGCTTCTGCAGTGTGTATGTGTGGAATGAGGGCATTCAGAACACCTCGGTAGTTTTTTCAAAATACGCACATCAGGACTATGCCAGCAGACCACTGAAGTAGAAACTGGTATGTGTGTGTAGGAGCGGAAGGAGAGCTCTGAGTATGTGCAAAACACCCACGCGACCTTGATGCAAAGCATCACCACACCACCCTGAAACCACATTCTATAATGAACTGTCTGGGGCCCTCCTTTCTCAACCCTCCAAACCAAGCACTTGGAGCACTTAGAGCCCATCTCTGATGGGGAGGAATCTGAGGAGCCTGAAGCCTCAGTTCCGCTTTAACCCTGGCATCTGCCTTATATTCCGGCCCCACTAATAAGGTCTCCATGGCAACCTGATACTCAAGGTCCACTGAGGCTGAGCCTCTCCTGGACTCTCAGAGACCTGTCTCAAGGACTCTCAGAGACTGTCAGTCTCTCAGGGACCTTCCAGCCCTGCAGACAATTCATCCACCCATTTTGATCCCCGCCTGCCCCAGGTTGATGACCAGTTCCCAGTACCCACAGCCAGCTTTCCCTGACCCTCACTTCCAGCTGCCACTCCCAGGGGGGCTGCCTGCACCTGGCTGTTGCAAGAAGTGACATCTGTTGCCCCAGCTTTTCCGCCTGGATCCCAACTCTTCCTTGGAGGCTCCTGGGCACTAATATTGGGCCCCTACTGTCAATAAGGACCCGCCACTTACATTGATCTGTCTGTGGCACTCCCTCAGCACCACCTCTGACAGCAGGCACAGGCATTTGTGAGCCTGCCTGGAGCCAGCTCCTTCCCTCCACAGCGGTCCCACAACCCGGCCCCCTCCTCTCAGCCGACCCCGCCTTCACCTGCAGCAGAGACTGGACAGTGGCAGCTTGAAGGGAACAGCATTCTCCACCTGAATGTAGCCAGCCCCCATCTGTACTACTTCCTTAACCCTACAAGGGGTCCTGCCATCACTCTGTGACCTGATCCTGGTCAAGATGTGTGGGAAAAGCTCCACGTAGGTGGCCATCAGACTCCAGGGGGCCATTTGTCCTACCAGATCTCCAGGCATCCATTTCCCATGTCAAGGGAATGTCCAGATAGCTCCCTAGGAAACTCCAGAGGAGCCCACAGCTGCTAGAGAACTTCATCTCCCACGGGTGCACTGAGCTTTGCATCTGATCTTTCTTGTTCAGCATAGGAAGGATTGTCTCATCCAGTGCCCCTGACTGACAAATGTGGGACAGGCATTAGTGTCCTCCAGTATGCCTCCAAGGGACCTTAAGAGAATATGGCATCTCCTATAGAGCCCTTGGACCCTACTCCACTTTCTTTTCCATTGTCCAGTGCTGCCTCCAGCTAATGAACCCTGGCTTGGCTGTGTTCTCTGGAAGACCAGTGCCTAGTTTAAGTTAGTCGCTCAGTCACGTCTGACTCTTTGCAACCCCATGGACTATATAGCCTGTCAAGCTCCTCTGTCCATGGAATTCTCCAAGCAAGAATACTGGAGTGGGTTGCCATTCCCTTCTGCAGAGGATCTTCCCAACCCAGGGATCTAATCCGGGTCTCCAGCATTGCAGACAGATTCTTTACTGTCTGAGCTACCAGAATCTGCCTTCCAGTGCCAAGTTAAGCCAGTCTCTTAATGACTCAAGATGGCACTCTCTCCTGAGGCCCTGACACCTCTTAAGGCTGCCCTGATTCCACATTCCCAGAGCCCAGCCCTGGGGGGTACAGAGAAGCTGCAGAGCCAGATGCCAGGGAACTCCACAGTTTAAAGATCCCTATTCTTCTTGGCCAGATTCAAAGGCCACGGCTCCTCCAGTCTACAATCGCTGAAGCCCCCCAAGTTGAACCCAAGCATCGGTTTTCCATGTGGGGCAGACCTCGGCCTGACTCTCCCACCCAGGAGTGAAGTTGCCTGTGTTATCTCATCCTTGAGTTTGAGGGAATCCATGAAAGCCCTCAACTTAAAAATGTCCAGACTTCCCTGAAGGGCCCCCAGGCTGGCCAATGTCTCTCCCGAATGGCAGAAATCCAGAATCCAGGGGCTGGTTCTTGGCCTTGCCCCTGGGGACTACAGTCGGAGAGACTCCCTGTGTCAGAAGGGTCTATACGGCCCCTTATTATACAGAGGTCCCACGGAAGAATCAGGACACCTAAAGATCCTCCAGGCCCTGAACTGTGAGTTGCCTTAAAGCAGGGGAACAATATTTCCCCTCCAAGTCAGAACAAATGAAGATAGTCCAGTTATCACTCCAGAAATTAACATTCCCCTCTTGTAGGACCACCTCTATGTCCTTCTGAGGGTCCTGTGCTACCAAAGAGACACCATTTTAGCTTCTAAGCTGCAGAGAGATCCAATGGAGCACCCAGCACCACTCAGGCCTGCTGTGAGACCTCAGTATCCTTAGACTCCCCAGACCTGGTGAGAGCACTGAACTCCACTCCAAGATGACATTCAAAAGTCTGCCACGTGGTAGATAGAAAAAAGGCCATGTGAAGACACAGCAAGAATTCATCCATCTATAGGACGATGAGACAGGGCTCAGATGAATCCAGCCCTGCTTGATCTTGGCCTTCCAGCCTCTAAACTATGAGAAAAGAAATGTGTGTTTGTAAGCCTTCAAAACAAAAGGCTTGCCATGTGTCCCTAGAGTAACGATAAGATATCAAAGGGGCCACGCAGGTCCTAGGAAGTTGGCTACATGCTTTCCAGCATCCAGACCCTCAGGAACAAACTCATTACAACTTCTCTGGAGCCCAGAGCTGTCCACAGAATGACAGACCTAGCAATGAGGAGCCCCAGGATTGAGAAGCTTGGAACATGTCCTCAGGAGGAAAACACAGACCTCCCAAGGGAGGGATTGTTCAAGTCACGTGCAAAATCCTGACCTTTTGTACAAGGCCCATCTGCAGTGTTCTCATGGTGATCCAGTCATGAGGGGGACTGTTCTGGATACAACCCTTATCTCATAAGCCTTGCCCTGAACCCAGAGAGGCAGCTCAGAGCAGATACAGAGCAGGAACAGGCTGTTCCCTGACTCATCGGTGAATCCAGTTCTGAAACCCCAGCAACACATGAGCTCTGAGCTGGAGCCCCAGGTCTGTCTCAGCCACATAGCCCCACTCCACCTCCCACCAGTACTCAAAACTGGTGATAAGGAGACTCGCCCTGGAAATAGGTACAGGCCCTGGCGAAGACAAGGAAGCCTCTAAGAAAACAACTCTCATAGTCGAGGAGACAGATCATGAGACAACGCACATGGCTGGTCCTCATAAAACTGATGGCACAAATGCAGTGAGACTTAAGTTGCTCAAAGTGCCCTGCATCACAGCAGCGGGGTTCTGAGTGACTTAAGGCCAAGGGGTCAAACTGAGCAGCCAGGGCCAACCTTGTGGGCGTGAAGACTGTGTAGTCACAAGTTGCTCACACAAGAGCCCTGTGGTTGGTTTACAGCTCTGCTTGAAATCCTAAGTGTATCTTTGAACTTAACTTTTTGTAAGTGAAGTTTGACAGGACAATGAGTATGAGTGTGAGCAGAGGAGATGTGCAGAAGAAAGGAAAGAGCTTTATATCTTACTACCTTTAGTGGTACTTTTTTTCCCTGTAATTTTGTAATTAAAAAAATTTTTATTGAAGTATAGTTGATTCACAGTGTATAGTGTTGTGTTAAATCTACTGTATAGCAAAGTGATTAAGAGCTCTTTAAGCTCTTTTCCATTATGGCTTATCACAGGATATGGAATATAGTTCCCTATGCTATACAGTGGGGCTTCCCAGGTGGCACAGTGGTAAAGAATCTGCTTACCAATGCAGGAGACACAAAAGACATGGGTTTGATCCCTGGGTCAGAAAGAATCCCTGGAGTAGGAAACAGCAACCTGCTCTAGTATTCTTGCCTGGAAAATTCCATGGACAGAGGAGCCTGGTGGGCTACAGTTCATGGGGTTGCAAAGAGTCAGACATGACTGAGCGACTGAGCATGCGTGTGCACACACACACAGACACAGGTTATATAGTAGGACCTTTTTGTTTATCCAGTCTGTATATAATAGTCTGCATCTGTTAACCCCAAACTCTCAGTCCTCCCCCTTTCCTGCCTTCTTTTAAGAGGTCCACAAATTATGCAGCTGGTCCTGTCAGCAGCCCTGATATAACTGCTTCCCAAGCAACATAATAAAACTCCAGGTATTCTCTGGAGCTCCCTCAACCTTTAGTCCCATGCCTCCCAAAGAAATCTCGTTTGAAGGAGATTAGGGTCACTCCTCACACAAGTCAGTTCCCATCCCAGCTTTACTTTCTACCCTTTTCAAAACTTTCCCAGCTCAAAAAAAGAAGGCCACTGGTGAAAAGCAGGACATAGGGGACCTGCATTCCAGAAAGCAATCGGATTAAGATAGCCTAGAGTTAGTAAGAAGGATCCTGAGTGGCAGCAGGACCATCCCTGTGGTTATGACAAGGACGAGGATAGAGGCTAGGGCAGCTGCCGCCCAGTGACCCATCCAGTAAATATGTTTGTTAGTTCATTTTATAAACATCTGTGCAGAATGAAGATATTCTTTGTTATTCCTGTCCTTGACAAGTTCACAATCTAGTAAGAGATATAGAAAATTTGCAAATGAATTACAATAAAATGGGCTAAATATTTTTATGTATATAAACAGCGTGCTATAGAAGCACTGGATAATTAAACTCTGCCTAAGAGTCAGAAAATACCACAGGGAAAGATCTTGAAAGATGGACAGGAGCTTGCCCTTTTAAGAATTACCACAAGGAGCATTAAACCATCCCTGCATTCTCGCAAGGTGACAGGGAGAGGCCTGACGCACAGAAGCATGGACTGGAATGGGGGCAGGAGATGGGAAAGAAGACTGGAAACAGAGAGGTGAAAAGAGCCTTGCAATTCCAGCAAAGGAATCTGAGTTTGACCTAGCACGTAGGAGGAAGGAGAAAAGATTGGACAGAGTTAACTGTGCTTTTTAGGAAGATGCTTCAGCTGATGGTATGGAGGAAGGCCTGGGGCAGAGAAGACTGGGAAAAAGGAATCCAGACAGACGCAGTGTTAAGCAACAAAATGGTGATGGCGGCTTCATCAGTGCAGTCTCAGTGGAATGGCACAGGTAGCATGGTCTGAGGTATTAAGAAAAGAGTATAATAAATGGTAGGAGATAAAGCAGTAGTTACAAAAGGGAGGTTAAGATCAAGGGTTACATTTTTTCATGGCCGAAAAGAGAGCACCTGAGAGCAAAAATAAGGATGAGGCCCCTGGGGAGATGAGAAATCACTGTCACAGAAAAGCTAGAAGGTAACAGATGGGGGTCTTTCCAGCTGGCTAAGCTGGTGAAGGGAAAGAAATTAGGGGAATTCATGCCAGGTAACTTATGTCTTCTTGGTTAGAAGGAAGGAGAGGTCAGCTGGGAGGGGAAAAGGGAAAAGCCCAAAAGCCTAAAGGAAAGTGGGAAAACTTTGAGTAGGTCCAATCTTGTTCTTACCAGCCTCCTACCCCCAAATCCTAGTCCCCATGATAGATCCCTGCTTCCTGCCTCCAGGTCTCTCCGACTTTGGCCACCTGCTTATTCTAGCTCCTCTCCTGCCAAATTTCCACCAGCTCATGCTTCACTGGCCTGCTTCTCTTCTTCTCCCCTGCAGTCTCCTGGGCCTCCCTGGCTGCTCTTGCCTCCCTGTGTAGACTGGGACTGCTGATGACAGATGTGCTTTCCTGCAGCACCCATTCAGTTCAGTTCAGTTGCTCAATTGTGTCCGACTCTTTGCGACCCCATGAACCACAGCACACTAGGCCTCCCTGTACATCACCAACTCCTGGAGTCTACCCAAACTCATGTCCATTGAGTCAGTGATACCATCCAACCATCTCATCCTCTGTCATCCCCTTCTTCTCCTGCCCTCAATCTTTCCCAGCATCAGGGTCTTTTCAAATGAGTCAGCTCTTTGCATCAGGTGGCCAAAGTATTGGAGTTTCAGCTTCAACATCAGTCCTTCCAATGAACACCCAGGACTGATCTCCTTTAAGATGGACTGGTTGGATCTCCTTGCAGTCCAAGGGACTCTCAAGAGTCTTCTCCAACACCACAGTTCAAAAGCATCAATTCTTCGGTGCTCACCTTTCTTCACAGTCCAACGCTCACATCCATACATGACCACTGGAAAAACCATAGCCTTAACTAGACGGACCTTTGTTGGCAAAGTAATGCTAGGATAAGCCAGCTCTGTCTCTCTCTGGTATCTGAGCTATCTACTGCCCACAGAGTCCTGGGCCAATATCAGCAGTCTCCTAAGGGATCTCTCCCTCTGCAGCCCATCTTGCAGTTCCCATCTTCTTCTCAAGCCATCAACACCCCAAGGTCCTACAGGAGCTCTCCATTGCCAGGTGAGGCAGCTTAGCTATGGGCTGAAGACTGGCCCCAGACCTATTTGCCTTGGCCTGCATGGAGGCTTTTAACAAAGGTTGAACTGTCAGGTTAGCCACAGTGCCACCCCTCCCTAGGGCCTGATTCCCACCCCAGGCCCAATTCACACACCAAGGTGTTCTACTCGGTCTCTGTAGACATTTGACAATAAAGTCCACGCAATCTTGGGATTCAAGGCCTTTCAACCTCTGGTCCAGTCACTTCTCAAACCAAACTGTCATCACCATGCAAAGCCCTTATTCCAGAGACCCGCCGCCCTGTCCTGTCCTCCCCCTCTTGACCTCGGCATGTCTCTCTAGATGTCTATATGCCTGCCTTCCACCCCTCCTCTCCCCTATCAGTAAGGCCTTGCCCTCTCCTCTCCATACATCACACAGACCCCCTCGTCTCTCCTCTCTCCTCAAGGAGGACTCCACAGATGATCCAAATCCACGGTACTTTTTGCCTGGACCCTTTACTTGCTCTTGTGTATATTTCTTTGTTCCTTTAGTTATCTTTTTTAATAAGCTTATTTCCTCAGATAAGCCTATAAGTAGGATTCCCTATAAGTCACTCACACAATCTATCTCACACACCACCCAACCATTGTCTCAAATCATGGCCATGCCCCGACAACCAAAAAACATTAGAGCCGCACAGATTTGTAGCCTTCAGAACAGAAGCAATGTCTTACAGTCAGTATACCGTCTAAAATCAAGAAGGTACTCAATAGACATTTATGATGGGGAAGTATAAAAAGCAGAAATTTCTTCTTGTTAAGAAAACATAAAGGATAAAACAGGCCCACTGTTTTATCTGTTTTACTGTTTATGTAAACTCTCTGACTCGATGGAAATAAACAACTCTTATTGTTCATCACTGTCCCCTCAGGCACCCAAGGACAGGTGTATTTCACCAAGGCAAGCCACGAGACCTGCAGGAAGCAGCTGCTGCTGCTGCTAAGTTGCTTCAGTCGTGTCTGACTCTGTGCAACCCCATAGACGGCAGCCCACCAGGCTCCCCTGTCCCTGGGATTCTCCAGGCAAGAACACTGGAGTGGGTTGCCATTTCCTTCTCCAATGCATGAAAGTGAAAAGTGAAAGTGAAGTTGCTCAGTCGTGTCCAACTCTTTGTGACCCCATGGACTGCAGCCTACCAGGCTCCTCTGTCCATGGGCAGGGGCTAGGAAACCCAAAGCTCTGGCCCCCACACTAGTGATGATTTACAAGATGAACCTGAATAAATCTCTCAACCAATACTGATTTTTCTAGGTAATGGGATCTTTCTTTCTCACACTCTGCAGAGCTATGATATCAACCTTGTGGAGAGAGAAGGACTAGAGGGACAATCAGAGCAGGGGGAGGGCTGCCCATGTGGTGTCCCCTCCCCGCCAGTATTGCCTGGTTTCCCTTTATCCCAGCTTCCATGCTGACCCTTAGGTCTATGAGCAGCTGTGATTCCAGCAAACACCCTTTATTCCCAATTCCCTCCCATAAAATGTGTGCTTTAGCTACACACTGAGTGCAGTCCCCAGTGGAAATTTTATTTTTTAAATTAATTTTTGTTGGAGTCTAGTTGCTTTACAATGTTGTGCTAGTTTCTACTGCACAGCAAAGTGAATTAACTATAGGTTTACATATATCCCCTCTTTTTGGATTTCCTTCCCATTTAGGTCACCACAGAGCACTGAGTTCCCTGTGCTATACACTAGCTTCTTATTAGTTATTTATTTTATACATAGTATCATTAGTATATATATGGAAAGCAACTATACCCCCCCAAAAATAAAAGGTAATATCTGAATACATAACAAAAAATAGTGTGTGTGTGTATATATATATTATATATATAATATATATATAAATATATATGTCAATCCCAATCTCCCAATTTATCCCCCTCCCCTCCTTTCCTCGCTTGGAGCCAGTGGAAATTTTAAAAGTACAAACATGGTTAACACAGATTTGATGTAAATTCTACCATGGATCAACATATACCATGCTCTTTCAGGTGTTAAGCTATTCAGCTGGTATGACAGGAAATAAGCACATTCTCCTCTGGCAGATGCCAAGGCCCTGAGAGAGGGCATCATTGAGTTCTGGAACTAAACCTTCCAGGAGGCTAGGTGCCGGCAGGAGAGCGGGATGCGGTTGAGTAATGAGACTTCTCTGCCAAATGAAATAAGCCAGACAGAGAAAAACATATGCTGCACACACCATGTATATGTGAACTCAAAAAAAAAAAGGCTGACTTCACAGAGAAAACAGAATGGTGATTGCCAGAGGGAGGGGAGGAGGAATGGGAGGTGTAGATCAAAGGGCACACGGTTTCAATTGGAGGAAGTGTAAGTTCTGAGGATCTAATATACAGTATGATGACTGGAGTTGATAACTGTTTACTTGAAAGTTTCTGAGTGTGTATCTTTTTGTTCTCACCACAAAAAAAGGGAACAGAGTTAACTATATGAAGTGATGGATGTGTTCATTATCTTGATCTCGGTCATCAATTCCACAAGGTATATGTCTATCAAATTGTCCTGCTGTGTACTTTACACACACACAATTCTATATTATTCCTTAATAAAGTTGGGGGGGAAAAGCAAAGAGGCAGAATTTGAGACGTGTTCTTGTACCTTATACTCAGGAAATATTCAGTCATTGTTCCAGCTGAAGAGAAAGGTTTCAGGTTTCTGAAAAGATGAAAAACCAGAAAAAACAGTTCTGAAGGAGGGCGTGTGATCGGGAAATGAAAGAAGCTGAATGAATTTAGATGAACGGAACTCAAGGGGCACATGGAGGAAACGGAAGTGGGAATAAGGCAGAGAAGTGATTACACTGGAAATAAGGACAAAGATTTGGAAAGAAGACTTTTGAACTGACTTGCAAAGGAAGGTATCTAAAACATGAAAGCAGGAAAAAAAAGAACTAAGAGCCAGAGACGATAAAACAAAGGACATATACAGCAGAGGCAGACGGGAAGAGACAGACTCCTAAAAATGTGGGATAAGAAGAAGTATTAAGAAGTGCAGACAATTTGAAAAGGTGGGATATGGTGACAAACAATGACGCTTTTTTTAAAATTTAGAGCTAAATCCAGATGCTGAGGTTTTCTCAGTCTACACATTTCCCCTCAGAATGGAAGGGTCTGTGACACTGTGTTGCTGGGGGCAGCATTTGGGAAGTGACTGCATTTTTACCCTCATTCATTTACAGCTGGCCTGGAAGCCAAGCCCCTCTGCTGAAGGCCTCTGCTGCAGTGACAAGCCTATGGGAGAAGCGTCTGCCAAAAGGTGCTCATTTAATTAGCTGTTTAAAAGACAAAAGTACAAACACCCCTGGACAAAATGTACTGAGTACTGGTGCCTGGATGGCTTGACTCTGAAAAGCATTAGTCATTCTGAAACAACTGCACAGCAACAAGAGAAGTCTTGAGTGCCAAAAAATCTGATCATTTCACTCAGCATTTCTTAAGGCAAAGCTTTAACTTTTTTTTTAAACAGATAATTTGATTATGAAGGCATGCAAGGCAGCAAACACTGAAAGCAGGCTTTTATGATGCAGAAGCCACTACAAGGTCACAAAAGCTAGAAAGAAACATTTCACATTTCCTGGGGACCCATAGCTAGTTTCTCTTGAGTCCTGATTTCTGTGCATGTGTGTGTATATACGTCTGTGTGTGTTACCAATTCTTTTCAAAGAGCAAATCTCCCAAACCTAGTAAAGGTGGTAATAGTACGTGGCTAACTAGGAATCCTGGTAAAATTCATTAGAAGATGAGGACAGTTTCTTATGAGAAATATCTTATAGATCCACACATAAGATGTTGGTACTATATTACAGGATTCCTATTAAGCTAACACTTGATAGTCAGGGTCTCACTTAGCATGTTTGATTCATAAACGATGCAAAAGCAAATGAATTATTAATGCAAAGATCATTTGTTAAAGATAGGAACCATTGACAGGATTTTACTAGGGCTGACGGGGCGGCAGAGGGTGGTTTATAGGGACTAGCGATGCAAGCGCAGAGCCCTTCATGGCCATGGTGGCCGTGTTTTCAGGTTGGCCTGGGTCTCCGGGAACTGAGCTGCTGCCACATGTCTGCTGTCAGGCAGCCTCTGCAAAGCACGCCCAGTTAGCTTCTTTCTGGCTGCTTGCCCATGGTACAAAATCTGCCATCATGATGATGCCCACAGTGGGCCTCCAGTCCCCATCTCCACAGTACCTGCAACATTCCTGGGGATAAGAGGGCTTGAATGCAGGGCAGAGCTCTTCAGAGCAACTTACTCCGCTTAGTCCTTAACTATGTAAGTTGTTTAGTACTTTCCACGCGTCAAGCACTGCTATCGGCACTTCCCGCACATTGTCTCACTGCATCCTCAAAACCTTGGCATGCCAGGGGGACTGATATTATCTCTGTTTTACAGATGGGGAAACTAAGTCACAGAGAGGTCAGGTGAATTGCTCAAGGTCACGCACTTCGGAAGCAGCAAAGCCATATTGAAATCTGGTTCCCTCCCTATTTCAAAGCCCCTATGCTTGCCATTGACTTTAAAGAACAGAAAGTCTGAAGATGTGCTGTCACTCCTCCCGGGAGATGCTGCCGTCACTGTCACCATGCTGTAGAATCTTTAAGACAAAGAGCAAGGTAAACGTCAGATATCAAGGGCCTTTATTGAGATAAACTGAACTACAAGTGAAGGGAGATACAAAGTATAAAGCTTAGTCATGTTAGTTGCTCTGCGGCATCCGACTCTTTGTGATCCCATGGACTGTAGCCTGCCAGGCTCCTCTCCGTGGGATTTTCCAGGCGAGAATACTGGAGTGGGTTGCTATTGTCTTTTCCAGGGGATCTCTCCAACCCAGGGATTGAACCTGTGTCTGCTGCATTGCATGCAGATTCTTTACCATCTGAGCCACCAGGGAAGCCCATAAACCTCATTACGTGCATCAATGCTACTCTAGCCCTACCACTTACCAGAGGCTGCTAACTAACCTTGAAAAACTGGGTCTTGGAGCCAATCTGCTCAGATTTGAATGTCAGCTCTGTTATTAATACTAATCTCAGGCAAGACATTGAACCTCTCAGGGCCTCAGCTGCCTGTTATAATAACAGAACCTCTCTCACAGGGTTGTCATGAAGATTAAATGAAGTAAAACATGTCTCAGAACCATGTATAGTACACAGCGAGTATTAACTACTATTATTTTTACCAGTATGGGCCTTTGGGCAAGATGCTTAAGTCCATCTGAGTTTCCTCATCTATAAAGCAGATTGGCAGAGAGTTGTCAAGAGGGTTAAGTGAAATAAAACCCTAAAAGCGTGTAAGATGCAGACCTCAGAGTAAGCACTCAGAAAACATTCGTTTTCCTCTTCCCAAGAGACCACTGTCACTGGCCCTTCTGAGACCTCAGTCTCCCACAGTATGACAGGGGACACCCACCCACCCACTCCCCGCCATCGCTTACCTCACAGGCAAGTCACAGCCAGAGCCTGCCGAAGGTCGGGCTGCATGTGAAGAAACCTGGGTTCTATTTTTAGTTCTAGCTTTTGAAAAGCCACTTCTGTAAACCTCAGTTTCCTCACTTATTCCTTCTATTGTAACCTCAGCACATGTATTCCAGACAGCATGCTACATGTTAGATATGCAAAGGCAGACCAACAAGGTACAGGTCCCAACTTCCAAAAGTGGACACCTTAGTTCAAACTAAAGGCATGCAAACAAATGAAGTGTGCTGATTGAGGTGTAGATAAGTCAGAGAGCGGCCCAAAGGAGCTAGGAGCCAGATGTATCTAGGCAGGGCAAGATTCAGAGAATAGAGGCCCTTGGGTTGAGGCTTACAAACTGAAGGAGTTTCCCAGGAAGAATAAGAAGAAAGGTGTTCCAGTCTGAGCAAAGGCTCAGTGATGCCAACTGAGGAACTCAATAATGACCTATAACTGAGTAACAAGGAGCAATTAGGGGAGCGGCAGGAGAAAAGGATAATAGTATCTTCCCCACTTACCCTATAGAATTACCACAAGTCCAAACAAGAACAATTAAAACACTGAAAAAGACACTGTGTCACAGAAATGTGTATGATTACTAGTAGTACTCTAGCAAGGTTCATATGGCGCTAACTTTTCACCCATTTCCTAGCATGAGAACTCCAGGTACTGCTTCTTCTCTTACCACCACTTTGTCACCCTTCCCTCCCCACTGAGAGAAGGTAAGGAGATTCAGCATTGATCTAAGTGGAGAGGTGGGAGGCAGAAATAAGAAAAACTTTCAGCTCTTTGATTCAACGACCACAAACTGAAAAGTCCCTTAACTTAATGCTGCTCATATTTTTAAAAACCTCAGTCTGTACTGGGCAAAAAATAACCTTGACCCGGCAAAAACTAACCTTGACCCTAAGACCATGGCTTTTCAAATGTTCTCCATGCATGCATGTCTGTGTGCTAAGTTGCTTCAGTCGTGTCTGACTCTCTGTGACCCTCTGGACTGTAGGCCACCAGGCTCCTCTATCCATGGGATTCTCCAGGCACAAATACTGGAGTGGGTTGCCATGCCCTCCTCCAGGGGATCTTTCCGACCCCAGGATCGAAACCACGTCTCTGCATACCTAGTATCCCCTGCATGGGCAGGCGGGTTCTTTAACACTAGCATCACCTGGGAAGCCCATTCTTCTCCATAACTTATAGTAAAAAAAAAAAATATATATATATATATACCATAAACCAGTCTCTCCCTCTCTCTCACACACACATACACACTATGAAACAATACATTTATATCTACTATATGTAATTAACTCTGATACTTCCTCTTCTATTCTACTGTACGTCATTAAAAAAAGTGTCAGTTACAATTTCCTAACTGATTTCATTACTTGCTTGTAGGTCACACTTGCAACTTGAAAACACCATCCTAAGAGACAAGGAAGACTTATGAAAAATTTCAAAAGAATGGTTCATCACAAATCCTTTGAATCTTTCTTTTCTTTTGCATTTCCAGATATTGCAAAATAAAAGAAAGTCCAAGCCATTTCCTAGGAAACATAACATCCCTGGGTGCACAGTTCACATAAGGTGCTGCTGATGACAATAAGTTAGAGGTTTCTACACAGGTTATTTTGTGTGTTTGGTTGCCATAGGCTGGCTGACCAGTAAGATTTCAAAATACAGGAGTCTCTCTTAGGAAGGGCCTTCGTGCCCTGTGGAAAGTAGGATCATATGTCTCCAGTGTCTTTTCAATTAGAACATTCAACAAGCAACTTCTTTCATGTAAAAGGATCATCACACATCATAACCCAGATGTGAGCAGCACTCCGCCTCAGGGTAGCTGAAATAGGAACACACTGCTTAGATGCCTTTCCAGTCACGCACAGACTTAAAATTCATACTGCCATCGTCGCTACCATCATCTATCTCCTCAAGCCTAAAGAGTGCTCCCCATCCAGTTCTGTATGTTTTTTGTGTTCAACCAAAATCCTAAACCTGGAAAGAAACATAAAGGTCATCTGGATCTACCCTTTTCCTTCCAAAGAGAACAGCCAACTAAACTTTTCTTCTTCATAGTCACTTCCCCTTGTTCCTCAACATCCAACTGTGTTTCACAGGGCATTCCTTGTGATACTACACAAGCTTGAGATGTTTCTACCATCACACTTCTGATTATACTGTTTCTCCGGCTTAGAATTCCTTCCCTCCTGCCAATACAAATCTCACCCACCATTCCAGATCCCTAAGAAGCCTTCCCCAAATCCTATGGGCCTGTTATCCCTTCTTCCTTCTTTGAAATGAGATTAAGCTCACTGAGTTTGTACAGCTTTTGGCCTCTTAGATGCTATTTAACAGACAGTTGATATGTATTTATTAATTTTCTAATACTTAAAAGAATTTATGTTTATAAGAAACTTTAATTTTAAATTAAAATTTTCTACAAAATACACATCAAGGAGTAAACATGAAGATTTAGTATTTTATCATGAATTTATTTAAATCAAGTAATCTTTAAAGAAATAAGTATTAAGCTGTTCATTTGAACATACTCAGAACCCATGACTATAGCGGCGGTAGGTGCCAGTCCTTTGATTTTTCTAATATATATACTATCATATGACAGACACCCATATTAGGCAACTGAATTCTTACATGCATCAGACAGAGCAACTGAGTGGCTCCCTTCCTAAGGAACACCATAGAAGATGCTCTCATGGAAGGAGACTTTGTGCTTTGATACTCAGTGAATCCTTGAACTTTGTGTAGGCTTTGGTTATTTATTGTCATGGTAGACTACTGAATTTCAGAACTTTAAAAGAATTGAAAGATTACCTATTGAACCTCTGATAAGGAAATTTAACCAGGAAAAGGTGAGCTTCACATCATCTCTGTAGAAAATTATAGAAGTGGGGCTAAAAACCTAAACCTGTTATCCAAAGAAGTCAGGAGCTGTAAGTCTAAAAACCTCATACCACTGAGCTCTTCAGTTTCATTTCCTCTGTCCCCACACTTCCCGTCTTCCACCAGATGCCTCTGTCTCACCACTGAGGAACTTCCCCAGGTCCTCCACACCAAGCTATTTTCCTGCCATTAACCAATTCCTCAATGCTGTTTCCTCTTGATGCCATGACTTCTCCTATCCTGCCTGGCAATTTCATTGTTTCTTCTGGTTCGGCCCTTATCCAACACCACACCTGCCCAAACTATACAACCTTAATTTTAATCCTTCCAGAAAAACTTGTTATAGGTTCCAGACAAGGTTACATATGACACTGAAGCTGGTGACCATGATGACCACCTCACAAAAAGTCCTATTCTAGGACAGAACAGGATGACAGAGTTCTTTTCCATCTCATGCTATGTAAAATATAGAACATGCTGGAAAAAGTTTTCTCTCCAATCAGGCAAGTAGTTTCTGAAGGTACATGGCCAAGCAAATGTCCAGTATGCTACTGAAGAAAGAGCAGAGAAATAGCTCCGGAAGGAATGAAAGAGGCTGAGCCAAAGTGGAAATAAAGCCCAATTATGGATGTGTCTGGTGGTGAAAGCAAAGTTCGATGCTGTAAAGAACAATATTGCATAGGAACCAGGAATGTTAGGTACAGGTCAATTTACCTGAATCAAGGTAAATTGGAAGTGGTCAAACAGGAGACAGCAATTGGTCAAACATCAACATTTTAGAAATCAGTGAACTAAAATGGATGGGAATGGGTGAATTTAATTCATATGACCATTATACCTACTACAATGGGCAAGAATCCCTTAGAAAAAATGGAGTAGCTCTCATAGTCAACAAAAGAGTCCAAAATGCAGTACATGGGTACAATATCAAAAATGACAGAATGATCTCAGTTCATTGCTAAGGCAAACCTTCAATATCACAGTAATCCAAATCTATGCCCCAACCACTAATGCCATAGAAGCTGAAGTCAAATGGTTCTATGAAGACCTACAAGACCTTCTAACACCAAAAAAAAAGATGTCCTTTTCATCACAGGGGACTGGAATGCAAAAATAGGAAGTCAAGGGACACCAGGAGTAACGGGGAAGTTTGGCCTTGGAGTACAAAATGAAGCAAGCAGGTCAAAGGCTAACAGAGTTTTGCCAAGAGTACATGCTGGTCATAGTAAACACCCTCTTCTAAAAACACAAGGGACAGCTCTATACAGGACATCATGAGATGGTCAACACCAAAATTAGATTGGCGTATTCCTTGCAGCCAGAGATGGAGAAGCTCTATACAGTTAGCAAAAACATGACTGGGAGTTGACTATGGCTCAGGTCATGAACTGCTGATTGCAAAATCCAGACTTAAATTGAAAAAAGTAGGGAAAACCACTAGGCGATTCAGGTATGACCTAAATCAAATCTGTTGATTATATAGTGGAAGTGACAAATAGATTCCAAGGATTAGATCTGATAAACAGAGTGCCTGAAGAACTAAGGACAGAGGTTCAAACATTGTACAGAAGGCAATAATCAAAACCATTCCCCCAAAAAAGAAACAAAAATGGAAAATGGTTGTCTGGGCAAACCTTACAAATAGCTGAGAGAAAAGAAGTGAAAAACGAAGGAGAAAGGGAAAGATAAACCCATTTGAATGCAGAGTTCCAAGGAACAGCAGGGACAGATGAGAAAGACTTTCTAAGTGAACAATGCAAGAAACAGAGGAAAACAATAGAATGGGAAAGACTAGAGATCTCTTCAAGAAAATTAGAGATACCAAAGGAACGTTTCATGCAAAGATGGCACAATAAAGGACAGAAACGGTATGGACCTAACAGAAGCAGAAGATATTAAGAAGTGGCAGGAATACACAAAAGAACTATACAAAAGAGATCTTCATGACCCAGGTAACCACAATGGTGTGATCACTCACCTAGAGCCAGACATCCTGGAGTGTGAAGTCAAGTGGGCCTCAGGAGGCATCACTACGAACAAAGCTAGTGGAGGTGATGGAATTCCAGCTGAGCTAATTCAAATCCTAAAAGATGATGCTGTAAAAATCCTGCACTCAATAAACCAACAAATTTGGAAAACTCAGCAGTGGCCAGAGGACTGGAAAAGGTCATTTTTCATTCCAATCCCAAAGAAAGGCAATGCCAACGAATGTTTGAACTACCGTCCAATTGCACTCATTTCACATGTTAGCAAGGTCATGCTCAAAATTCTCCAAGCTAAGCTTCAACAGTATATGAACTGAAAACTTTCAGATGTACAAGCTGAATTTAGAAAGGGCAGGGGAATTAGATCAAATTGCCAACATCCATTCGATCACAGAAAAAGCAAGAGAGTTCCAGAAAAACATCTACTTCTGCTTCACTGACTATGCTAAAGCCTTTGACTGTGTGGATCACAACAAGCCCTGGAAAATTCTTAAAGAGATGGGAATACCAGACCACCTTACATGCCTCCTGAGAAAACTACACAGTTGAAGAAGCAACAGTTAGAAACGGACATGGAAAAATGGACTGGTTCCAAACTGGGAAAGGAGTACGTCAAGGCTGTATCTTGTCACCCTGCTTATTTAACTAATATGCAAAGTACATCATGTGAAATGCCATGTTGGATGAAGCACAAGCTGGAATCAAGATTGCAGATGACACCACCCTCATGGCAGAAAGTGAAGAGGAAAGAGCCTCTTGATGAAAGTGAAAGAGGAGAGTGAAAAAGCTGGCTTAAAACTCAACATTAAAAAAACTAAGACCATAGCATCCAGTCTCATCACTTCATGGCAAACAGATGGGGAAACAATGGAAACTGTGACAGACTTTATTTTCTTGGCCTCCAAAATCACTGCAGACAGTGACTGCAGCCATGAAATTAAAAGATGCTTACTCCTTGGAAGTAAAGCTATGATAAACTTAGATAGTGTATTAAAAAATGACAAAGGTTTGTATAGTCAAAGCAATGGTTTTTCTTGTATGTAGGGATGTGAGTGTTGGACATAAAGGAGGCTGAGCATCAAAGAATTAACTCTTTCAAACTGTCGTTTTGGAGAAGACTCTTGAGAGTCCTTTGGACAGCAGGGAGATCAAACCAGTCAATCCTAAAGGAAATCAACCCTGAGTATTCATTGGAAGGACTGATGCTGAAGCTGAAGCTCTAATACTTTGGCCACGTAATGCGAAGAGCCAACTCACTGGGAAAAGACCCCGAGGCTCGGAAAGATTGTTGGTAAGAGAAGGGGATGACAGATGATGATATTTTTGGATGGTATCACCGACTCAATGGACATGAATTTGAGCAAGCTCCAGGAGATGGTAAAGGACAGGGAAGCCTGGCGTGCTGCACTCCATGGGATTGCAGAGTCAGACATGACTAAGCAGCTGAACAACAACAAAGCAAATGGTTATGCTTGAAAGTAGGAAAAGTAGAGTTTATTGACACTAAGAATAAAGACCAAAAACATCAATAGCTCTAGCTCAAGAGTAGAAACATGGATCAATATGACTCCACCTTTTCTTATTGTTGTCTACATTCTTGTCAAGGCACTACAAGGAGAATGAGGTATTCAAACTTGAAGACAGAACAAAGAAGCCAGTAAAAAGTCCAAATAAAGCAAAACTAGTTACAGAATGTGGTAATAAACATGTGGACTTCAACGGCCAACTGCTCAGTGTTGGTTCCACCATTAACAATGAATGACCTTGGCCACAGTACTTAAATTCTCCACTCAGTTTCCTCATCTGATATAGGGATAACAGTAGCTGACCTCACAGGGTTGCCAAGGGGATTAAATAAGCTAGTATCTATAAAACCCTTAGGACAGTGCTTGACACATATTAAACCCTATATAAATATTTGTTATCTAAAATAAATTCTCAGTTTGAAATTATTTTAACAATCATACTACGTGTCTGCTGACCTCCAAACCACACCAGCAGTTTCAGGACCTACAGATATCTTGATGGTTCCCATTCCAGACCACATATCCCCTGCATCTTCCATTATGAATTGCTCCCCAGGAATTCACTTTATAGTTCCTCCACATTGGGAATTAAAAGGACTATACTCCAGAATCTCTCTCAACAATGATCCCCACAGCTGCAGCCACCACACAGGGTGAGAAATGGCCTCTCTAATGTAGAAGTCAAGGCCTGCAAAACCATAAAAGTCTTTGTTTGTCCACCCATCACAAAGTCTACCTGTCACCTGGACACAGGACTGGAATTGGTGCACAACTGGCTACCTGCCAGAGAGAATACAAAACAAAGGTAAAATTCTTCACCCAAATGAGTCTTCTTGGTCCAAGAATCACAGTGGAAAGCAAAACTCCTGAGAGCTGGTCAAAACTCCTGAGTTTTGACCTTTCCAAGGTCACCAAACAACTACCACTCTGCTAAACCCAGGACCTTGTCTGACTCTACCTCACAGGAGTATGTACATTGCTGATACACTCTTTCTTTTTCACAGTTTCCAGGCCACTGTATTCCCCTGGGTTTTCTGGCTACCCCTTTTCTTGGTTTTATGCCGGTTGCTCCTGCCTTTCCACCTTCCCTACATTGGAATGTCCTGGGACTCATTCCTTGGTCCTCTTCTTTCCTCCATCCACACTCCCTTTCACAGTGGGCTCATCCAGATTTTTGGTTTAAAATACCACTTTTCCCACCAGTGACTTCCAAATATAGATCTCCAGTCCACCCCTAAATCCTGAAAGCTTCATTCAATAACTCCATGAGATGTCTAAAAAAAACCCTAAACTTAGCTAGACCACAGCCAATCTCCCCACCTTCTCCCCAAATCTATTCTGTCTTCCCCATCTCTACCTTCCCCTAGCCCTCCCATCTTCCTTTGTACCTTACCCATCAGTAAATCCTATTGAGGTTATCATCTAAAAAAATTCAGAAACCAGCCATGTCTAGACTATTCTCTGGTCCTGCTCTCTGGACCATCTCTCTTGGGCACTGAAATGCCCTCTTAAGCCTCTGCTTTTGCCCCACTACAGTATTTCCTCCAAACAGCAGCCAGAGAGATGCCACTAAAATGTGAGATCATGTCACTCCCTCATTCAAAACCTTCCAATGGCTTCTCCTCTCATTCAGAAAAGCCAAAGCCTTTACAATAACTGCACGGCCCCATTGAATCTGAGTCTCCCCACCCCCACCCCCTCAGATCTCTGACCTCATAGCCCACCTCGCTCACTCCACTCCAGCCATACTGGCCTCCTTGCTGTTCAGCCTCCAAAACTCACTGCATCTTTTGCCTGGAACACCCATCCCCCCATACCCACATGATTCGCTCCCTCACCACTTTCCTATCTTGGCTACAAGGTCATCTTCTAGGTGAAGCTGTACCTCACAACACTTTTTTTAAATTGCAAACTATACCTGTTTAGCACACTCCTTATCTTCCCTGCTCTATTTTTTCCCATTAGACTCCTCAACATCTTATTTTACAAAATTTATAATAAAATTTACTATAAAATTATTTTGTTTGTCCTATCAGAGTACTTACGCTGCCTTCCCCTATTAGAGTATAAGCTCCAGGCAGGTGGGGGTTTGTGTCTGTTCATGTTAACTCCTGCATTCCTACTACCTAGTAAGTGCCTTGTTTTACAGCAGGTACTCAATAAATATTTGCTGAATGAAGGGGAATAATGTCTAACTTGGTTCCTCTTACCTAAGACAGTCATCACCGTCTTCATTAACTTCATGGGTGTCCTCCGGCGGCTGATGGACCCACTCGTATGTGGAGACAAGACGTTGGTTTTCCTCTTTACATACATGTAGATCCGCAGGTACACCACGACCATAATGAAGAAGGCCATGAGGTTGGACACAGTCCAGAAAATGAGGTAACTCCTGCTATAAATGGGGGCCAGGGAAGAGCAGGCAGAGATGTCACAGAGGCAATTCCAGCCCAGTGTGGGGACAGCCCCCATAAAGATGGCGATGGCCCAGATGAACAAGATGAGCAGCGTCACCCTCTTTTTGGTCAGGTTGCTGTGGACCCGCATCCTCATGATTGACATGTGCCTTTCCACGGCAATAACCAACAAATTGGTCAGGGAGGCTGTTAAGCTAGCGTCCAGAAGTCCCTGGCGGAGAAACCACCGGTTGACAGTCAGAGTTTTTGAAACTGGGCCAGTGTTAAACATCAGGTACACATAGGCAATTCCAGCAAAGAAGTCTGCAGCAGCCAGGTTAGCCAACAGGTAGTAGAAGGGGAAATGAAACTTCCTGTTTTTGATCACTGCTGCGATGACTAGAGAATTAGAAAAAAAGATAAACAGGCAGAAAAACGTTCCAAAACACAAAACAATTAAAAGCTTCGTTCCTGTCCACTCATCAGCAGTGTCAGTGTTGCTCCTATTATAAAAAAAGTCCATCCGCTTATCATAGTAACACTCATTCATTGTGGAGAAGAACTGAACATCCTAGAAAGAAATTTAAAGAAGAAACAAATATCACTCTTTGCAAAAATCAATCACTAAACCACCAGTTGCCATTGCTAAGCCCCTTATTCTAGTCAACTCCTGTTAAGCCTTCAGATCCCAGTATAAATGTCCCCTGCTCCAGGACCCTGGCCCTCGACCTCCTATTACAACCTTTATCTCACATCAGTCACTGTTGTCTGTTTCTCAGGTTAGGTGCAAGCTCAGTGAGGGAGGGTCTGTATCTATTTTGTTCATCATGATAAGCCCAGGACTTTTCTGCCCTGGCTGTCTCAAGACCAATATTTACTGAATGGTTGGCTGGCTGGCTGAAAGAATGAATGATCAGGAGGCAAAACTAAGTCAAATATTCTGAACCTTGCAATAATCCACTCTATACTGGTAACAATTACAGCATAGCATGCTAACACTTCTCCTGGTGGTTTCCAGCTCATTTCTTATTTATAGGTTCTGTTTATTAATCAAGGGCAAGTTGGTAATGCCAGGCACATTCTTGCCAATATATCAGGTGTTGAGTTACTCTTCACATGACCATAATGCCTTTCCCAAGACTTCTGGTCCACCTTTGCCACGTTTTAATTTCAAGCTACGACAACATGGTTAAGCATGTGGTAAAGGGCTGGCAACTTTGTCCTCAATCCTCCTTTTTTTACCTTCTTGTTCACTTCTTTCTTACTCTCCTAAGCCAAACTGCACCAATGTGAATTTGCATATTTGATTATCCAGCTCAATCACTTCAAGTCAGTTTCCTTCCCTGGGCTCTGTTTAACGGCCGGTAGCAGAAGACCAGTCCTTCATGGGTAAGACTAGAATCTGGAGTCCAAGGGTATAATAATGCACTTGCCAAGTAAGGACAAGTTTTCCAGACACATGTCTGAAAGTAGACCCCACACTGGGGTACCAGACAGACAAGTAAGATACTAATCTCAGGATGAGGTCTCTTGCAGTCCGAAAGTGAGGGGTTCTGACCAAGGAGGGGCTGGGCGGGGGCTCAAACGATGCCCACGCATCTGTGCTTGTTGGGAAGATCAGGTGTTTTGCCTCAGAGTGATCTGGCCATTGCTGTGAAGGGTCCAATCAATGGAGAATGGAGTCGAAGACCAGGAAATCTACCTTCTGGAGAGAATGACCAGGGCTCTCTCTCAAGAAACGAGGCTACAATATTTCTTCTGGAAAACTGGATACCTGATAGACACATGCACTGAGCAGTCCACTGGTGGGAATGAAGTGGCTCTAACAGTGAAAACTTAATGGAAATCCCCAGCTTTTAAGGCTCTTATAAATTCTAAAGGCTCTTGTAAAGCTCAATATCACATTCAGAATCAGGATAAGGGGATCAAATATCAGCCTAAAGTAGTACAAAATAGATATTTATTGTAGACAGTCTTTAATGTATAATGGTATAATGATATTTTTACTAAATTAGATATGTGTCTCTGCCACAAATAATGAAAGGTAAAATATCATGTTATATGCTTCAGATAAACAAATGGGAATGATCTCAAGATACAAATGGGTCTAAGTGCCTTTTACTAATGACAAAAACTATTTTGTCATTAAAAAACAAAAACTATTCTCTTTGGAAGATATTCACCAACCACTAACTGCCAATATCAGACAACTTCATAAAACAGGTCAATATATCTACATTTTATCATGATAATTTTCCCAAATTAAAACTATGCATCTATATGATAATTTTCACAATATTCCAGTATGACTATACCATAATTTAGTTAACTAATCCCTAACTGTTGGATATTTAAGTTGTTTCTAATATTTTACTTTGACAAGAAAGACTACATTCTTATGAATTAATCTTTACACACTTGGCCAATTATTTCCTTAGGATTAATCCATAGATTTTAGTTGATGAAGTAGCAAATATAAACTTATTTAAAGGTTTCTTGTATATGTTGTTGAACTGCCCTCAAGACAGGTATTTCTAATCCCACCAGCAGCAGATGAGAGTTGAATGGAAGATACTAATCTAGTAAAATTCAATTTTAATATCCAAAGAGAAAATGTAGCTTTCAACAGTACTGAAAGTATACTGAAATTCAGGACAAAAAATCCAAAAACCACATGAGAAATTGTAATGATTATGTGTCTTTTTAGTATGCAATTGCTATGTGTCCTTCTACTAATTAAAAATATTTCATGTATTTTATTTTGCTATATGTTCTAGATAGCTAAGAGAAACACAGTTCTGATTTAAAAATTATATTTATTGCTGTTTAGTTGCTAAGTCATGTCTGACTTTTTTGTGACCCCATGGATTGTAGCCCACCAGGTTCCTCTTGTCCATTGGATTTCCCAGGCAAGAATACTGGAGCGGATTGCCATTTCCTTCTCCAGGGGATCTTCCCAACTCAGGGATCGAAACTGAGTCTCTTGCATTGGCAAGTGGATTCTTTACCACTGAACCTCTTGGGAAGTCCTAAAATTATATTATCTTTAACTCATCAGTTTATCAAGATTAATGTCAGAAAGATATAGGAATTAACATACTAGCAGAAAGCTAAATTTTCCTAATTTCATTTAAAAGGGGTTTTTAACATTTATTGTGGTCATAAACTTGGTTGAATTTGTAATTACATCATGCCCTAAAACTACAATGATTCTTAAAAACTTTAAAAATCTTCAAATTCAACTTTCCCTCATCAAAACCAAAATGGCACATTCTTCGACATATTTTAGCAAAATTGTCCAGGGAATGCGAAGTAGTTTTGTCTTACAAAGTTGAAAACCACAGGAAAACCATGATTAACCAGAACTCCCACCACAGTTTCCTACCTCCCAGGCTCTAATTCTACTTTCGGGAGAAGTAGACAATGAGAATATAAAAAAATTAATATAGGGAATTAGTGAAAAAGATTCCACAAGACGGAATATTATGCACCCATTGAAAATCATGTTTACTATGAAGCTGTATTAATATGAAGAAAAACATATGCCATTGTTTTAATTAAAATAAAGTATATGTATGTATACATATACATATAAGTACACATATATTTGTATGTATACACACACATATAAACACACATAAATATATGTGTGTGTATATATATATAAATATATGTGTACTTACATAAATATGTATACATACATATACTTTATTTTAATTAAAACAATATAAACATATAAACACACACAAATATGTGTGTGTGTGTGCATCTTGACTATTTTTAAAAGACAAAAAAAAGAAAAGGGAAAAAACTCAACATGTAAATAGTTAACAAAGAATGGTAGAATTGTGGGGTTTTATTTTTTAATTCTTTCCAGTTTTTTCTACAGTCTACATTTTTTGTAATAAATAAATAGACTCTTAAATGCTGGTTTACAAATTCTGTTTTAGGAGAACACATTCTACTTAGTATACCTTTCTTTGAAAACTATGACACTGAAAAATCAAAATTAACCCTCAAAGGAAAAATCTCAAGGATTCACTTATGTTCATTATTATATCAGCACAGCACACTTTAGAGTTTTCCAGTGATAATGAAAATAAAATGGTTTTCTACTTAAAATTTCATGAAACAACAAAACCTTATAAGGCTGACAACTGGCCAAATCAAGAGGTTCTCTAACTCTCTTATAAAACATTCCCAACACAACCACCCCAGAGTCCCAAAAATGAATAATGGAAGTTTGTGAACTAGTACTTCTGATTTTTTTTTTTCCTCTGCCATAAGCTGTCAAGCTTGTTGACAGTCCCCAGTACATATTAACAACAGATCACCATATTCTCTTAGCTGGAAATTACCAAAAACTTAGTGAGCTTATAACAAATGATCGACTTATCATTTCTTGACCTCTCTCAAACCTCAAAATATGATTCTATTATAAATTCTAAACATCCCCTCCTCAGAGATACTAAACCAATCCAAAGTAACCCTCAGTTCCCGCTATCTGAGAGCCTTGCTTTCTCTACCAGTTATGACATATTTTTGTGTGTGTTTTGTCTTTATTATCCATCCCCCTCTGCTAGACCTCTCTGCTCCGTGAGACCAGGGACCTTGCCTTTTATGCTCACATCTATAGCATCAGCATGTGTGGAGGAGGCAAATGAATCTCCATTTAACACTATCTCTTCCCCACTAAAAGGAAGAGGTTCGGTTAAATGCCTTTGATGACTTACACATCACCCACTAACTATGCCAGTTGGAGAATTTCACTGATTAACTACGTGTTCTTGGGTTAGTTACTTAATATCTTGACTTTACTATTACTATTTTTAATTGCTAATATTTGAGTGATTACTCTGTGCCTGATGCTGGACTAAGCATTTTATGTAGGTCTTCTCATTTAATCCTACCCACAGTGATGCAGATACTATTATATGATCTATTGTGCGGGTGAGGAAACTGAAGTATCCTCGCCTAAGGTCACACAGCTATTAAGTGGAAGACCTTGGCTTCTCTTGAGGCAGCTGTGCTCCCAAGCTCTCAAGCTTCTCTACAACACTACATTTTCTCTCCACAGACAATGAAATACCAGACAGACTGAGAACTATAGTCATACTTACAATAACCACAGAATTACCAAAATAGAATGATCCCATCAAATCACGTTCAAAGACTGTCTTGTGTTATACGCATATTAAAAAAAAATTGGGACAGCCTAAATACCCTTTAGGTTTTTATTTTGTTTTTAAAGTCCTGAGAAATATAGGAAAAGGCATTTTTTCTGAAAATACGCTTTCATATTTCATAGTAAGCAGGCCACACAATACAATTTTAAGACTAATGTTGTTCAACTTGAATTCTGCCAAATCTCAAACTTGGCTTTTTTTTCTTTTTCTTCCTTTCTTCTTCTTCTTTTTTTTTTTTTTTTCCTATACTAAAGGTATAGAGGGTTTGAATAGTTTTGACCCAGAAACAAAAGATGTTAAACTCTGGAGGTATTACCACAACTTTCAGTTCAGTTGTTAAGTCGCTCAGTCATGTCCAACTCTCTGCGACCCCATGAATTGCAGCACGCCAGGCCTCCCTGTCCATCACCAACTCCCAGAGTTCACTCAGACTCACGTCCATCGAGTCAGTGATGCCATCCAGCCATCTCATCCTCTGTCGTCCCCTTCTCCTCCTGCCCCCAATCCCTCCCAGCATCAGAGTCTTTTCCAATGAGTCAACTCTTCGCATGAGGTGGCCAAAGTACTGGAGTTTCAGCTTTAGCATCATTCCTTCCAAGTTTGAATAGTTTTGACCCAGAAACAAAAGATGTTAAACTCTGGAGGTATTACCACAACTTTAAACTTCAGTAATTTAAGACTTCAGAAAATGATGGTTTAGAAAGTCTATATGTAGAATCCAAATGAAAACTTCAGGAGCAAAGCTTTCATTTAGACTCTCCCAAACTTGATTCTCTAAAACACTGTCCAGCCAGCCCATAATGTGGAAACAATTATGAAAATTAAAACATGTGAAAACCACTCAAGCTGCTTATTTCAAACTACATCTTGGGAGACAAGTTGCTGCTGGCCTTTTAGCTGGCTTTCAACAACACTTTCTTTTTCCCCTTAGGATGAAACAGGGTACCTCCAAAACAAGATCTGTTGGTGCTGTGCACATTTTCGTTTCCTGTGGTCCACAAGTGTAGAACTCTCCTCTCCTCTCTGGAAACCCCAGCCAGATGGGAGCTGGAGATCAGGTTAGTTGGTACACTAACAACCAGAAAAGAGACCACTCCTGCCAATCAACCACATTTGTGCACTAAATTCTTCTTACTAATTCATGTTAATGGCAAAATTGGGATAGCATGGGATATTTTAACTCCACATATGGTCCCTGAGGTTCATTTCAGCCATGAATTTCAAGGCCCTTAAACTGCTGCCCCTCTGCTCAGAAGCCTCTTCTCCTAGATATTCTCAGGGCTCACTCTGCCACCTCATTCCTGTCCAAACATCACTTCATCAGAGAGTCCCTTCCCTGCCACTTTGTAAAAGAGCACGTCTCCAAACCCCCACCCGACCCCTTGCCAACTGCACTGTCACCCTGTCCCTTGCTTTATTATTCTTTACAGCATTTCTCACCACCTGACACTGTCTACTTGGGGTTATGGTCTGTCTCCCCATATGCTTAGGAAGCTGGGGCCTTTGTGCTATTGTGGCATGTCCCCAGCACGTGGAACAATGCCCAGCACATATAGGCACTCAGTAGATACTAGTCCAATGCAGAATTAAATGAAGCACACATGTGCCCACATGCACCCTGCCTGTTTACCCAAACTGAGCATTATTACTTTCTGCTGCTGCTTCTGCTGCTGCATACTCTCTAATTAGGGTCTCAGAACTCTTTCACTTTCCTCTGTAGACTTGGCTCCCAGCCCTGCTAGATGAGAGGTGTGAGGAGTGGTGTTTGCCACCTTGGAACAGAAACTTCACAAGAGCAGGCAAATCAGGGTGGTCTGAAGGGTAGTCCCATGGTAGAGACCCCTCCCCGGTCTGTATGGACATCAGAAATTATGACTCCTCTTTGAACACAACTTTCAAAGAAAAAGGGGACTCAATGGCCAAAGCTAGGCCAATTGAGCAACAAAGTAAAGTAGGATTGGACTATCACCCAAAGTATTCAAAAAAATTCTATTAGTCATACTGATGGAAATAAAAGACTGAAAAATATAATAAATGAAAAAGAAGAGATGAATCTCCCATGCAGAAGAAATCCAGATAAATTATGTAGATGTTCCCCGGGAGGGGAACATCTCTCCCAGTCCTTACATGTGGACTGTGCATGGTAGCTTCTCCCCAAAGAGAGCATGACAGGGTGTGGTCCGCTTTTCAGCACAGAAACTTGACAAACATGACTTCGGCCAGGTAATCAAGGTCAGCATCAACAGTGACCAGTCACACTGCTAGCCTGTAACCTTGATCAGATACATTAAGAATGATACTTTACTCTGTAATCTTTCCCAAAACCATGCTGCTGCTGCTTACTCAGTTGTGTCCACTCTACGACCCCATGGACTGTAGCCTGCCGGGCTCCTCTCTATGGGGATTCTCCAGGCCAGAATACTGGAATGGGTTGCCATGCCTTTCTCCAGGGGATTTTTCCAACCCAGGGATCAAACCCAGGTCTCCCGCATTGCAGGCAGATTCTTTACCATCTAAGCCACCAGGGAAGCCCAAGCCCAAGAATACTGGAGTGGGTAGCCTACCCCTTCTCCAGGGGATCTTCCCGACCCAGGAATTGAACCAGGGACTCCTGCCTTGCAGGCAGATTCTTTACCAGCTGAACTACCAAGGAACCCCCACAAAACCCATAATCCCAGCCTGATCTGAGAAAAACCTCATATAAATCCCAACAGGAAGACATTCTCAAAAATCATCAAAGTCATCAAAAACAAAGAAAATCTGAGAAACTGTTCCAGCTAAGAGGAACCTAAGGAGACATGACATCTAAATATAATGTGTATCTCAGATCCTTGAACAGAAAAGGAATATTATGTAAAAAGTGAGAATATTTGAATGAATATTATATTTATTATTATAGAATATATATAATTATAATATAAACAGTATATTTATATATTTATAAATATATAATTTATAAATTTAAATATATTAAGTACATAATTATATATGTGATTATATATAATAATTATATGCAGTTATTATAATTATATAATATTATTAATATCTGAGGATAACTAACTAAATAAATATTTAGTTAATAATGTTTCCATATCAGTTCATTAAGTGTAACAAATCCACCATATTAATGGGAGATGTTAGTAATAGGAGTAGGGGTATAACATGGGAACTCTATACTATCTGGTCAATTTTTCTGTAAATATGAAATTGTCCTATAAGCAAATAATATCTAAAATAGATTTTAAAAAGAGAGGGGAGAGGATGTCATCTCTGCTATATTGCAGCAATTTCAAAATAAATAAAGCCCGTAGGTTTCAAAAGCAGTAATTTTACTTTTTGCTATAGCAAAATAACACAGAGGAGCAGCCATCTATTGGAGATTCAACTGAAACTGATAACCGTCCATGACAGAAGACTGGGATCCTCGATATTCTCAGGTAAAGCTCATACATTTATATTAGGGCTACCTGCTAAGCGTACAGCTACTACAAATCTGCTACCCTCTCTGAATACACTAGACCATTTCTCTTAAGCAAGTTAAACTCAATTCTGTTAAAAAGTTTCATTACTCTGTTTAAGAGCAAATGGTAAACTCAGGCACATAAAGTTGTTCCGATCTCGACCCCTGTTCTCCGCTTAGCATCCAGGTCCCGCGGTACACCGAGAGACGCTACTGGGAGTGGTGTGCCCCAGCAGGAGACACACGGGAGGAGCAGGCACAACCGGGTGCGCCTGGGAAATGAGAAACTTCCGTGCCTCGAGCCATCTTCAGCTTCGAGTGGTGACACACAGGGGAAACGGCACCGAGAGCTCAGCAGAATAAACAGATGACTGTGTCAGGGTTCATTTCTAAGCCCTGTAGGTAGGGAGGACCGCCTGTTGCATGTCAGCTGATCGATCACTGCTTTCTCTCTCCATCAGGTGGGTGGATTTATGAAAGCGCAGGCTGTAAACACACAGCTTCTACCCAAGAACTTGTTTAATAAACAACTAGAGTCAAACGTATTGTTCCCCAGATGTCACTGATGACTGACTGAGGACTGTCTTAAACCTCTTGGTTAAACAGGAAAGCAAACTTGAAAACATACCGAACTAAACCAAATAAAAGAGGTGAGACATGGATTTTACGTGATCAGCAAATTCTCTGACTCAGCTTATCCACATGTAATATAAATCTTTAACTGTGTTTACTCTGTCAATTGTATACAATTTTAATCTCCTCTAATTCATTAGGCTGGACAGATGACATACATTTTGGCCATCTTAAAAGTAAAGATGCTAATCAGAATGCTTAAAATGAATAATATTTACATATAACTCCATATGTTCTATTATGTAGCAAATGATCCTTAGATCATCATGTAATCACATGTTTGAAGGAGGAGAGAATGCCAAAATTTAAAATGTGGACATTCATCCCTGAAAGAGATATTTTTTGTACAAAGAACTTTGTCACTCTGTGAAGATATATTTTGAGAAATTTCAAAGTTCCTACTTACAGCCAATGACTTCTCAGAAGAAAATCAGATTTCTTTTCATTATAAAATTCACAAGAGAAAATTTTGGCCCAAACTGCTTGTCTTAACATAACCACATACTGCATTCATTCCCTGGCTCGATCCATTTCGTGACTAAATCTGCCTCTGGTACTGAGAAGGATGTTCAAGAATCTCCTACTCTACATCTGATCAGATTAGATCAGTCGCTCAGTCTTATCCGACTCTTTGCGACCCCATGAATCGCAGCACGCCAGGCCTCCCTGTCCATCACCAACTCCCGGAGTTCACTGACATGGTGTGTTCCAAATAGTCCCCTGCTTTTCCCAGTAACAGGTGAATAGTGACCTGCAGTGACCCCTCCTTGCTTCTAGAAAGCATGTCTGCCCAGGTTAGTGCCTGTTTGAATCCTGAAATTTGATACAGAAAGGAAAATCACACTTTAAAATCATGTGACTATAGAGGGAAATTGTTGTTTTAATGAAAGCTTCAGAGGCTGTAAAGGAGAGCACCGCTGTTTGGTCACTAAAGCAGGAGTCTCACAGCCATCCCCATTCCATCCCCCTCTACTATCCTATGCGCGTCGAGAAGTAAAACAGCACACCTGTATTAAGGTAATCAGGTCACAGAAGTGCATGTAAAAGACAAGAGAACGCTGTGCCTGATTTCAACCATCTGCCCATCCAGCTCCCTCTCCGACCCTCTCCACTTGCTCTTTTCCCTCTTGGGAACACATCAACTGGCTTCCTTGCCCTGCAGCTCCTACCCTGAGAGGTACAGTGAAAGATGAAGAGGAGGGGGTGGGGCAGAGCTGAGACACTGACTTCCCCTACTCACTCCCTGGCATATTGCTCTGAGTTGGCCGGGTTAGTACCTGGCAGGCAGCCTCTCGTTACTGGCAGCCTCCCCTTCCCCCTCTCCTTGGCTTTCAGCTTGAGGGGTGTTAACAGCTCCTTGCTGTTTCCAGCTCTGGGTCATTGCACCATCTCTTGATTTTCATGAACTCTGCCCTCCCCCAGTTACCAGGTGATCAACCCCCTCCTCCAGATACCAAATTAACTCTCATGTAGTGAAACAGATATCATCTTCAAGTACATTATAATACAACAGTGTTATTTTAAAGGTGTTAATATGCTATAGATTTTCTTAAATCTTTTATATGATCAAGCACACATAATATTTCCAGCTATAAATGTAGCAACTCTCAAAGAAGGAAAGAGGAATAAACAGTATTCTCAAAGTCATGGGCCAGTATTACAATTCTTTAGATGTTCCCCATGTCCCCTTAGTCATGCCAGAACCCTAGCCAATTTCCTTACACATACTAAGTAATTCAATCGATGAGTGATTTGCCCACAGTTAGGGGTTACATGCAGGCTTCGCTAGTGGTTCAGTGGTAAAGAATCTGCCTGCCAATGCAGGAGGTGCAGGAGACATGGGTTCAATCCCAGAGTCAGGAAGATCCCTTGCAGTAGGAAATGGCAACCCACTCCGGTATTCTTGCATTTGAAATCCCATGGACAGAAGAGCCTGGCAGACTACAGTCCATGGGGTTGGGAACAGTCAGACACGACTGAGCACATACGCATCTGCCTCAGGGGTTATATACAAGCAAGATGACTGCACAACAGATCCCTGCATGCTGGAGTCTACCTCATGGATGTCCTGCAGTGTACTCCAGCATCAGTCCCAGCTCTGAGTTCCTGGTCTTATATACCATGGAAATAAATGACATGGGTTGAGGTGTTCATTTGGGCCTCAGGTTAGCCAGGTCTGAAACTAGAAGTGGAGAGAAAGAAGCAGCAGACTTTTCCTTAAGGTCCTGTGAAGAGGGTGGGGTGGAGAGGGGCAGGGTAATGACAACCTGAACCAAGGGGCACTGCCACCTGATTTGAGGCCAGGCAGACATTGCCACAAGGGCTGCCTTTTGGTGGCACCACTGATCCACCCTCCACAGTGGCATTTCCAGTGGCAGGGCCAGCCACGGGGGCTGCTGGACGAGTGCTGCTCTCCCAGAAGCTCTGCAGGCTGGTGGAGATGCTAAAATGGTGGAGATACTATAATGGTGGTGATGCTATGATGGCAGATGATTTTTAGGCCCTGCGGACATGAACCAGACTTAGTCCCTAAGTAGACAAAGAGCATGGGGGCTTAAGGCACTGAGGGAGAGGGAGGGGCTCAGGAATCAGCTCATCTCCATTCCATCAACAGTCTCATCTTATTCCAGCATTCATCACCTTTACTCCTCCAAAATGAATACAAACACACTTGGGGGAGGCCAGAGGCAGTCCTTAACTCTGGAACCTATACACATGTATACCCCTGGAACTTTCAGACATATATACATTCATTCTCCTAAGGTGACTCTTTATTTACTAAATTCAGATTCTTTTAGCTGCTGGGGGGAACTCCCCTGTTACTGCACTGTAGAAGCAGCCTCTGTCTCAGTGTCAGCCTTGACCACCAGACTGCAAGCTTCTGAAAGGCCACCAGTTTCTTACTTAAATTTGTGCACCTGATGCCCAATGGACATGGGCATCATGGGCATGTCCATGGGCATGGACAACACGTGTCTAGTTCATGTGTTGGTTAGTTTTAGTTTGCTGGTTGGGAGTAGAGGAGGCAAGAACTTGATCACACTTTATTGAATGATGCCTGGGTAATACAGAAGTAGAAAGAAAGTATAGGCTATTCTTTCAAGAAATTCAGCTATGAAATACTTGGTACCTCTCCTATGGCATTCAACACACCGTATTAAATATTTATTTGTCTTCACCTCACTTCCAAACCTGTTGGGCAGAGCTGGTATCCTTCTGTCTCCCTGTTCTCTGAAGCACAAACACAGAAACTTGCCTGTAATCAGCACATAATAAAAATATGCTCAATTTTACTGAATAATTCGATAACAAATCCTTTATTTCCAGTCTCTCTTTTTCTTTGGTTTCACTGTGGATATGGACAGAGAGTTACTCTCTTTTTGAAACTCCCCCCCCAAGCCTCTGTGACTCTACTCTTTCCTGGTTCTCATTCCACTGTCCTCAATATTTCTGTCACGCTTTCTTCCATCAGCCTTGGAGTGTACATATTCCTAGACTCGGCCCTCAGGTCTCTCTTCTTTTCCCTTTAAACTTTCTTGCACCAGAGCTATGATTGCTTAAGTTATTTCCTCTATATGGTGACTCTGGAACTAGCTCAAGCCCTGACACTGCTCATGTCCTCTCTCTCTCATGCTAAGCTCCCAAACTGCCTCCAAGATAAACAAGAAAGTCACCATGAGGGTAGCATCTGTGCAGGATGGGATGAAACCTCCTTCAGTTCAGCTGCTGGAATAGGAACAAAGTTTGAGGCTTAAGCACCAGGTTTTAACGCAGGGGCTAAAGCAAGGGTGGTCTTGGGTTTTACTGGTTGTTTGTAGCATAGCATTTGCAAGCTGGCAGAGAGGTTTGGGATTGGAGAGACTTCTCCCAGCTCACATTGGTCAGGATCTTTTGTTTTCCCTCTTCCAGGGCTTTGCTTGGATTCAGGATAGACTAGTATAACCCCTTTCCCGGTGCTCCACGATCCTGATTACTGCAGCGTCTCAGGCAATCAGATCCACCTCTGCCCCAGCACTTTGAACACAGCCTTGTGGATTCTAACGCCAAATCTGTGTATCTCATTTCTGGATTTCCTCCTGAGAATGGTTCTTGGCCCCTTCTTGAGCGAACTTCCCCCTTGTTAACCTCACCACACTACCAGCCTGTGGCCCTCAGGCTGCATAAAAGGGCCAGCAGAACCCCAGACTCCACTTCCAAGAGGTCCTGTTCTGAGTGACAGGACACTGAGCTCAGGACAGTTCTTCCAACTCACTTGCCCATGACTGTCTGCTGCCCTGTGACTTCTCTCATAATTATTTCTTTCATCATTCTTGGCTTTATGGTCTATGGCACAGACTGTTAGATCTTGTCTTCCTTTTCATACAGAGTAATACACTCCATTTCCCAGCCTCCTTACAGCCAGGGTGGTCGTGTGGCTAACTCCTTGCTAATGGACTGTGAGCGTTAATGAAGAGCACAGCTCCCAGGTTAGCCCTGGAGCAGCCCGACACCTTCATGCTCTTTCACCTTCCTGCGTGCTGGAGCTCATAGAGGCCTGTGATCCGGCACTCAACATTCAGACCAAGGCAGAGCCCTAGAAGCACAACTCAAAGTCATCCGGGGACAACTTTCCATTAATAAACAGATAAAACTACAGAAATTATGAATAAACACCTAGAAATGTCTGTCACAATTTGACATTGTTATGAAATACAAATGCATGATCTGTGGAGTCCAGACCAAAATACTGGTCTTCAGCATACTGGCTGTAAAGAAATCTATCTTTAAACAAAGGGAGTTTGAGAAACGTTACCCTGGTAGATGGTGGAGAAACAAAATAAAAGTAGCCCTTCAAATCCAAACCTCAGGATTATTAACAAGAGAGAAAAAAAAAAAAACTTCTGTCATCTTCAAATCACTGTATTTGGGGGCCTCTCTGCCAAAGAAGCCTGCAGCTCTAGGTGCAAGTGTTGGAAGGAAACATACTGTGAGCAAGCAATGGCTGCTCCTCACAGTTTTTAGTGTGTGTGTGTGTGTGTGTGCGCTCACTCAGTCACGTCTGACTCTTTGTGACCCTATGGACTGCAGACCATCAGCATCCTCTGTCCATGGGATTATCCTGGCAAGAATACTGGAGTGGATTGACATGCCCTTCTCCAGGGGATCTTCCTGACCCAGGGATCAAACCAGCATCTCCTGTGTCTCCTGCATTGGCAGGCAGATTCTTCACCCCTGAGTCACCTGGGAAGCCCTAGCTCTTAGACAGGCATTCCCAGAAAGAGATGAGCTCAGGCAAGGATCATTTGTAAGCAAAAAGTGGAGAAAAATGGGCAGTACCTAGAAGCTGGAGGCCTTGGAGGATCAGAAAAGTTAACTGCTTCTACAACTGCAAAGACTAGAAAATAGTATCGTTGCTCATAGCCTTTCTCAAAGGCCGCTCAGTAAAACATGGCGTTGGAACAAAGAAGTCAGGGTGATAGGAAAGATCAGAGTAAGCGTGCACCCTCCTGCCCAAGTCTGTGTTTTAGAGGAAGTCAGAGTAGAGACCACTAAGGAGAGGAAGAGAGAGATGGGCCCAGACAGAAGCTTGGAAATAAGGAATGCTAAAGAACTTGGTCCAAAATAGAACTTGGATATGGTAACTGGTGTATGGAATTGACCAGAAGCAAACAGATCAGAAGACTGTAAACTTTTTAAGGAACCATACTGCCATGGAAGCTACAGCGTGGCATGGAGCTCACACTTTCCAACATCCATTTCAGATATGGCTATAGAGGGTAATGGACAAGGAAGAACTTCCCAGGCAACAGAGTCAAAGTCAAGGCCAGTAGGAAGACTCTCCCAGAGAGTAGAAGCAGGGATTGAGGCAGGGAAACCTTAATAATTCCTGCCCGGCAGTGGTTCATCATTTTTACACACCTATGGCTCCTAGGTGTCTTCCACTTTTCAGAATGGGAGTTTTATTTTGTTGTGGTCTGCTTGCTTCTATCCCTCTATTGTATAATGAATGTTTGTCAGTCAGAATAAGCAATGAAATGGACATTTACCATGAGTATTTAAAACAGGGTTTAGAGAGGGGAAGGCCAGACCTGTGGAGTTCTGGTCATCTAAATCCTTTCAAGGAAAGTATGGCAGGCTGTGATACACAGGAGGCTGGGGAGCAGGGAGAAAGCAGCACGAGCTTTGGCGACAGCTGGCCCTGGGTCAGATGTAGGCTCTTCACTATCAGCAACACCTCTAACCTGGCACATCACTGATCTGGCCAGAGCCTTTTCCTTCCTCTCTAAAGGTAACTACAGCACAATAACTACAACAACTATATAGATTGTTGAAAGGATAATGAAAGCAATGTTTATAAAGCACCTAGCAAGATCCTTAGCACATAGGGTGTACTCAATAAATGGTAGATATTACTTCCCAAGAAAGTCAGTTAACTCAAAATTTCCCCCAAATTCCATGGAATATGCAACTGGCATTCTGGAATCACTGTTCATGCTCTAACACTTCAATTTAACAAGGGCGAATACCAAAAGCATCCTATACCTACACGACACTACCTACAGTCCAGGAAAGACTCTTCACCTGCCTGAAAGTATGGGCCCAGCACTGCCGTGATGAGGCCTAGGGCACTGCCACTTCCCTCTTCTGCTGCTTGAAACAAAGCAGGGAAGCAGGAAGGCGTGGGTAGAAGAGGGTGAGGAAGCAGAGGAGAGGCGACATGGTGTGGTGGAAGAACACGGGTTTTGGGTTCAAGTACTACTAGTAAAGCAGGTGAGCAGAGTGGTTAAAGAGCAAGGCCCTGACAATGAACATCATACTCAACAGTGAAAAATGAAAGTTCTTCCTGTAAGATCAGGAGGGACAAGGCAAGGATACTCACTCTGGCCCCTTCTGTTCAATACAGTATCTCAGTTCTTGCCAGAATCAGACAAGATGACGACATAAAAGGTATTCACATCAGAAAGGAAGGCGTAAACTTATGTCTGCAGATGACATGATCTCGTATGTAGAAAACCCTAAAGATCCCACATACGTTAAAAAAAAAAAAACCTGTTAGAACTAATGGACGAATTGAGTAAAGTTGTAGGACACAAAATCAACATACAAAAATCAGTTGCATTTCTAAACACCAACAATAAACAAACTGAAAAGGAAATTAAGAAAACAATCTGATTCACAATAGCACTATAATGAATAAAATACTTAAGAATTAATAAAACCAAGGAAGCAAAATATTTGTATATTCAAAACCATAAAACAATGGTGAAAGAAACTGAAGAAGACATAAGTAAATGGAAAGACATGCTGTGCTCATGGATTAGAACCTAATATTGTTAAGATATTACGGCACAAAGTGAAGAACTAAAGAGTCTCTTGACGAAAGGGAAAGAAGAGAGTGAAAAAGCTGGCTTAAAACTCAACATTCAGAAAACTAAGATCATGGCATCTGGTCCCATCATTTCATGGCAAATAGATGGGAAAAAGATGGAAACAGTGAGAGATTTTATTTTCTTGGGCTCCAAAATCACTGTAGATGGTGACTACAGCCATGAAATTAAAAGACGCTTGCTCCTTGGAAGAAAAGCTATGACCAACCTAGATGCATATTAAAAAACAGAGACATTACTTTGCCAACAAAAGTCCATCTAGTCAAAACTATGGTTTTTCCAGCAGTCATGTATGGATGTGAGAGTTGGACTATAAAGAAACCTGACCTCCGAAGAATTGATGCTTTTGAACTGTGGTGTTGGAGAAGACTCTTATGTATACCTGTGGCGGATTCATTTTGATATTTGGCAAAACTAATACAGTTATGTAAAGTTTAAAAATAAAATAAAATTAAAAAAAAAAAAAAAAGAGTTCCTTGGACTGAAAGGAGATTCAAACAGTCCATCCTAAAGGAAATCAGTCCTGAATATTCATTGGAAGGACTGATGCTGAAGCTGAAGCTCCAATACTTTGGCCACCTGATGTGAAGAGCCGACTCATTGGAAAAGACTGATGCTGGGAAAGATTGAAGGCAGGAGGAGAAGGGGACGACAGAGGATGAGATGGTTGGATGGCATCACCGACTCAATGGACATGAGTTTGAGTAAACTCCAGGAGTTGGTGATGGACAGGGAGGCGTGGTGTGCTAAGGTCCACAGGATCAGAAAGAATTGGACACAACTGAACAACTGAACTGAACTTAAATGAATTGATTGTTAAGATGCCTATACAACAAATTCAGAGCAATTGCTATCAAAATCTCAATGGCACTTTTTTTTTTTACAGAAATAGTAAAAACAATCTTACAATTCATGTGAAAACACAAAGGATTCCAAATAGCCAATACAATCTTGAGAAAGAACAAATCTGGAGGCCTCATATTTCCTGGTTTCAAAACATACTTCAAACCAATATTAAGTTACAGTGATCAGAAAAAGTATGACATAAAGACAGACATATTACTTTGCCAACAAAGGTCCATCTAGTCAAGGCTATGGTTTTTCCAGTGGTCATGTATGGATGTGAGAGTTGGACTGTGAAGAAAGCTGAGCGCCGAAGAATTGATGCTTTTGAACTGTGGTGTTGGAGAAGACTCTTGAGAGTCCCTTGGACTGCAAGGAGATCCAACCAGTCCATTCTAAAAGAGATCAGCCCTGGGTGTTCTTTGGAAGGACTGATGCTAAAGCTGAAACTCCAGTACTTTGGCCACCTCATGAAAAGAGTTGATGCATTGGAAAAGACTCTGATGCTGGGAGGGATTGGGGGCAGGAGGAGAAGGGGACGACAGAGGATGAGATGGCTGGATGGCATCACTGACTCGATGGACGTGAGTTTGAGTGAACTCCAGGAGTTGGTGATGGACAGGGAGGCCTGGCATGCTGCAGTTCGTGGGGTTGCAAAGAGTCGGACATGACTGAGCGACTGAACTGAATAGACAAATGGAGGCTTCACTGTTGGCTCAGATGGTAAAAAATTTGCCTGCAATGTGGGAGACCTGGGTTTGATCCCTGGGTCAGGAAGATCCCCTAGAGAAAGCAATGGCTATCTACTGCAGTATTCTTGCCTGGAGAATTCCATGCACAGAGGACCCTGGAATGCTACAGTCCATGGGGTCACAAAGTCGGACACAACTGAGTGACTGATACACATAGACAAATGGAACAGAATAGACAGCCCAGGAATAAATTCATGTGTATATGATCAACTGAGCTTTGGCAAGGGTGTCAAGAATATGCAACGGAGAAAAGACAGTCTCTTCAACAAATGGTGTTGGGGAAACTGGATATCAAAAGACCAAAAAGAATATGGCCTCTGGTGATAACTGGCCTGAGTGTAAAGCCTTGCTTTTGTTGTTGTTGTTTAGTCACTCAGCTGTATCAGACCCTTTGTGACCCCATGGACTGTAGCCTGACAGGCTCCTCTGTCCATGGGATTTTCCAGGCAGCAATACTGCTGTGGGTTGCCATTTCTTCCAGGGGATCTTTCTGACCCAGGGATCCAACCTGTGTCTCCTGCACTGGTGGGCAGATTCTTTACCACTGAGCCAACAGGTAAACCCAAAGCCTTGCTTACCAGGTTTAACCTCTCTGTGCCCTAATTTTGTCATCTATAAAATGGGGGTAACAACAGTACCCTCTCCCTAAGACTACTGTGAGATTTAATGAGGCATTCAGAGTAGTCTCTGACACAGAGGCTGTATTGTTATTGTCAGTGGGGCCTGAGGGACAGTTGGGCTTCCCAGGTGGCACTAGACCTGGGTTTCCATCCCTGGGTCAGGAAGATCCCCTGCAGAAGGAATGGCAACCCACCCCAGTATTCTTGCCTGGGAAATCCCATGGACAGAGGAGCCTGGAGGGCTGCATTCCACAGGGTCACAGAGAGTTGGACACGACTGAGCATGTACACACGAGGACAGTTACTTATCCTCTTTGAGCCTCAATTTTCTCTGTTATGAAACTGAGACAAGACTAACTTGTCAGGTTATTGGGTTATTGGGACAAAGTGAATGAAACAGCCAGTGTAAAGTTCTCAGCCCACTTCCAGGTCCAGAGGCGTCAGACAAGTCCAGTAAAGCAACAGGCAAGTCTGTTCCCAACAGGTGGGGGCGGGGATCCCAAGAGAGACTACCAGGGAGGGACGATCAAAGGAGGAAATCCCTCACTCAGGCTGGCTGGGTCACTGGCGTTACAACCTCAAGACGTCTCCCCTCTACCACCCTGTCCAGGGTCACTAACTGGTGTTTCTCACTACCAGTTGGAAACATGCAGCCCCAGAGAAAAAGTATAAATGGAGTTTAGCCAGCTGGGTGTTTAATCTTCACCCAATGAAATTAAACCTGATGTTTAATCTTCTAATAATTTTACTACACTTCCTCTACCACTTTGGATCTTGGAGTAACCCATCAAAATATATTCATTAAAAAACCAATGAGCAGTTTTCGAGGTGAGTTCATGTCTCTTTTCCCATTGAGCCCATGGTGAGATGGGCAGTATAGCTTTCTCCCTCTCACAGAGGAGAAAAGTAAAACCAGGAGACACTGATTCACTCGGACCAGCTCTCATCCTTCGAGCCCAGGGCTCTTTCCACCACACTGACCACTGCAGCCTCTTTTTTTTCAGTAGTTAATCCTCTAACCCCATGAGAAATAAAATATGCAGATTGTTTTTCATAATGACATTAATGCCTTTTGCAAACATTTAGTGATTCTAGAAGTAATATAATATGATTGTGGTAAATGTCAATAAAATTTGTAAATGTATCTCTGCTTAGAATTTTTGACAAGCATTTATGGGGAAAATCCATTATCAAATGAAAATGGCTAAAACTCTAAGTACAGATAGAAAATAGCGATTAATTAGTTTGCCTCCTTCAGAGAGAACTCAGAAGAGCAAGCAACCCAGTTTACTTCTAACATGTTGAATGATATAATTTAAGAAATAGTTTCTCCTAACGAATTTTACCTTCCCCATCAACTCAACAGAGTTTACCAGCTGAACTAGGCCACAGACATCAATTATCTGACTACCGAAGTTAGACTAGAACTTAACTAAGAAAGGCTACTGTTGACCTAGTATCAACCCATGGAAACTTTTTAAAATGTATATACTATTTCTCTTTTTGCTTTCTATCATTCCCATCTTCTCTCTTCCTCTGCCTTCTCTTTTCTTCCCTCTCCAGAACTGAGGGGCCAGCAGGTGGCTGAGAATGCAGTTATGATGAAAGGGAATCTGGGGAGTTGCAAGGAAGAAAGGGCTATAGTTGGGGAACCATAGGGAGCTGGAGGGATTGGAGGCTGATAATAAAGCTGCACACATGCCTGAGCTAACAGGCCTGGCAGTCAAAGACAGGCAGCAGTGGGAAGAGAAGTGGACACAGAGGAAGCAGGATGGCCTTTGTGGCTGAGAGATGAGCTACTTTGAACAAATAAGTAAAAATACTGAAGGCAATGGGAGTCAAGTTTCTAACTGTCAGAGATGATGTATAGAAATATATAAACAGGTAAGACTAGAAAGATCCTTGGGTGTTGGATTGGAATTGGAGGTCTTAGTATGAACTCATGATTTTATAATATATGGCCTTATGTAGACAATTTATAAATGTATATGTATATATACATATATTTCCTAGTTTTGTCCTCTGAGAGATCTAAAGCAACAATACCCAGTAACAATGGCACACCAACCTTCCATATCTTGATTTCTAAATACCATTCTCTACCAAAAGGGATGACTAACCAGGTCAGGGAAAGTACAAGATAAGCCTGAGATATCTCGTGATGACAGAAAACTTTAAAATGCTCAGTGAATGATAAAGATGCCAAAAGGACAAAGGAGCCAGTTCAGAGGGACTCTCAACTGGTCAAACTGAGAACAATTTGAGCATCAAAATAAGTAATGATAGTACAAGATCTCAACATATTGTATTCAAAAGGAATCCACGAATACGTCCTAATATAATGAATAAATGCATGAAGGAGAAAGCAAGTTCTTCCTTATAATTGAATGCCAACTAACAAATGTGAAAGGAGTAATGGAACTAAATAATCACCATTTGGCAACCTTCAGAGAGGTAGCTGATTCTGGCAGAAGTCAGCAGGGAAGAATAAAAAGTCATGTCTGACTGTTCGTCAACCCCATGACTTTACAGTCCATGGAATTCTCCAAGCCAGAATACTGGAGTGGCTAGTCTTTCCCTTCTCCAGGGGATCTTCCCAATCCAGGGATTGAACCCAGGTCTCCCGCATTGCAGGTAGATTCCTTACAAGCTGAGCCATAAGTGAAGCCCAAGAATACTGGAGTGGGTAGCCTATCCCTTCTCCAGTGGATCTTCCCAACCCAGGGATCAAACTGGGGTCTCCTGCATTGCAGGAGGATTCTTACCAACTGAGCTATCAGGGAATCCCAATAAGGCTTTAGGTAGAGGTTTAATGAGGAACAGGCTATTAGAATAATCTCAGAACGCCTCTCCACAAACACCAATATGTTTCAAAGGGAAAAACGGTGAATTGAAGGTGGGGAGATGTGGCAGATACCAACATAATCAGGTGATTAGGGCCAAAATTCCAGTGGTGAATAGGCTGATATTGTGTACCTTCTGATGTGATGTGCTGAGAAGAGCAGAGCATCCTGCCAAGAACATATGCTCAAGTCTGGTTGGGAAGAAATGCCTGCCAGACCCAGGCTGAGAGTCATCTACTGTATGCAAGACCTGTATAACTGCAAGGGCTTTAGGAAAGGGAAAGTCTGAGGAACTATTCTAGAAAACAACATGACAAATTTAACATGAATCCCAAATCAGGCAGGAAAAAAGGAGACATCTGGGGGACTCTTGATGAAATATGGGCGGGCTTTGTGGATTGGATGGTACTGTTGTAACCATGACAACTTCATGGTTTGGTGGTGCAAGGATTATTGTTATGTGCAACTTGGCTGGGTTAAGGGATGCCCAGGTAGCTGGTAAGTAAGTGTGCCATGAGGGTGGTTCTAGAAGAGATTAGCATTTGGATCTGTAGACTGAGTAAAGAAGATGATCCTCAAGCAAAGTGGCTGAGTATCATCCAGTATGCTGAGAGACTGAATAGAGCAAAAAGGAGGCAGAAGAGCCAATATTCCCTGTTGTCTGAGCTGGGATAACATCTCCTCCTGTCCTCAGACATCAGAGCTTCTATTCCCAGGCCTTCAGACTCAGACTGAATTACACTACCTGCTTTGCCGGTTCTTTAGTTTGCAGATGGCAAGACTGTGTGACTTCTCATCCTCCATGACCCTAAGTCAATTCTTAAAACAAACACCCTCTGATAAATAGCTATCCCATTGGTTCCATTCTTTGGAGAACGCTGACTAATCCTAATGCCATGCTGCTGCTGCTGCTAAGTTGCTTCACTCGTGTCCGACTCTGTGTGACCCCACAGACGGCAGCCCACGAGGCTCCTCCGTCCATGGGATTTTCCAGGCAAGAATACTGGAGTGGGGTGTCATTGCCTTTTCCACCTAATGCCATGGGGATATAGAAAAAGATTATACTTATTTTCTCCTTGCCAGACCCATGTGACAGTTTAGTTCAGGGAAAGGGCTCCTATTCAAAGGATTCACCTATTAGAAATCAACCAGGGCACGAGGCAAATTATTCAGGGATGTTCTATATCCAATGCCTTGCTTTGATCTTCAATAACTAGTTACTCTCAAGGGCTCTGACCCTTAACATTGGATTCTAGCTCCCTTTGGGAAGTGATGGAGAAGGCAATGGCACCCCACTCCAGTACTCTTGCCTGGAAAATCCCATGGATGGAGGAGCCTGGTAGGCTGCAGTCCATGGGGTTCCTAAGAGTCGGACACGACTGAGCGACTTCCCTTTCACTTTTCACTTTCATGCATTGGAGAAGGAAATGGCAACCCACTCCAGTGTTCTTGCCTGGAGAATCCCAGGGACGGGGGAGCCTGGTGGGCTGCCATCTCTGGGGTCGCACAGAGATGGACACGACTGAAGCAACTTAGCAGCAGTTGGGAAGTGAACATCTGTGATGGACTCTACTGCCCACCTTTGATTTACATGCTCTGAGTCCATCTGGGGACAGCTCAAGCCTTTCTGAAAAAGAGGGGTCTGGAGGCAGCATGACTGAAAGGGGAGACCAGGGGACTTGCCTTAAAGGTGCATTTACAAAGCAAGCACACTGCTTTTATTCAGATTGCATATTTGTTTGGAGAGCCTTTGGGCAAACTAGTGGCACTTATGGAGGAGATAAAATGCCCTCCAACCCATCCCTGCCACCTGCCAAGCCACCCTGATGATACCATATCAGGCTGCACAAGGCTGAATCAACCAGGGCTAGTAGGTCCTCCAGCCAAACATCCAGGGAACAATAAAGACACAGGAGAGCTGATGAGTAATTTCAGGGGCTGACTAACATCGTTAGGAAGGGGTGGGGCAGGCTGTTTTTCAGAGTGACACTCAGTCTGGCCCAGACTTGGCTGTATGAATAATTCACATCTGAGGATGGGAGGCAAGGTCCACGGGAGCAGGGAGGGGAACAGGCAAGTGAGGAGTTCAAGGCAGTAGGCAGATGGGACAAGAGGCTAGGGGTCAGGGCCACAGAGGCCAGGCCACGAGATGAAGAGCAATAAGGATGAAGACATCAGCCTGGAGAGGGAAGAGGGGGTAGAACCCAGGAAGTGAGATGTTCCTTTCACTGGGCTCTGTTCTCCTGGCTCACCAGGCAAGTCAGACAGAGAGCAACACACACCTTTCAGACTGAATTAAATAATAGGCTTAATTGTTTGGGGTAGGAGGGGGAAAGCCTTGAGTCACTTTAGTGCTTTGCAGAGTAAGCCTTGAAGACTCAAGTTACCAAGTAGGCATAGGCCAGTAGGGACGGCTTGTGCATGCCTGCTAAGTTGCTTCAGTACTGTCCAACTCTTTGCGACCCCAGGGACTGTAGCCCACCAGGTTCCTGGGCCCATGGGATTCTTCAGGTGAGAACACTGGAATGGGTTGCCGTGCCCTCCTCCAGACAATCTTCCTGACCCAGGGATCAACCCACATCTCTTCTGTCTCCTTCATTGGCCGGCTGGTCCTTCACCGCCGGTGCTACCTGGGAAGCCCAGGGACAGGATGGGGCACCCCAATTTAATGTCTGATGATCGCCAGTACCGCTCTGCTCTGACTCACTGGCTGGTTAGTTAACTCTATGTTTCTGTCTACTAAGAACTGAGATGAGCAGACAGCACAGGTAATTCTAAGATGGAATGAAAACTTCTTTGGACCTTTGCCCTGCACCTTCGATCATACAATGTTAGGTAATCTTGGTCCTGAAGTTTCTCTTCCTCTCATATTTCCCACGGAGCAATCTCGCAGCCTTTGGCAGGATTTCTTCCTTGAGGAGGCAGCAAGTTCACTCAGCACGTCCAACACCCATGTGGAGATCCTCCCACCCCTACAGCCTGTCTGCCCCATATCTGGAGGCCCTGCCTCTTTAATTCCAACATTTATATGACCCTGCTATTGCGAAGTCACTTCAGTCGTGTCAGACCCTGTGCGACCCCATAGACGGCAGCCCACCAGGCTCTCCCGTCCCTAGGATTCTCCAGGCAAGAACACTGGAGTGGGCTGCCATTCCTTCTCCAGTGCGTTAAAGTGAAGTCACTCAGTTGTGTCCGACCCTCAGCGACCCCAGGGACTGCAGCCTTCCAGGCTCCTCCGTCCATGGGATTTTCCAGGCAAGAGTACTGGAGTGTGTTGCCATTGCCTTCTCCGTTATGTGACCCTGGCCGGGCACAAAGCTCTTCTGCATACCTGATTTAATGGGACCCAACACAACCAATGCAGGTAGCTAGAAAAGGAATTATTATCCCCATTGTGCAAATGAGAAAACTGATTCAAAGATGATACACGATTTATTCAAGGTCACAAGAGTTCACTCAAGTGTGGCTGGGATTAGAACCCAGATCCCTGTACACCAAACTGCCTCTCTAACCCAGCACTGTAAGGGCACAAACTCTTGGGGCTTTCACTCAGCTCTGCACCCCTCACCTCCACCTTTCCCAGCCACGGCAGGACTAAGTTCCAGGGGATTCCTCCACATACACAAAGAATCCAGGATGAGGGACAAAGGTCAGAGAGGGGGCAGCTCAGTACCTTCAGGAGAAACAATGGACAGAGAGTAAAAGGGCCATGGCGAGGAAGCAGGAAAATGAGTAAGAGAAGTGAGAAGAACATCTCTAAGTCACCCAGGACTTGGGAATCTCTCTTTGCACTCTAATCAGTACAATGTACATTAGCAGCATATTTATAGAAATGTCAATACTTTAGTGTTCTTGCCTGGAAAATCCCAGGGATGGCAGAGCCTGGTGGGCTGCCGTCTATGGGGTCGCGCAGAGTTGGACGCGACTGAAGCGACTTAGCAGCAGGAAGGAAAGGGGGCAGCCAACATTTAAGGAGTACTTCCTATACATCGAGACCCCACTAAGTGCTTTCTCTTTTCATCTTGGGAGGTGGATATAATCTTCATTTTTACAGACAAGGAAATTAGAGAGGTGAAGCGAAGTATTCATAGTCGCAAAGCCTGGCCTGGAACAAAGGCTGGTCTGACTGCAAAGCCCAGCTCTTCTCTTTACACCACAGTAATAATGCCCTGGGCCTGGGCTCTGCCATTTAGAACCTTGCAATCAGACTTAACCACTCTGTTGGGTATAATCACAGTCCAGAAAGCATTTTGAACTAATGTATACTCCACAGAGAATGGCTAATGGGTAATTTGAGTTATAGCAATTCCCATTCGAGTTACAATGATTCCCCCAGCCACAGCCCAAAGAAATCAGACGCTAGGCTTAGATTATGGTGGACTTTTGCTCCAAGATGAAAAACCTGGCAGAGAGGCAGCCAGCCTCGGGCATGAGTGCACCATTTTGAGGGTGTGTGCCTTGATTGCTAACTGGCTATGGTGCTGTGTGTGCAGGGGTTCCTCTGTGTCTATGTGTTTTGGAAAAATGAGAGTGGATTAGCATGTAGATTTTCAAATAGGTTCTGATGAACATAAATGGAAAATTATCCCATTTTGAAATGTTTTCATTTTAGTCTTCATTTGTAGAAAACATACGTAGATCTGCTCAATTAAACACCTTGTAAATCATCCAGATATGTAAATTGTTCTTTAGTCACTAAGTCCTATTCAACTCTTTGTGACCCCATGGACTGTAGCCCACCAGGCTCCTCTGTCCATAGGATTTCCCAGTGGGTTGCCATTTCCTTCTCCAGGGATTCTTCCTGATGCAGGGATCAAACCCAAGTCTCCTGTGTTGGCAGACAGACTCTATCACTGAGCCACCAGGGAAACCTAGATATTTAACTAGACCTGACCTAATAATATAAAGAGACTGGTAACTACTATTTATGCATCTGTAAGATTTAGAAAAGAAATGTGTTACTTACAGTTAAAGCTACAAAAATAGAAAACCTGAAAAATGTGTTCAAATAATCTGTTTTTCTAGGTACTTGGTACTTATATGGACTTACCAGGTAGCGCTGGTGGTAAAGAACCCATCTGCCAATGCAGGAGACGTAAGAGACATGGGTTCGATCCCTGGGTTGGGAGGAACCCCTGGAAAAGGGAATGGCAACCGACTCCAGTATTCTTGCCTGGAGAATCCCATGGATGAACAGAGGAACCTGGCAGGCAACAGTCAATGGAGCTGCAAAGAGTCGGATATGCCTGAGCATGCATACCACACATGCACGCACTTGGTACTTATATTGACATAACAATGAATATGTTATGTCCAGATGACTGGATATCACTACAGGATATATACAGTAGCATGGTACAAGAGACACCTCCAGAAGCTTATCTCAAGTATAGAAACCTCACTGGCAGGGGCTGCTTGCTGGTGTATTTTAGAATAGCTCACTTTGGACAAGCATGGTGTTAAGAGAGCAGAAGTGGTGTGTTTCTAACTGTATCACTTCTGTTCAAAAAAAGGAAAATTCTATTCACTGGATCAGAACACACAAAATTGGATGAAATTCCTTATCGGAAGCAAGGTTAGCAACCCCTGATTAAGTAGCTCACTGGAAAACCCAGTAACTCTCCTTAGCAATACAAAAGGTCATGCATTGATGATATGCTGTGCAGTGCATGAAATAATAACTGACTGGTGAAGAGGGATCACCTGTGACTGGCATTTACTTTATTCTCTGACTTACAAAAGTAGTGAGAAGCTGAAAGAAGCTCTTAACTTCTAAAATAATATCCCAAAGCCAAGTAATACCCAGGGCAGCAAAGAAGTGAGGGGGGTGAAACGCACCGCGGTGACAGTAACAAGTAACATTTCGTGGAAAATGCCGTGTAAAAATGGCCCACATATTTTGGGGGCAGTTTTAATGATTCCCTTAATAAAACTAAACTGTTTCCAATAGCACAGTCACTCCTCAAAGTATTTGCTTGAGAAATTTCTAAGCAATTTTAGGTAGTTGTAACTTGTTGAAGGAAAGCAATAAAGTAACACTGCTACAGAACAAAGCACTTTTGTCTGCAGGTGGTGAGGGGGACCGTCAGGACCTTCACTTACTCTCAAAGCACTGCCCCTGACAGAGTTACTAGTGAATTCATAATAACCATTTCCCAAATCTTTGGATGCCTCGCATGGTTCAAACTGTTCCCTAACTAACACACCGCCGCCCCGGGAGGAGTTGATGGCTGGAAAATGTTGTATCTGTGGGCTCTACTGGAGAACCTCAGTTCACCATCGACGGCTGCAAGATCGAGTTCGGAAAAGAAGCACCTGTGCAAAGGCAGCGGAACCTGCGCCCGGCTCTCCGCTCCTCTGCGCCCAGCCCACCAGCTCACAGCAGGGACCGACGCAGCGCGGATTCTACGTCCCGACGGCTTTTTACTCCTAACGGGGAAAAAAGAAAGGCGGAAAGGGCAAGATGCGCTCCACGTCGCCCAAAGAGGTCTGTCCAAGGTACTAGGTTTGGGGTCCGGGCTAGACGCCAGGCAACCCAAAAAAGCCGCGGGCTGGGCCCGGCAGAGATGCGCCCCGACCTCCCCACGCAGCCCGGCCGGCTGCAGCTCCGGGAACCCTCCCCGAGCTCCGCGCCCCACTCACCGCTCACGCTCGCCCGCGCCGCCGAGCCCGAGAACCGGGACCGCTGCTGCTGCCGCATGCCCTCGGGGCCGAGCGCGACAGGCGACCGGGGGCCGAGCGCTAGCAGCGGCCGACGACGCGGCGGGCGGGCGGGCGGGCGGCGGCGCGCCTCCTCTCCAGTGGCCGCTTAGACCCGCTGGGAACCCAAAGTTTGGCAGAGCGAGGGGCGGCGCCCAGGGGGCGGAGGGTCCGCGTCCCGCCCTGCTCCGCCTCTCCCGCTCCGCCCGGCCCGACTGTTCCCACGGGAGGGCGCCCCCCACCGGCGAGGCACGGATCGGCGCTCGGGGCTCTTCTGCAGATGCCCTTCTGCCTGGGACTGGTCCTCAGGAGTGCGACCGGCCTCCAGGAGATGGCACTCATTGAAGGACCCCTAGCACCCACAGGCCCTACAGAGCCATAGCTTGGAGCCCTGTATTAAAGCACTGTCCCCCTGTACCTCTCCTCATTCTGCGGGGAGAGATTCCTTTGAAGTGGCTTCAGCAAAGTACAGATCACGTGGGAGGCAGCTGGCCTCTTGCTCTAAAACTCGAATCCCAAAGCCCTTTAAGGGAGCAGGCAGTCCCAGAAGCCAAGGGTGTTTACAGACATTTGATTCGGGGCCTTTCCTAGGCACCTGTTTATTGCAACAGGGAACACAAAATATTTAAATTTCTTGTAAGAGAATTCTGGGCCTCTTGGGGTCAAGAGTCTTGGATACTGTTTCTCAAAGCTGAAATATAAAGCCTCCATTGACCCACCTTTGGTAAAGAAGGAAGGTGCAAAGTAAAACAATGTTTGTCATGAAGACTTGGTTCTCTCTAAAGTCTGCAAAGCAAAAATGGCACAGACGTGCAGAGAGTCGCGTTTTCCTAGTGACCACACAGGAGGGAAATACGGTAAAGTGAGGTCCTTCCTCCTAATTCTTCAAAACCTTGGGAAACCCAGACAGAAGCGGAGATGTCTTCCTGTAACCCTTTGCCATTCATTCATCCATTCTTTCACTCATCATTCGATGCTGATATCAGGCCCTTTTGTATGCTAACTAGGAACCATATCCCAGGAAACAATCTGAACGATAACTTCCCTCTTACCATTAAAGAAATTCTGCTCCCTCTGAAAATAATAATGTTTTTTTCTTTATGCAATGGATCTCATCCTGTAGGCCATGACAGCCTAGTGTGCTTCAAACTTTCATAGAGATTGGGTTATACGTTCATCAACACGTGCCCAAAATATTGTTGCTTCTTCTGGGTATGCAGAAAACGACTGTGGTGTCTTACAGATGAATTGTATATAGAGAGATACAACTTGCAGTTAGTGCTAAAGATCATGTTTACTGGAACAAGCAAAACTCTTGCAGAGGATATATATGAGAATGAGGCCAGGGGAGGGAACAGCTCAACTCAAATAACAGTGCTGAAGGGCAATGTGGTAAACACAAAAATTCTCAACCACCAGCACTTACCAAATGCTTGACTCAATAAATCTGTAGTATGTTGAGTGAGTAACTTAATGTAGGCTGGACTGGGAACTGTAAACACCACTTAGAGCCTTCTTTTTGCTGGGAAATTTTTTCCAAGTTCCAAACAACTTATTAGCAAAGGGATTTTGGCAACTCATTATGTTGTAACTTGGGAACTTCCTGAACTGGAGCAACGCAAAGTCGAACAGGGATCTTGTAGGCCAGATGTGACTACCTTTGATGTATGAATCCTTAAAAGGGAGAAAAGAGAAGGAAAGATGGTGAACTGTGTTCAAAAGGAAAAAGACATTCTATATATGATGGTTTTTAATAAATCTGAGCAGAAGACAAGGAAGTGATGTGAGAAAGATATGCAGAGGGGATGGGGCAGGAAGAACAGCTAGTTTATTGACCTATAGGCAGGAACAGGAAAAAGGAGACAGACCGCAAAGGGTAAGTAAAGAGACAAATGTGGCTCTAAATTCTAGTTTTTTGGAGGGATTATCTACCAGATTCTCTAAATCCTTGTAGGGCCTACAGTGTCTCACTTTTCTAAAAAAAAAAAAAAAAAAAAAAAATTTAAATCAGTAAAACCAAATTAAAATTAACAGCAAAAAATGGTAAACACAAAGCCTGAGGATATACTTTGCCTTAAAGATCACTGGCTGGAAAATCATTCAAAACTTTTTCAACAAACATTTGCTGATCAGCTTCCTGTATACAAAGGTCTAGTTTATGTTCCTGGAGACTCAAAGCTTTATAACATTGTTTCTATGAGGGGAAAGGCAGGCCAGTGTAGGGGATGGATTCTACAATACTTGATAGAATGGAATAGTGATGGCTGGAAGAAGAATTATGACCTTGGAGAACTTGTGTCAGTCAGCATTTACTTGGCAGGGAATAAATGCTGCAAAATAAATAAACAAGCAAACAAAACTAAAACCAGGTCAGCCAGCTGCCATGATGAGAAGCAAAACAGGACACAGGCAGGACTTCTTCCTCTCAGGACTTATGAAAAGAGGCTCCTGTTCCTCTGCCCCCAGCTCAGTTTAGACCTCCAAGTATAGGGCAGGGGCTCATAGATTTGTCTTTCTTACCTTTGGGAAGTATCTGAACTGAATCACCATTCAATTTTGCTTATCTGTCCTAATTAGCAATGGTGATGCTTAAAGCAGGTAAATGGTATAAGGAAGTGGAATGGAAACTACAAAGTGAGATGTCAGTGGTACCTGAAATAACTTATCTGGAAGGTTCTGAGGAAAGCCTGAAGAAAAGTCATTTCTAAAGAAACGAAAAGAAAAGAAGGAAGGTGATGGCCATGTAGAGTCTCTCTCAATTGCACGTAACTTCAAGTGGAAAGCCATAATGAAAATCACAGGAATAGTCCGAAATACCAAAACATCAAAAATCAACATTAATTTAAACTTCATTTAAATTGAGTAAGCCATCTCATATGACATGTATGAATCATTCAAAAATATCAGTACTTCTTAGATTTTGATCCCATCACTACTTACTTCTGCATATTTTATTCCTTGTACCAAGTGACCAATTTTGAAAATTATAATGGGGATCTTGCTTTCAGTTCAGTTCAGTTCAGTTGATCAGTCATGTCCAACTCTTAGCAACCCCATGGACTGCAGCACGCCACGCCTCCCTGTCCATCACCAACTCCCTTAGTTTACTCAAACTCATGTGCATTGAGTCAGTGATGCCATCCAGCCATCTCATCCTCTGTCGTCCCCTTATCCTCCTGCCTTCAATTTTTCCCAGCATCAGGCTCTTTTCCAATGAGTCAGTTCTCCACATCAGGTGGCCAAATTATTAGAGAATCAGCTTCAGCATCAGTCATTCCAATGAATATTCAGGACTGATTTCCTTTAGGATGGACTGGTTGGATCTCCTTGCAGTCCAAGGGACTCTCAAGAGTCTTCTCCAACACCACAGTTCAAAAGCATCAATTCTTAGGTGCTCAGCTTTCTTTATAGTCCAACTCTCACATCCATACATGACTACTGGAAGAACCATAGCTTTGACTAGATGAACTTTTGTTGGCAAAGTAATGTCTCTGCTTTTTAATGTGCTGTCTAGGTTGGTCATAACTTTTCTTCTAAGGAGCAAGCGTCTTTTAATTTCATGGCTGCAGTCACTGTCTGCAGTGATTTTGAAACCCAAAAAAATAAAGTCTGTCACTGTTTCCATTGTTTCCCATCCATTTGCCATGAAGTGATGGGACCAGATGCCATGATCTTAGTTTTCTGAATATTGGGTTTTAAGCCAACTTTTTCACTCTCCTTTTTCACTTTCATCAAGAGGCTCTTTAGTTCTTGTTTGCTTTTTCCCATAAGGGTGGTGTCATCTGTGTATCTGAGGTTACTGATATTTCTCCCAGCAATCTTGATTCCAGCTTGTGCTTCCTCCAGCCCAGCGTTTCTCATGATGTACTCTGCATAGAAGTTAAATAAGCGGGGTGACAATATACAGCCTTGATGTATTACTTTCCCTATTTGGCACCAGTCTGTTGTTCCATGTCCAGTTCTAACTGTGCTTCCTGACCTGCATACAGATTTCTCAGAAGGCAGGTCAGGTGATCTGGCATTCGCATCTCTATCAGAATTTTTCAGTTTGTTGTGGTTCACACAGTCAAAGGCTTTGGAATAGTCAATAAAGTAGAAGTAGATGTTTTTCTGGAAATCTCTTGCTTTTTCAATGATCCAGCAGATGTTGGCAATTCGATCTCTGGTTCCTTTGCCCTTTCTAAATCCAACGTCAACCTCTGGAAGTTCACAGTTCATGTACTGTTGAAGCCTGGCTTGGAGAATTTTGAGTATTACTTTACTACTGTGTGAGATGAGTGCAATTGTGCAGTAGTTTGAGCATTCTTTGGCATTGCCTTTATTTTGGATTGGAATGAAAACTGACCTTTTCCAGTCCTGTGGCAACTGCTGAGTTTTCCAAATTTGCTGGCATATTAAATGTAGCACTTTCACAGCATCATCTTTTAGGATTTGAAATAGCTCAAATGGAATTCCATCACCTCCACTAGCTTTGTTCATAGTGATGCTTCCTAAGGCCTACTTGACTTTGCATTTCAGGATGTCTGGCTCTAGGTGAGTGATTATACCATTGTGATCATCTGGGTCTTGAGGATCTTTTTTGTATAGTTTTTGTACGTTCTTGCCACCTTTTCTTAATATCTTCTGCTTCTGTTAGGTCCATACCATTTCTGTCCTTTATTGTGCCCATCGTTGCATGAAATCTTCCCTTGGTATCTCTAATTTTCTTGAAGAGATCTCTAGACTTTCCCATTATATTGTTTTCCTCTATTTCTTTGCATTGATTGCTGAGGAAGGCTTTCTTATCTCTCCCTGCTATTCTTTGGAACTCTGCATTCAAATGGGTATATCTTTCCTTTTCTCCTTTGCCTTTTGCTTCTCTTCTATTCACAGCTATTTGTAAGGCCTCCTCAGACAACCATTTTGCCTTTTTGCATTTCTTTTTCTTGGGGATGGTCTTGATCCCTGCCTCCTGTACAATGTAATGAACCTCCTGTTCATAGTTCTTCAGGCACTCTGTCTATCAGATCTAATCCCTGGAATCTATTTGTCACTTCCACTTTATAATTGTAAGGGATTTGATTTAGGTCATATCTGAATGGTCTAGTGGTTTTCCCTACTCTCTTCAATTTAAGTCTGAATTTGGTAGTAAGGAGTTCATGGCCTGTGCCACAGTCAGCTCCCAATCTTGATTTGGGGACTGTATAGAGCTTCTCCATCTTTGGCTGCAAAGAATATAATTAATCTGATTTTGGTGTTGACCATCTGGTGATATCCATGTGTAGAGTCTTCTCTTGTCTTGTTGGAAGAGGGTGTTTGCTATGACCAGTGCATTCTCTTGGCAAAACTCTGTTAGCCTTTGACCTGCTTCATTTTGTACTCCAAGGTCAAATGTGCCTGTTACTCCAGGTGTTTCTTGACTTCCTACTTTTGCATTCCAGTCCCCTATAATGAAAAGTACATCTTTTTTGGTGCAAGTTCCAGAAGGTCTCGTAGGTCTTCATAGAACCGTTCAACTTCAGCTTCTTCAGCATTACTGGTTGGGGCATAAACTTGGATTACTGTAGTATTGAATGGTTTACCTTGGAAACGAACATAGATTATTTTGTCGTTTTTGAGATTGCATCCAAGTACTGAATTTCAGACTCTTTTGTTGACCATGATGGCTGCTCCATTTCTTCTGAGGGATTCCTGCCCGCAGTAGTAGATATAATGTTCATCTGAGTTAAATTCACCCATGCCAGTCCATTTTAGTTCGCTGATTCCTAAAATATCGATGTTCACTCTTGCCATCTCTTGTTTGACCACTTCCAATTTGCCTTGATTCATGGACCTAACATTCCAGGTTCCTATGCAATATTGTTCTTTATAGCATCAGACTTTACTTCCATCACCAGTCACATCCACAACTGGGTGTTGTTTTTGCTTTGGTTCTGTCTCTTCATTCTTTCTGGAGTTATTTCTCCACTGATTCCCAGTACCATATTTGGCACCTACCAACACCACTTCATGGGAAATAGATGGGGAAACAGTGGAAACAGTGTCAGACTTTATTTTTTTGGGCTCCAAAATCACTGCAGATGGTGACTGCAGCCATGAAATTAAAAGACGCTTACTCCTTGGAAGGAAGGTTATGACCAACCTAGATAGCATATTCAAAATCAGAGACATTACTTTGCCAACAAAGGTCCATCTAGTCAAGGCTATGGTTTTTCCTGTGGTCATGTATGGATGTGAGAGTTGGACTGTGAAGAAGGCTGAGCGCCGAAGCATTGATGCTTTTGAACTGTGATGTTGGAGAAGACTCTTGAGAGTCCCTTGGACTGAAAGGAGATCCAACCAGTCCATTCTGAAGGAGATCGGCCCTGGGATTTCTTTGGAAGGAATGATGCTAAAGCTGAAACTCCAGGACTTTGGCCACCTCATGCGAAGAGTTGACTCATTGGAAAAGACTCTGATGCTGGGAGGGATTGGGGGCAGGAGGAGAAGGGGACGCCAGAGGATGAGATGGCTGGATGGCATCACCGACTCGATGGACGTGAGTCTGAGTGAACTCTGGGTGTTGGTGATGGACAGGGAGGCCTGGCGTGCTGCGATTCATGGGGTCACAAAGAGTCGGACACAACTGAGCGACTGATCTGATCTGATCTGATCTGAACTTGGGGAATTCATCTTTTAGTGTTCTATCTTTTTGTCTTTTCATACCATTCATGGAGTTCTCAAGGCAAGAATACTGAAGTGGTTTGCCATCCCCTTCTCCAGTGGACCACGTTTTGTCAGAATTCTCCATTATGACCTGTCCATCTTGGATGGCCCTACACGAATGGCTCATAGTTTTATTGAGTAGACAAGGCTGTGGTCCATGTAATTAGATTGGTTTAGCAGATATGAAAATACATTATAAAACCATAATAACTAGGATGTCCCTTGGCCTCAGATTTGTGATTTGCAAAAGTTGGGTGCTCTTAATCTTCAAAGGGCTAAATGCTGAAAGAAACTGAACTTAAAAAAATTTCCCCATAAGCAATCAACTAAAAGAAAACAGATGAAGAACCAGACCATCCTCCCTGAAGACTAGATAAGGTCCTCCTTGACTGGAGAGAACTTGAGAAAAAGTAACACTGATATCCTTGAGCATGAAGGTGCTGACTTCTCACCATTCCTCAGGCTAAATTATTAGAGAAAGATAGATCCTTCCCTTTGGTTATGAACCCAGGATTAGAGTGGTAGATTGTATTATTTTAAAACATAAGCTGCCCCTTCCTGGGGAATAATTATACTTCTCTGCTTATCCATTTGACTTCTATGGAGAATAAAGTGTGAGCTGTGCTACTAGCCAGAACCAAGTTCACCCTGTTCTCTCTTCCTCTGCTCTGATATCAGCAGTGTCCCAGACAGAGTCAGTTCCATCAACCTGGACCCAGGAGTAAAGAGGGCAAGAACCAGCGGTACCATGCCTGACCCAGGAGTGACATACAAGTGAGAAATAAACCTTTGTCCTTTTAAGCCACTGAGATGTGGGGAGCATTTGCCACCACAGCATAACTGAATTTATCCTCATTAATACAAGCAGACATATACTGTGCCCTGCTGTCCATCTGAGACTCGGGTAAGAAACACTCTTGCCTCTGTGCTCCATGCTGTGGTGACAATGGAACAGCAATACTGGTGACGTGGCACAGCTAGACATAGAAGGAACTGAACCCACTGTCTGAGTTTTTTGTGGGTCCCAGACTGATACAGAACAACACTGAAGTCAGTTCTGTATGGAGAAGTACATGAAGGGAAATCCTGGCAGTGGGTATACCAGGAACTGAGCCAGCATCCAAAGACTTACCTCTTAAGAGAAGGTAGACCATGTGTTTATCACCCACTCATTCTACCCCAACACTTGGACACTAATAAGTCTGTTCAGGATTTATTTGCTGCAGTAGGGAGAAAATGGAAAAGGCAGAAACCTAAGTATTAACTTCAAATGACCAAGACTGATGAAGTTGCCTGTCAGTGATAGAAATAGGAGGTTCAAGGTAGATTTTAGATACACTTTCAGAAAAATAGTTACATGACTGCCTGCCTAAGTTTGCATTCTGAGAAATGTGTACATATGACACCAAGATAACTTGAAGAGTACATCATGGAGGTTGCATGTATCCAGCCCGAGTGAGGTGCTAAGGGTGGAGGCAGGCAAAGCTGAAGCCATGCATAGACAATGAGAACGCCTTATGTAATAGGCCAGCTTCTACTCCCAACCCTGACACTCAAGCTACCACTACATATTTGCCCTGAGAAGCCATCAAGGACCTGCTACCAGCAACACTTTCAGCTGCACAAATATTTATTCTAGTAAACCTGAAAAAGGAAAAGCAAACAGTTGTAAATAAATCTTGTTAGAATTTTCTGCATTCCATGCACTAAATATTTTTCCCTGTTTTGCAAAAGAATGCTGTAATATGACCCTAACATTCTTATCTCCAGGATTGATTGTTTCAACTGGATTTCATAGCCACTGGCTGGGTTAATATTTAATGTTTTTGTATAATTTGAATAATAACACAAAAGACTAAGATATGAATGGACTCCAGAAGTAATTTGAGCGATTAACCTTTAGTCCATTTAAAACAGAGGATTGATTCATTCAAAATAGATCAAGAGAAATTTTCAATGTGGAGAAGTTTTAAACCAAAGAATTTAATATAAAATACAATAGGATTCTATGCTTTTATGAAAGAAGCACATTGTAATAATCACATCACATAATTTTATACTTGGGCTTGCAATCATTAATAAATATTTTTTCCTAACAGACAAGAAAATGTCATAATAAATTATTTTCCTATAATTGAATATTTTTTTTAAGAAGCTCAATTCTCGGCTTCCTTTTAATTTCTGGGATGTAGCTTACTTTGATAATGTTGTATTGTGGTGAGAATGAATACAGTGGAGGTAAAGAACAATGACAGAAGCATGAATATTAATAAGAATAATGATTCATGTATGTAGGAAGAAATATTAAATAGCTAAATATTGTGAAAGCCAAAAAGATTTTTAAAAAGACATTTTATAGAACTTTATCATAGGAGACTATATTATTTAAAGTAGCTATAACTTTGAAGACTTTGTGTCAGACCCAAAAACTTTAGTATGCTCTACTATGCTCAACTAACTTTAGTATGCTGTGCTTTTAGTGTTGACTAGTTATACAAACTTGGCCAGTCTCACTCAATCTTTACAACTGTAAATGTAATAATGGACATATCTCAAATGGAAGTGAAAAGTAGCAAGAGATAGTATACTAATTTTTTAAAGATGAGATTATTACCAGAAAAATAAAGCAGGGTTATTTCATGATGTTAAAAGGATCCATTCATCAAATAACAGAACTTCAAATGTATGAAACAAAATTTAACAGAACTGAAAGGACAAATAGACAAATTCATACTCATAGTTGGAGATTTTAACATCTGTTTCTCTGTAATTATATAATAGACAAAAAATTAGATTATAGATGATTTGGACAACAGTTTCAACCAACCTGACCCAATGGCATTTATTAAACATTATACCTTCCAACTACAAAATACATGTATTTTTAAGTGCACATGTAACCATCACAGTTAGACCATTTTCTGAATCATACAACAAGTTTCAGTGAATCTAAGAGGACTGAGATAATTCTCTGGACAAAATGGTAATAAATTAGAAGCCAGTAACAAAAAGATACCTAGAAAATCCCCAAGTATCTATAAATTAAGCAACATGCAGAAAATAGCCTGTTGGTCAAAGAAGAAATCACAAAAGGATTTAGAAAATATTTTGAACTGAATGATAATGAAAACGTTACATACCAAAATTTATGGGCTGCAGCCAAAACAATATTTAGCTTTAAGTACTGATACTAGAAGGAAATAAAGTTCAAAAATCAATGACCTAAACGTCTAACTAAAAAAGATAGAAAAAGAAGAGCAGAACTTCTCTTGGGCCCTTTTCCAGTGAATCCCTGACATTCTGATTTTGATCACTAGGTCTTAGTTTTCTTTGTTCTAGAACTTCATATAAATAGAATCATATACTGTATCTGGCTTCTCTCATTCAGCTTAATACTTTTGACATTCACCCCAGTTGTTGCTATATCAGCAGTTCATTGCTTTTGTTGTTGTTGAGTAGCATTCCACTGTATAGATATAAAAGAATGTATTCATTCACCTGTCAATGGACATTTGTGCTATTTCTAATTTGGGGCTACTATAAATAAGACTGCTCTGAATACTGCCATACAAGACTTTTATGGACACATGTTCTCATTTCTTTTGCGTAAAGAACCACAAGTAGATTTGCTGAGTCATGGAACAGCTGTATGTTTAAATATATATTAAATAGCTATTAATAAATAGGTTTTCAAAGGACTGTACCATTTAATACTCTTTTTGGCAATATATAAGACTCCCAATTGGTTCACTTTTTGCCAGTATTGGTTTTCTTTGTCGTTCTAATTGTAGTCATTATAGTGTGTGTGAAGTGGTATCTCATGGCAGTTTTAATTTATGTTTCTCTGGTGACTTTTCATTATCTTTTCATGTGCTTATTAGCATTCATTTATATTCTTAAAATTTCTGTTCAAGTGTGCTCATCTTAAAATTGGGTTGTCTTTTTATCATTGTTCTTGTGTCTAAAAGTAATCACAGGATGCCTAACTGTCTAATGATAACTAGAATATTTATGAGACTTGCATATGACTTCACCCAAAGGCAGGGAAAAGGCCTCAGCATGCATCAAGTTTAAATGGGAATTAAGAGAAACATTACATTTATATTTTGTTTATATCTTAAGAGATCAGCTTATGCAAGGCATTGAATGTATAGCAAGACACTTTAAAAGGAAAATAAATCAGAACAAAAAGAAAACCAAAAAGAACTTCTAGGAATGAAAAACTGAGTCCCTGCAATAGAAAAAAAAAAGAACTCAATGAACCACTTGAACAAAAATTTTAAAACCACTGAAAAGAGAATTAATGAACTGAAAGATATTTCTAAAGAAATTCATTATATACTGTGCTGTGTGCAGTCATGTCTGACTCTTTGTGATCCCATGGACTGTGGCCCACCAGGCTCCTCCATCCATGGAGATTCTCCAGGCAAAAATACTGGAGTGGGTTGCCATGCCGTCCTCTAGGGGATCTTCCCAATGCAGGGATGGAACCCAGGTCTCCCACATTGTAGATGGATTCTTTACCATCTGAGCCACCAAAGTGAAAGTCACTCAGTCATATGTGACTCTTTGTGACCCCATGGAATATACAGTCCTTGGAATTCTCCAGGCCAGAATACTGAAGTGGGTAGCCTTTCCCTTTCCAGAGGATCTTCCCAACCCAGATCTCCTGCATTGTAGGCAGATTCTTTACCAGCTGAGCTACAAGGGAAGCCCAAGAATACTGGAGTGGGTAGACTATCCCTTCTCCAGGGGATCTTCCCAACCCAGGAATCGAACTGGAGTCTCATTGCATTGCAGGTGGATTCTTCACCAGCTGAGCTACCACTGTAGCAGAAAGAATAAAGGGGATTAAAATATGAAAGACAGATCGTTGTTGTTTAGTCACTAAGTTGTATCCTACTCTGCGACCCCATGTACTGTAGCCCACCAGGCTCCTCTATTCGTGGGATTTCCCAGGCAAGAATACTGGAGTAGGTTGACATTTCCTTCTCCAGAGGATCACGCCTCCTGCATTGGCAGGCAGATTCTTTACCACTGAGACACCAGGAAAGCCTTTAAAGAAAGATTAGGAGATACAAAAAAGAGAAAGTTCAACAGGTTTGTAATCAGAAAGGCAGACGAGAGAATGGGCAGAAAGAAATACTACTGTTTTTAAACTAATGATTCAGTATATTTCAGTTGAAGAAAGACATACATTTTTGATTCAAGAACTGCAGCTTCCTCAAACAAGTAAATTTTTAAACACACACAAACACACACACACACTGAAGTAGTAAAGATGAGTAAATCTTAAAAGCCACCATTGAGAAAAGACAGACTACTTAGACTGATAACAGTTCTCAATAACAAGAGACTAGTACAGTGGAATACCATTACCATTTAATTGAATTTCCGGTAAAGAGTTACATATTGAAAACTGAGTTACATATGAAAACATAAAAATGTTTTTCAAATGAAGATTGAGACTCAATTAAAGAGCTACTCAAGGAAGAAGGAAATTAAACCCAGAAAGAGGAAGTGGTTTGCAAAGAACATTTTTACTATGGAAACATTGTCTGTACCAGACAATAAGTAAAAATAATAATTAATGAGGGAAGGGAGGTAGAAAAAGGAAATAAATTACTATACAAGAAAATCACGTAAGACAGACAGTAAATGGAAAATGAAGGTGACCTGAAACTAAAGATCCAAGGTTCTTATACTATTGAAGAGACACATCAAGATTTTGATTAACTTGAGACTATTCTAAGTCAGGTAAAATTTAAGAGTAAATACCAAAAGAAAAGGAATAGAAGGGAATAAAGAAAAGCTCCATTAATCCGATAGAAGGAAAGAAACAAGGAAAAAAGAGCATAATTTATGAAAAACAAAAATTAGGATTGTACAAATATATTCAAATATATTTATTGTCACAGCAATATAAGCAAAATAAACTATCCAGTTTATATACAAATACTTTGATTGAACCAACAAATCCAGCCACATGCTATTTGAATGAGAAATATTTAAGTCATAATGATAAGAAATATATGGTAGGCAAAGATTAACCAAAAGAAAGACTGTGTAATTCTATCAATACCCAGCAAGAGACCTGAAGGCAAAAAGTGTTACTTGAAATAAAGAGAATCACCACATATGTATTCTCCAAGAAAAGACTTTGCTTAAAAAAACAAGGGCTGTTTTGCCTATGAAAAGGTCTTCCTGTGCAAACTTTAGAGAAGTATTCCTACTGGAAAAAAAATAATAACCCCTTTCTATCCCATCTCCCAGATGAATCAGATCTAGAATTACTAAGTTTGGTTCTTCTGTCTCTCCTTTTAAATGAAACCATAGCAATCTAAAAGATTTTAAGCTGCTTACAATTTTCAGCAATGTCAAAAAAAAAAAACCAAATCATGTTGAGTGCTAGTACTGTTTTATTTATTAAATCCTGATTGCAAAAGCAGCACAAGGAAATATAGATTTAAGTGAGGGCTCTCTGCAGGTTGGGGACACTGACTTTAGTGTATCAGCAATTATATTAACATATTAAATATTAAAAATTATAAAAGAAATGAAAGTTTCCAGGCAGAACAGTAGGTAGTTTCAGAAACTGAGTTCCTCTCATGCCAGGTTTCAGATCCATTTCTTACAATGCATGGGCATTTTAATTAACTTTATTTAGTTTTTTGATTTGTGAAAGAACATAATTTCTCCATATTTGAGTTATGAGTTGAGATAATAAAACTTGCTCTATCTAGTGCAAGATAGTTGTGAGAATGAAATTAAATAATGTATGTAAAAGCCCTTTGTAAACATTTAGTACTATGAAACTGTAAGAAATTATTATAAATCCATGGTCCTAGGATAGGTTGTTAGTACTAAAAAGCTTTATCCACCATTTCTTGAACATGTCTGTAAAAATCTCAATTATTCGTTATTGTGCTTTTACTAATGTTTAAGAGTAAAACTACTCCCATTTATATAGTTACAAAAATGTAAGTAAATCATGGCCCAGTAAGATAATTCCACCATTCAACTTTCTCTCCCTGGAAACACATACACTAGAGTTATACATACACCAAAGAGAAGGAAAACTTGTTTCAGTGTTTAGTGTAAAGAAGTGTTTTTTCTTAGTCGTTGGTTTTGTAGCTCTTATGAACCTGACTAAAACATCTGACCCATCACGTCACTCTTATTTAGGTATCCCCAAATTCTTGAGCTGGAGAGCATGAATCTGGCAAAAACAAAAACGAAAAAAAAGGGCAGTCAAAATTGTTGTGAAGAAGGGGTGAGATGGAATATGCAGTGCATATGATATAGCAATGTTCCCCCCAAAACCAATGGCCACCTTCTTTTTCTGTAAAGTCCATGGATTCACACAAATAGATCTGCAGAAAGACAAGGTATGCTGACCTGTCAAAAAGTTGAGAGCTGGGTGGATAAAGGCAAGTCACTCCATCTCTCTGAGCTTCCACTTTCATAGAATAAGGGTAAGAAAGTCTGCTAAACAGGGTCTTCAATCCTCAGCTCAGTCTATCTACTCTTACACTTGAGGAGATCAGGTCCTCTTTGTAAGCTACCACCAACATCTCGGATTCACACTTGGCCTTTAACTACTTCTTCTCAGCCCTTAGTTTCTCACCCCTTTGCAGATGGTCAGTCAACTTAGGAGCAATCTGTCTTTATAAGCATCCTTCTCCCCGTATCTTCTAAATCCCTGAAGGATCCTGAATCATCTCAGCTGCAATGGCATTCATGACCACCAGGATGCACCCCCAGGTCACCAACAGTGAAATCTTTGGTACCTGGGCCACCACCTTGTGTCAGAGACTATGTGTCCCCCACCTGCCACTCAGGATGATATCCTCTTCAGCCACCAGGGATGACTTAACCCAGTCCCAAATCTTCACCTTACTACCTGTTTTCAATCACTTCTTTCCATATTACTGTGTAGTTTGGACCCTTCAAGAGGCAGATGCCAAGACAAGATGGGAAATGCAAAAGAATTTGTAGGGAGGGGGAGGGGCTGTGGCTATGAGGGGAAAATGGGAATGAGCCAGAAGAGGCAAGGAGAGCTGTCAGACAATGCTGGTCTGACTTCATGAAGGAGGGAGAAGATAAAGTGTCAGGTGGGAGAGTCTTAGACGCAGCCCAGTTCTAGGAGGAATTCAGTCAGACTCATGGGACACTATCAGAGGGGTGCCCATCTAGCAGCAATGGGCCTGCCTTGTGATCGTTGCTGGATTCACTCAGTGGCCAGAGCAGTCAGTGGGGTCTCCACACAAATGGATTCTGAGCACAACGGCTGGGACAGTCATCAGTTAGGCTCCTCACATCTGGAGATTTGAGTTGTGTGTTTTTATGGCCACTATAATGAGGGAGGAAGAGGACAACATCTTGACAGGGTGGTCCAAATAGATAACATCCCTGAGAGCACACCAGTATCATGCACCTCTAGTAGATACCTTGAGGATGAAACTGCAATGCCTTTGTGGCATTCCTGCCAAAAGTACTTAACCTATATGTAATCATGAGGAAACATCAGCAAATCCAAATTAAGGGGCTATATGTAACACAGGACAACAAAAACATAGTTGATGTACAATACATATAAGTTCCAGGTGTACAACATAGTGACTCACAATTTTTAAAGTTATACTCCATTTATAGTTTTTCAAAATATTGGCTATATTCCTGGTGTTGTACAATATATCGTGTACACGTGCATGCATGTGCATACATGCTCAGTCGCTTCAGCTGTGTCCAACTCTTTGCAACCCTATGACTGTACCCCCCAGGTTCCTCTGTCCATGGGATTCTCCAGGCAAGAATACTGGAGTGGGTTACCATGCCCTCCTCCAGGGGATCTTCCTGATCCAGGGATCAAACACACAGCTCCTGTATCTTCTGCATTGCAGGCAGATGCTTTACCCACTCAGCCACTTGGGAAGCCCATATCCTTGTGTATAAGAGGTTATTCTTGACCTTAGGAAATACATGCTGGAGTTTTAAGGCATAAAAGGGCATAATATATATAACCATCTCTCAAATGGTTTAGAAAAATAAATTATATAAATGAGAGAGACAGAAGATGGAGGGCGTTTTCCAAAAGATACCCTGAATGAGGTGCACATGGAACTGCTGACTTTGGGTTCAGTTCAGTTCAGTCGCTCAGTCGTGTCTGTCTCTTTGCGACCCCTTGGACTGGGGGCACCATGTCAGGCCTCCCTATCCATCACCAACTCCCAGAGTTTACTCAAACTCATGTCCATTGAGTTGGTGATGCCATCCAACCATCTCATCCTCTCTCTTCCCCTTCTCCTCCTGCCTTCAATCTTTTCCCAGCTTCAGGGCTTTTTCCAATGAATCAGTTCTTTGCATAAGGTGGCCAAAGTATTCGAGTTTCAGCTTCAGCATCAGTCCATCCAATGAATATTCAGGACTGATTTCCTTTAGGATGGACTGGTTGAATCTCCTCCCTGACTTTGCCAGTGATCAAATACTGCACCGAGGCATGAAAAGTACATGAGCGATATTAAACACATTTTAAATTGGCTCTCCTGGCTTCTGGCCAGTGAGATGAAAGACGTACTGAGTCGAGATTTATGGGGTGCCTATCTTTTTTCAATCACAACTGTCTAGTGATTCATTATTGCACATGCCAGCAATTCTACCCCAGTGGATGCAATTATCTGTTTCATTTTCATTTTCTTTTTTTTAAAAGAGCCAGTTGAGTATGTTTCTAAGTGTGGGCATGTTGTCTTTGATCCATTAACCAGTACTCCCATGCTGGTTGACATAAAGAGGGTAGGAGGGAGGGGATGATCACTCTGCTTGTGTGCATTTTAAGTTGAAAAAAATTTAAAATAGATATAAGGTCAAAAAGGACACACCCAGACATCCCTATCAAGCTCTTATTTTCACAATTCTTGCACATACGCACACACACAAAAACAGGTTTATAGCTTTAATTTTTATCTCTTTTCATCCAATGTGTCCAGTTTATCCTTTTCAAAGCTTACTTACATCCATTATCTTCTAGACATTACATCAACCTTGTGCGCTAGCCAGCTCTAAGGATGGACTGCCTGAGTCCAAGTCCAAGCACTGGTGGTTACTGTTGTGTGACCTTGCACAAGTTCCTTGACCTCTCTGTATTCTCAGCTTTATTATCCCTGTAGTACTGATAATGATTCTGAGGTTTCAAGCATCTTGTTTTAAATCACTTGGCAATTTAGTGTAAGAACTGGGAGCTTCCATGGAGATTTCAACTCCCCTACAAAAAAACAGATTAGTTTCCACTAAGCACTGGTATTGTGTGAGTTGGAGGAATGTTGTTTAACAGGGTGTTGTTTGAAAATAGAAGTCACATTTCTCTTTAAGGAGGTTAAACATTTTTTTCTGCCATTCAGTTCTGTTCAGTAAGCATTATTTAGAAAGTAGGCAGAAGAAAGGGGAGTGGGAGAGGGCTTTGGATCAGAAGATTTGTGTTTGAAACCAGGCTCTGTTACCTGATCTGTGCTCAATTTTCTCTTCAGTAAAATGGAAATCCTGATATGTAAGCTGTAAGTTTCTTGGGATGAGTAGCAACAATATGTGTTGCTAGGCATTGAACATACTAGGCATTGACTCTAATATAGCGTTTCAAAAATATGCTATTCCTTCTGTGCTTGCTACTCATCAGGAGCTTTGCTATATACATGAAATGCTCTCAGTTGCTCAGTCGTGTCTGATTCTTTGTGACCCCATGGACTGTGCCTGCCAGGGTCCTCTGTCCATGGAATTTTCCCAGGCAAGAGTACTGAAGTGGGTTGCAATTTCCTAATCCAGTGTATCTTCCCAACCCAGGGACTGAGCCTACATTTTCTGCATCTCCTGCAGGGGCAGGCAGATTCTTTACCACTGAACAATGTGGGAAGTTCCTTATCCATGAAATACAGAAATGCAAAAAATTTACTCCTTCTCTTTGGGGCTCACCCTCCAGAAATTTGTAATGGTTCTTCACCAAGTAAGGATATTAGCCAGTCACGTATGTTGCAATTCTTTTTCCACAGGGCACTGAAATCTTTTGTTTACATTTTTAATTCTCTGCAGATTTTCCTTTTTGTGTAGTAAATCTACTTGATTTTTCTTGTATGGTTGATTTGCAGCTTTAAACTCAGAAAGCCCTTCTCTACTTCTTGAATCAGATCAATATTCATATCTGTTTCTTTCTGGTTCTCTTACAGTCTTCATTTTTCACATTTAAATCTTTAATCCATCTGGAATTTATTTGGCTACATGGTTGCAAGGTGCTGAATAGTTATCTTTTTAAGATACCTTCCTAATGATGCTGATTGATAAGACTAGTTTATTTGACTTATTCTCATTTCTATCTCAATAACTTACCCTCTGAGCTGCCTGCTGTGCACTTGAACTGTCCCACTTTGAAAAGGCCCATAGGATAGAAATACATATCTATGGGGTTTTCCCATTTAGTTGATTTACTTTTAGAATAATAAATGTCAGCTCTTTTGTCTCAATCACATAAATGTAGAAACTGTGACACAGTATTTTGCCTAAGGGCTAAAAGTTAGTGCCTCCCTAAGCCCAGAGAAAAGTGTAAAAGAGGGAGAACCAGGTCATCACCCATTAGCCACAACCATGCCCCTCCCCCCCAAACTTCCCTCATCTGCCTGTCATCTCTTCCCACGTGCTCAGCTTTTCCAGATGGACTTGGAGCCATTTATGCAAGAGAGCTGAAAGTCTAGTAGAAGAATCATTACTGATCCACCCATCCTTGCCTCAGTCCATTACTGTGGTTCCTTAAATACTCTTCCAGAAACTTGACTTTCTTGAGAAAAGATGTAGCAAACAGTCTCCATGTTAGTCTGGCCGGAAACACCAATGCATTTTCCCCAGCATCAGCCTCAGGCTGGGTAGCCTCACTGCAGGAGCAGTTGCAGACATGGTGGTTTGCCCCACAGTGTCTTGCTGGTCGTCCAGCACCTTTAAAGCTATGATTTGGCCCTCTGAGCACGCCAAGAGGTGAACCCCCAAAGGCCGAGCCAGGCTGCCCACTGTGCCCCTCAGGGTGATCAGCGTAGAGCTTTGAGAATTCTCTCTCACCTCCAACACCCAGGTTGGCTCCCCTGACCTCCAACTCTGAGAGGTGAGGAAACCCTTGATAGGGTTCTGACCCCGCCAACATCCTCATCCACTCCACAAATTAAGGAAGTGTTGAGTCTTCCACCTCTGGTCCTCAGGAAGTGGGTTCACTAGACTGAAGGAGGCACGACTGGGGCTGGTCTCAGCACAAACTGCTGACCTTCTCTGCAGGGTCTGGAAGGCAATGGTGCACTCGGGCACTGGTACACGCTATGTTTTGTTCATTTGTGAGATGGAAGCCATGCCACCCTCCCTGCTCTGCCCACAACTCCCCTACCCCTTACTCCCCCTAGTCTCGGGCACCCTGGGCCCAAGAACATTCTTCTAACATGACTACATTCACTACAGACCTCCAAATCAAGGCAGTGGGGGTGAGCACCACAGTTTCTCCTCAGAGTCCCTCCATCAGTTTCCCTCCCCTGCATTGCCCGGCACCCCAACTCCACAAACTGCCCCAGACTAAGGAGCCATCGACCCAAGGATCTCCCAGCTCTTTCCTGTGACACCCTTCTTTCCCAAGTGCCACACTCAGTTCTGACATTTGTGACCGCACACCCAAATCTTCATGGTTGTCCTGAGTAGGGGGCAGGGAGATAGAAACTTCGGAAAGTCTGTGTACAACCCGTAAGCTTCAGACTATGGATGTCAGGCTGGCTTTGTTAGAAGTCACACACCCACAAGTCTCACAACCTTGACAGACATAAACTGTGGCTGGTCAAAGTCAGGGTGCTTCAGAGTATATGTGTGTGTGGTGTGTGTGGAGGAGGTGGGTAAGGGTGATGCGGAGACAGTTATGAATAGATAAGCTTCAGAGTGTATGTGTGTGTGGTGTGTGTGGAGTAGGTGGGGAGGGATGATGCAGAGACAGTCTTATTAATAATCTTTTAAATATGTAGGAAGGAGAAATATCATATGATAGATATATGCATTCAACCCATTCCTCCCAGTAAGTATATTTCTCAATAATAGAAGTTATGAAAAGAGACCATCCCTCTCAATGCAGAGTCTAAAAGCATAAACTCCCAGGGAAATGACACAGCATTTATCAGAGAAATCTTTTAAGAAAGCAAAAAATATACATATGCAGGCAGACAAAACAGGTATATGAGAGAGGTACATTCCTTAGAGACAGTTTTAAGCAGGCTTCTTATTGTGCTTGTTTTAAGTTTAATTAAATGATAACAGCATCACTTTTTTTAAATTTAATTTGGATGATTGTAGTAGCTTTTTTTTCCTTGCTCATCTCACACCATCCCAATCCATCCTTCCCAGTTCTACCAGTTCTACGTTTTCCGATCATATAGCTCCCAGGTCTAAAGCTTTCCTTTGTTGTTGCTTGAGTCTTATCTAAAATTTTCCCCAACAATGACCTATATTCTGACCACCCGAAAACATAGTTTCCCCAACTGGCTGGGTTCTCTTTCAGCTGTCTAAGCCATTGCCATGCCATTCCTTTTATCCAGAAAGCCCTACCCCTACCCCACATCATGGCCATCTGGTCAAATAAAATATATTATTCAAGTCTCAGTTCTAGCACTGTCTAGGTCTCCTTAAAAGGCCTCCAATTACACTCCAGGCAGTCAGGAGCTACTGCCATTCCACTGTCATTCAGTACTGTGGGTGACCTTGTCTTATCTTGGTACATGATTGTCCCTCCCACTGGACACCACACTTCATGAAGGCAGGGATCATGTCATTCATTCTTGCATCCATAGTTCCCAGCACAATGTTTGAAATCAACAAGCATGTATTGAATTCTAGTCATTAATAGCATCACCATTTTTCATTGACACATGTGATTTATCCATGTTTCTTCAAATTAATGGTGCTTATCAACTTGCCTTCCTTAACCTGTCATTAGGAAGTGTCCAAGTTTCTTATCTAAGTCTACCTTTCAAACCCCCCCAAGCTGGAGATTAAGCATTGATATCAGTTCCCTAACTTTTCTCCAAAGGTAGCCAAGAGCTATGACCCAACACGCTGTCCTGTTTCATAAATAACATGTGCAGGATGACACAAATGCATAAAGATAAGTCTGAAAGGCACTGTTAATACTCTCTCCTTCTGTAGACCTGGCTTGGCAGGCTCCAAAGTGAGGATGTAAATTCACTTTGTCAAAGCAAACATTTCTCTTGGGGGACATCGGCTCAACCTCCAGGAGACAGTAATGACCACAGCCCACAGGCAGCAGGTGATGAGTCAGTTACTGCTGCGAGGCAATTAGTGCTGCTAGAGAAAAAAAATTGCTTTCATTTAAAATTCTCTCTAAACCGTATGTATCATGGCTCATGGGATAATTTATGTATCATTAGAAACTAAGAAACATATCATTGGTAACAAATTGTCTCTTCCATCCACCACAGCTGATAGCTCCCAGGGGTCTTTGGAAAATCAGAGTTTTGCTGGCCTTGTTACATCAGCTGGTATGGAAATGTTCGTGTGTGCCCATTATTTTCTCATTCACTTCCTGGTTCTCTGGCAGAGAGATGGCAAGAAAAACACTGGCCATCATTTTCATCCATTGGTTTGCAGCCTCATTTGCTGTAAAGAAGCCCCTGGTAGAACAGCCATGAGTTGTATTATTTTCCCTAACAACTTGAGTGTCTATTTTGAGATTTGGTTCATCCTGAAGTTTTCCCAGTGCTATTATGTTATTTTCTCCAATACATAGCATGCTGAACAATTCTACAGCTTCCCATTCAAAGACCGTCTTTCATTCTAAATGTAAATGGCTACAAAGAGCTTGGAGAAAGTGCTTGATTGTCCAGTGGGAGGAGCAGGTCCCAGAGGACTTTGTTGAGCCAGGTTGGAAGCCATATAGCAACTGGGCAAACATGCTCGAGTTTAGAAGAACCACCTTAAGTCGATTCTCTGTCAAGGGTAAAACATGAAGTGAAAATTTGGAAAATGAGACTCTTCATTGCTGGGGAGAAGGGGGTGTGCAGAGAAAAGGGGCAAGGTGGGAAGTCCCGTTCCAAAATGCCAGTGTGACATGGAAACAATATTAGCCAATATCACCAACCACAGAAGTTTAATCTGTGAAACAAAGATATGAGATGAGGAGCCACCCCATAGCCACTTATTTGCAAAATCAGAGACTGAAAAAAATGACGCATCCGAAATTCTTTTAAAAACTAATTCCCATTCAGCTTTATTCTTTCCTTTCATTAAATTTCAATTGTTTTGAAGAAAAACTACAATGCTAGCCTTTTCCTAAAAGGCTATGCTTTAATCATTGTTAGTCACTAAGTTACCCAGTCCAATCAGCAGAATTTGCTGCATCACTTGTGAGGCCCCATGTTCAAAAAATATTGAAGTGGGACTTCCCTGGTGGTTCAGTGGTTAAGACATCGCCTCCCAATGCAGGGGGTGCAGGTTCAATCCCTGATTGGGGAGCTAAGATCCCACATGGCTCGTGGCCAAAAAACCAAAACATAAATCAGAAGCAATATTGTAACAAATTCAATAAAGACTTTAATGATGGTACACATTAAAAAAAAAAAATCTGTAAAAAAAAATAGAGAATTTCAAGACTATCAGGGAAGAACATTAAACCAAGCATGAAGTCCTCTCAAAAGGACAGATCACACAACCATGAAGCTGCGTTTTGTCAGTGTTAAGGGCTCAGAACCTCTCAAATAGAAAAAAAAAAAGAAAGAAAGAAAATGGGGGAGGAGGCAGAAGTGTCCAGTGCTCCTCTAGTACCAGTTCTCATTGCCATCGTTCACTGTCCTTCCTATAATGCCTAAGATCCGGAAGCCATGCTCAGGATTTTGTCTTTGAGGTCCTCAATCACCCTGTCACACAAGAGCTACTTTCTGCATGTTCCACAAGTATGTGAAATTCTAGATATTTGTTAGAGAAAGATTCCACACCACTGGAATACTGTGGTTGAGATATTTAAACTTCAAGTCAGGGGTAGAAAAATAAAATTTGCTCAAATTACATGAAAATAAATGTGGAACTAGAGAGTAGCAAAATGCAATCTAGTTATCCAGTGTTGCTGGAAAAAGCGGCCACCACACATTGAGTGATTCAGATAGCTGGAATCGGACCTCTAAGCATCACAGCTCCTTATATTGGCTAGAGCAATCCATGGCCAAGACCATAGTAGGCACTTGGGGAACATACTTTCTCAATGACTCCAGGGACCCTGAACCTCAGAGACAGTGCTGGGCTGTTTTTACAGGGAGGCCTCAGGAACCACAGGGTGTCTGGCTAGTAATCAAGAGATTGGGTCACTATGCTTCTCATCAGCCTGAGATGCTGAGCTGAGGCCTCCTTGGGAGAGGGTGAGGGGTGGGTCAGGCACCCCTCCCACGATTGTTACAATGGGAGCCTTCAGCAGGGGCTGAAGGAAGGAAAACCTTCCTAAAAGGTTTTTAGGGAAACCTTTTCCTGAAGACCCTTTCTACCTTTTCACATTTGTTACATCAGATCAGCAATAGCTGATTTGTACTGCACACCTTCTGACAAATTTGGTTAAGGCAGTGGGCTCCTAGATGAGGATGGGTATGGGCGGGGGTGGGGGTGGTCTCAGGGTGAAGGACTGAGGATTTGTGACACTTGTGTACCTCGGGGACCTTTATCCACCATCCTACTGACAGCTTTGCCCCGAGGGCAGGGCCTTTAGGCTGTTGGGGTCCACAGGCTCCTCCACAACTGCTTGAGCTTTAGACACTGAACTGATCTTTGCCCCCAGGACAAAGATGGGTGTGGGTATCTACTCACCTAGAGGCCTAACAAAGTTCACCAAAACTGTGTGGTGAGCTCTCTTCAAAGTAAAGATCTTCCTGGCTTGCCCAGGTGATAGATTTGTACACGTGTAGACCACGCAAGAAAAGCTTTTGGGAAAGATCTAATATTCACTGAGCACTTGTAAGTCATGCCCAGTTCTACTCACTTTACATTTGACTCATTTAATCCCTGCAATCCCCACTTTACAGGTGAAGAAACCAAGGCTGGTGTGACCTGTCCAAGGAGACTCAGATAGTAGGAGGACAGGCACCCTGGCAAACTAAATGGCTTAACATCTTCACTCCTCCATGATCCCATGGAACCTACTTATTAATACAAACGGGGCAGAAAATAAAAACTAAGAATGGCTCAGGTTTCAATGTTCAACGTCAGGCTTCACATGAATTACCTGACTTAAATGCCAATCCCATGGTTTGTTGAGGTTTCATCACTTTGAAGGTGGAAGTAACTTGCCCAAGCACCGAAGTACAGGGTAAGCTGGGATTTTAGCTGTCTAGATGTGGTATGGACACATGATGAAAGTGTGGGTGCATGGAGAGAGAAGTTGGGGGGCCAGAAAAGTCCTGGGAGGGGCTTGATGGGGAGGAGCAGGAGACAATGAGGGAGAGTCCTATAATGAACGTCCTACTTAATTAAAATCTTACTCTTCACCAGTAACTTTAAAATAGTTGACCCCTAAGATACTTCATACTGTTCATGGGGTTCTCAAGAATACTGAAGTGGTTTGCCATTCTCTCCTCCAGTTGACCACATTCTGAACCAGCCTCTTGATGAAAGTGAAAGTGGAGAGTGAAAAAGTTGGCTTAAAGCTCAACATTCAGAAAATGAAGATCATGGCATCTGGTCCCATCACTTCATGGCAAATAGATGGGGAAACAGTGGAAACAGTGTCAGACTTTATTTTTTTGGGCTCCAAAATCACTGCAGATGGTGACTGCAGCCATGAAATTAAAAGACACTTACTCCTTGGAAGGAAAGTTATGACCAACTTAGATAGCATATTGAAAAGCGGAGACATTACTTTGCCAACAAAAGTCCGTTTAGTCAAGGCTATAGTTTTTCCAGTGGTCATGTATGGATGTGAGAATTGAACTGTGAAGAAAGCTGAGCACCGAAGAATTGATGCTTTTGAACTGTGATATTGGAGAAGACTCTTGAGAGTCCCTTGGACTGCAAGGAGATCCAACCAGTTCATTCTAAAGGAGATCAGCCCTGGGTGTTCTTTGGAAGAAATGATGCTAAAGCTGAAACTCCAGTACTTTGGCCACCTCATGCAAAGAGTTGACTCACTGGAAAAGACTCTGATGCTGGGAGGGATTGGGGGCAGGAGAAGGGGATGCCAGAGGATGAGATGGCTGGATGGCATCACTGACTCTATGGACGTGAGTTTGAGTGAACTCCAGGAGTTGGTGATGGACAGGGAGGCCTGGCATGCTGTGATTCATGGGGTCGCAAAGAGTTGGACACGACTGAGCGACTGAACTGAACTGAACTGAACTGAAGATAGTTCAGGTATGAACTAAATCTATGCATGAAGTGATCTTAATCACGTCATTATCATAAATATTTATTAATTCCTATAAATTAGCCCCTCTATCTCCTTCACTGCTTTTAAGAAAGTAAGCAATCCCTTTTGAAGACCAGATAGTCAGTTGATAGAGATGTGATCTGAATTTTTCACTAGGTAGATGTTAAGAAACAGTACATTTAAAAAAAATTAGTAGTAGTTCAATGAAGTGAAAGTCACCCATGACCTTTCCTTACCAGCCCAAGTCAATAGGCCTAAGAATGTTACATCAGGCTTTGAGGAAATCACTGGAAGCCATGGAGGTATGTTCTATAAGAACTGGGATCCCATAATGAAACCAAGAGGCAGAAAGAAAGAGTCTCCTAACTTTCAGAGTGAACTCTCCAAGTGGAAGCCTAGGAAAGGAAAGAAAATGGTTTGTCCCAGATGTGTCTATTAGCAGAGTTATAAGAAAATATTGTTCAATAAAATCCAAATAGATAATAGAGTTGTCAAGGTGACAATTGTTTAAAAGCTTTAAAAAGAGAGAAAACAATGTTTCCACAGACACAGGGTAACCTTGAAAAAAGATTTTTCTTCCTGAAAATGTTTTGTTCAGCTGGAGGGAAAAGAAATAAAAGGAAACATGAAAGCCAATGAAAGAAAAACATGAGCATGGAAGACCATCATTAATCTTCAATTCAAATTGTATAAAAGGCATTAATAGCAATTCTATTCAGAGATAAATGATGTACTGGGGGTATATTCGGGGTGAATAAGTGAGCTAATTGCACAATGATTCTGCATGGGGATGACCCTAGAAATACGGGTTAAATAGTCTTTAATTTAAAACTTGAATGTAACAACATTTTTTTTTTAAGTAAAGAAGTTTATAACTAAAATGATAAGTTTAGCAAAGTATTTTGTGTATAGATCTCAGTTGTGTCTGACTCTTTGTGACCCCATGGACTATAGCCTGCCAGGCTCCTATGTCCATGGAATTCTCCAGGCAAGGATGCTAGAAGTAGGTAGCTGTTCCCTTCTCCAGGGGATCTTCCCAACCCAGGGATCGAACCCAGGTCTCTCACATTGCAGATTCTTTACTGTCTGAGCCACCAGGGAAACCCAATAGTTCCATATGTTATGATAAAAATAAATTTAATTTATTTTGGGAAAAGATACCACCTTCCTTGCTTGACAAGGGTAAATTCCCACCACAGTGGAGTTCAGGTGTTAAAATGAGTGGCCACCTGCTGTAGTATAATGTGCACATGTCCTGGGTGTACAAGCAACAAGGAGCACAAGTGACAAGGTGTCCAAATGACTGTTTCCAATTCTTCCCACTGACTTTACCAACAGTTTCTTCAGATCACTCTGAGAAGACCATAGGAAAACATAGGCCAAGAAATGTCCACTGCAAGAGGTTCTTTTGTTGACTTAAGTGTAATCTTTACATGGCTTAATAGTTCTCCAGCGTTGAGTTTCTAGGTTGGTATTGCAACCAATTTCTGTCTTGTGCAGACCATGGATTAATAAATGTCTTCTAACCCAAGAATCACTTTTAAGACAAACCCATATTTGATGATAAACTCTCATCTTCAAATACATGGCTTTAAATATCATTGTTTTACACACTCTGAAATATGACATCATAATTTAAAACACCAAGACAGAATTTCACTGCTCTATGACACTAATGCCCAGGAGGTAACTGTGGTCTATTCTTCATCATTCAAGTTTATAAAAAGGAACTTTGGAACTTCAGTTCTATTCAGCCAGCTGACAGTCAGTCCTCTTTCCCCATCCACAATCGGTATTTTTGGAAGTGCTGGTCCAAGCCATTTGGGGCCCCTCTACATTGTCATTCAGTATGGAGACCTGAAACTTGATCATCATCAGCAGGAGGATTTTAGTTAATAAGTATCAAATGGTCATCACTTCTATTCCTGTAACAGAAAGGGGGAGAAGTAGAGAAAAGAGAGCAATAACTTAAAACTGTTTGAGATGGAACTGCTAGAGAATACATGCTCTATCATGTAGGCATACATAAGTTACTGACATGCTGAGTGCAACATATAAGTGGAAGGAAACTTAAGGACAATTTACATTATTTGGAGTTTGACTAGATGCTTCTGGCAATTTTGAGGAGCTGTCCACCCTCCATCTCCATGGCTAGAACTGCAGATTTTCCTCCTTCACTATGGTAGAGAAGGGGAAAGATTAACTGCATCTTCTCAAACCAGCACACCCCTCCAGAGAACCAGACCAGAAGCATATCTCCCCATAGAACCAGAAGAGGATGCAGAAGCTACTTGTTCCACCCTGATGATACCACAGAGGGACCCAGAGGCTTAGGAAAGGTCATGGGACACATTCAGTAATTGGCAGGACCCAAAATGAAAACCCCAGTGTTCTGACCATCAGGCTAGAGGCTCTGTCAATTATTCAAGAGAGAATGAGTCTGTGGTGGTTTTGGCGCTTTGGTTAAAGAAGAGCAACCTGGCTGTGCTCTGCAGGAGGCAGAGCTGTGATACTTGGGCTGCATGTCATGGGCACTGGAGAGGGGCCCAGACACCAACACTTGTGATGCCTGTATGGTTCTTCTCCAACATGTACTCTCCAGTCATAAGATGAGTCCTAGACTCATAGAATTAAGTCATCTTCCTCAATTTTATTGCATTCTTAAGTTTCCAGCTGCTAAACACATCCAGGTATATTTAATTTTCAATGATTTCAAAACCATCACTTGTTCCAAGGCCTCAGTACAACCCATTTCCCTCATTAGACCCTATGACCTTCATTGTTTCTGTGCAGGGTCCAGCCAGATCCCCCTGGATTCCAGGCTTTGATCCTATTATTCAGCTAAAACCGATCAAGCTGACTTCACCCATGGCCATCTTTGGTAACAGCCACTTCTGTTCCTATTTTTGATCTCCTCTTTTTTCAAAACTTTCAACATCCTGTTCTTCACTTGGTTTCGTTTGGTTGACCCTCCTGTTCTGCTAATTCTCTCATTGCTCACTATGAGCAGACTCTTCTTCGCACCAGACACACCTTCTCCACAAGCCTTAGTTCACCTTGGGGAAAACTGTCTGCTGATGTTGCTCTGTTCTCATCAGCCAGACTCAATCTTATCAATCAGTCCTGCAGTTCACTCTTTAAATCTTTCACTTGTTTCATATGGCTGCATGAGAAATCATCTAACAACCCTCTGGGGCTTTTTTTGGTACAAACCAAGGTCCAAAAATCAAGCACCAAAAGCCTATCCATTACTGTCCAGTGTTCACAACTATTTTACATTCTGAGATGATTTTTTTTTAATTTATGGTTAACTACAGATTAGAAAAGCAACTTTCTAATTAGAAAAGGTACCTTATGTAAGGTACCCCTTAGGAGGCAGCTGCCTATTAAGAAAATTAATTTCCCTTTATCCTTGCTTCCATGGCAACACTTTAATGCTCTGAGAGGATAAAATGTGATTGTAAAAACTTAACTCTTCTCAGAAGATCTCATTTCATATTTACTAGACATTATTTACAAGTGCTCCATCATACCATTTCAAATCCCAAGATGCAGTACGAATTGATTAACGAAAAATACATCCTGTGATTTTAAGTGGCAATTATGTTCTTCCTCTTCCTTCAGGACTCTGGTTTGGTGAATGCTTCTCAAAAGACGTGAGTCGGGGATACTTCTAGCTAACCACCCCCATCCCTGACTAGCGATGAAAACAAACATGGGCACAGTTAAGATTGTCCTCATGTGTCCCCCATTCTGGTCCCCAACCCCCTGTGTGGAGGTTTTGCCACTGAGGTCCGGACTATGAATGGTGAGCAAAGAGCCATTGATCAATTGATTTGTGTTTGCAGCCAAGGACACATAGAGCCCCTCTCAAGCAGATTTTCTGCTCTGCTCAAGGAAGGTTACTTGAAACCTTCAAGTAACTGCATCTTGGGATTTGAAATGGTATAATGGAGCACATCTAAATAATGTCTAGTAAATTGTGAAAAGGGGAAAACATCTTTGACATCCTGGAGCTACACCTATAAATGAAGGATTCTGACTTCTTCCTGTGGCCAGCCCACCCTCTTGCTTTCAGGGATATAGTTCATACCTTCTCATAACAGGCTTTAACATTCCCAAGAGACTCCAACCATGTCATGTACCTTTGTACCTTGTTTTATAAGAAACAATAGATTTCTAAAGCCAAGTGCAGTGGGAGGAAAGAAAGGAGGGCTGCATTGCTTCCTCCAATCAGCTGATTTCTGAGTGCAGCCTTTGCCCTGGGAGGACTCTTTGTTAAGGCAACAGAGCATCTCATCCTGGGAGCATGGAGACCTGACTCAACACAATACTGACCTCCTCAGACAGCAGATGCTGGACAGGAAGGCTGGTGACTCTTCCTGACACTTCTCTTTGCTACTACACTCCTTCAGGAATTCCTGAAGATCCGTGGCAGGAAACCCATTCTGTTGGTATTTCTTTAAAAAGTACACAATGTGGTTACCTTATTTATACAGCATGAGAAATTGCTCCCTTTGTCAACGAACCAAACCCACCTCTGCTAAAATAAAACCCTCCCACGTTGCAAGCTCGGATCTAAGAACTGATATTAACAATAATAATCAATCTCTGGGTCCCTTGAAAGCCAAGCCAGGGCCACCATGGGAACAGAGAGCCATTCGGAGGAAAACTCCAGAAAGCACGCCTTAGTGGGGGAAGGGTTGTTGTTGTTATGGTTTAGTTGCTAAGCCGTGCCTGACTCTTGTGACCCCATGGACTGTAGTCCACCAGGCTCCTCTGTCCATGGGGTTTCCCAGGCAAGAATACTGGAGTGGGTTGCCATTTCTTTCTCCAGGAGATCTTTCCGACCCAGGGATCTAAATCCTGTCTCCTGCACTGGCAGGCGGATTCTTTATCATTGAGCCACCAAGGAAGCCTAGAGGCATGTTAATTAAAGGAGTGAAGGAAATAGCAGTCTAAAGCTTTCGTGTTCACTGCAAGCCCAAGAGAAACCTCCCCTTTCCCACACTGCCCATGTGGAGTTGGGCTGGGAAGTTTTATAGAAGCTGGTCGCTTAGTGAGGTAGAAGGCAGTAGGTTCCTCCAAACAGACACAGAGACTCTGAGAGACCCCTCCCCTTGTGTTCAGTGAGATCATCCACCAGGTCACCAAGGCTTGGCACCCTCACAGGGACACTGCCACATCCAAGGACAGCACCCACACTGCGCAGGCCTGGCTCCTCTTCCCACGGCCAGCCCCCCTGCAGCCAACCACCCATTCCTACAGGAACATGTGTCTCCTTCTGCACAAAATGCTCAGGAGTATTTCCAACGGACTGGCTTCTTCTGGGATAGTCTGAGAAGGTTCAAGAAGAGGACAACACCATAGGACATGGACATGGAATCCCTGGTTGCTCAGATGCTGGCCCCAAACAGGGTGCGGGCTCCAAGCACAACCACCTGCTGTGGAGACACCACTGCCTGAGGCTACAGAACTTCCTTCATGCTACAGATCAGTTAAATGGACCCAGTCTGAAAGGACACAGGGTCCACTGGGTAGCTTAGGAAGGTAGGAAGCTAAACAGCCACAAAAGCCTTAGATTTTGTAACTTAAAGGAAACCTGCATCACACGAGTGGCATCCAGTGTTTGAGGTGTGCCCACATCTGGAGAGTTGTCAGGAAGATGGTCACCCCTTATCACTGAAACTTAGCACTCAAAGCCAAAGTTCCAGGACAGGCACATACGCCTGTAAGCACTAAGATCCACAGCCCAACTACCTAATTTACCAAATTCAGTCCATCCTTACGGGCTTCCCCTGTGGCTCAGTGGTAAAGAATCTGCCTGCAATGCAGGAGATGGGGGTTCGATCCCTGGGTCGGGAAGATCCACTGAAGGAGGGTATGACAGCCCACTCCAGTATTCTTGCCTGGAGAATCCCATGGACAGAGGAGCCTGGCGGGTTATAGTCCATAAGGTCACTTAGAGTCAGACACAACTGAAGCGACTTAGCAGACAGGCAGGCCCATCTTTACCCATTTCCTTTCTCTTTCCCACTATACCTCCAAACCAGTCCACCCCAATCTGGGCACCAAGGACAATGTCCAAAATGCATATTTAAAATGAACCTCCAGCATCTAAAAAGTTTCTTTTCTACAAAATCTCAAAAATCTAAGTAAAACTATAGTATTTTAAGTAAGTAAAGAACTATAGTATTTTCCTATGTTCCAATCTATACAGAATTTGCAATAGTTTTTGGTAGGAAATAATGATAACTGCTTACCTTAATGGTGTCATAAGAGTCTGTAATAATTGCAATGAAAAGGCTGAGAATCATGTATATGAAAAGGCTGATGAAGGAATATAAATACAGGCGACTGAACAGCCACACCAAGTGGCTCTTCTGCTGGATGTGAGCAAAGGTCGCATACATGTCATCACCGTTGACCAGAGAAAACAGACACTCAGCAACCGTGTTCAGATTTTCAAACTGTGGAGGGGGGAAACCAAAAGTAGTCTGAGTTATGCTAGCCAAGGAAGTAGAGAAGTATCTAGTTAGCTGGTTTTGTTGAAGACATTGTTGCTGCCATTCTTATTACAATTAACATTCACTTTAGGGCACCTGGAATACCATGCATTGCAAATTGTTACTCAAAACTCTCCTCTACATTCACAGAGATAATTTCTTGGCACCTCTCTCAGTTTTTTCCCTTTACACTCTTTCTGTTGTTGTTGTTGTTCAGATGTTAAGTCACGTTTGACTCTTTGCAACCCTGTGGGCTGTAGCACCCATGCTTCCTGTCCTCTGTCTCTCAGAGTTTGCTCAAACTCATGTCCATTGAGTCAATAACGCCATCCAACCATCTCATCCTCTGTCGCCCCCTTCTCTTTCTGCCTTCAGTCTTTTGCAGCATCAGGGTCTTTTCCAATGACTTTTTATATATTTGTGGTCATGTCACCTGAAAATTTTGGATCAGATATTTCTTTCTTTTCTACTTAACATAGTCTTGTATTATTCATACCCAGAGATGATTTGTTGGAAATGTCAACTGTAACTATTTCCCTTTCACTGGACATCCTAATCATGTTTGCTCTTGTAAAGAACAATGCAAATCACATTTCTCGGCACTGAGTTTTTTCCTATTATTAGGTCTCAGTATCAACTTTTTTTTTTTTTGGCCATGTGTGGTCTTCACTGTTGTACTGGCTTTTCTCTAGTTGCAGTGAGCAGGGGCTGCACTGTAGTTGCGATGTGCAGGCTTCTCGTTGAGGTGGCTCCTCTCATTGTGGAGCGGGGGCTTCTCTCTTGTGGAGCGGGGGCTCCTCCCATTGTGGAGCGGGGGCTTCTCTCTTGTGGAGCGGGGGCTCCTCCCATTGTGGAGCGGGGGCTTCTCTCTTGCGGAGCGGGGGCTCCTCCCATTGTGGAGCGGGGGCTCCTCTCTTGTGGAGCCGGGGCTCCTCCCATTGCGGAGCGGGGGCTCAGTAGTTGTGGTGCATGTGCTTAGTTGCTCTGCAGCAGGTGAGGTCTTCCCAGATGAGGGATCGAACCAGTGTCTCCTGCATTGGCAGGCAGATTCTTCATCACTGAGCCACCAAGTAAGCCCACGATTAACATTTTAAGGCTAAAATCTGCTCAACTGCTTTCTGAAAGAACTGCAGAGCACCAGCAAAGGTGGACTGGCCAGAGACAGAGGCTCAAGAAAATTGGTTTCTTTGTAGCCTTTCCAACCATGGATTCAGATAATTTTCGAGCCTTAAAAGCTAACGATTACCAGAGGTGGGAAAATGCATTAGGATGAATGATCATGGTGTGTCTTCTGAGGGCTCCCCCGCTAACAGTGGACTGGCCACTGCCAAGATACCTAACACCTGTGGCGGAGCTGGGTGGGCTGCCTAAGGAGTGGCCCTCAGAAGTCAGGCCTGAAAGCTGAGGTGCTCATCAGTGAGAGGAGGAAGAGAAATTTGCTCAGTGAATATGGAGGGAACAGGTGCGGAGCCTAAGGAGTGGTTGGAGAGTGAGTATGTGCTGTGCTCACAGAGCCTTGTCTGGGCTTCTAAATATTTCAGACTAATCCCGCCTTCCCTGGAGAAGAGTGAAAAGTTGGACAGAAGAGGGATAGGATCTGCTCTCGGTTTCCGTGGCACGTGAAGATCTCCTAGAATGAGACAAGCTCAGGGGCCAGGGTGCCAGTCGGACAGAGTGCAGGGGCCCAGGACTGCAAGGAATCCAGAGGAAAGTGGGGAGAAAGTAAGCCCAGGAGGGTGCGGGAGGAACCTCGGATGGACTCTGTTCCAGACAAGGCCAGTTTAAGGGGCGGGTAGAGGCAGGGACAGGAGGTAATTAGCAAGAGGCTGACTGAACACCTGAAGCCCTGGGGGCAGAGCTGGGCAGGGGCTGGTGTGGAATGCCCCAGGAGGCTCGCAGCCCCAACCCAGCTTATGCGCTTGACCACCAGCTGCCATATCCACAGAAAGTAAACAGCAAGTGCTTAATGAATGAAGTCTCTGAGGTCAGAGGGTTAAACATTAGATGAGTGTGAAAAGTTTCTATGTGAAGAATGATAATGACTTAATAGGGAAAAGGCGATTAAAAGTTTTCAGAAATGCAGATACAACAGGTTGCTGTAAAGCTGTAACAGAACCTATTCTGTCCTTAGCGGGAGGAGGAGCCAGTACATCCATCAAGCCAGTGTGTGTGGCTGTGGGGACAAGTCCCTGTGAATGTCTCTGGGACATTTCCAGTTCGGAGCTGTGTTTATCAATATGGATTCACATAAACACAATAATAGCTCCCACCAGCTGAGCCCAGAAAATGGGCTTCCCTTCCAAATTTCTCTGTCTGCCATTGCAGCCTCCTACCAGAAAAAGATTACTCCAAAATAATCAAGTGCTTAAAACTATGTGTTGTTTATATGTGAAATCTAAAATACAACACAAAAGAAACCTATCTGCGGAATAGAGACATAGGGACTGTTCTCTATGTCAGACAGACTCACTGACATAGAGAACAGATTTGTGGTTGCTAAGAGGAGGGGGCTGGAGGAGGGCTGGAGTGGAAGGTTGGGGTTAGCAGGTGTAAGCAATTATTTTTAGAATGGATAAACAACAAAGTCTACTATATAGCACAGGGAACCTCGATAAACCACAATGGAAAAGAGTATTTAAAGAAAGAATCTATATATATGTATAACAGTCATGTTGCTGTACAGCAGAAATTAACTAATACTGTAAATCAACTATACTTCAATTAAAAAAAAAAAAGCAGTGTGTTGAATGAATTTATTTTTCCTGCTCTACTCTCTAATAAGGTTTGTCTGTTTGTATGGTGTTTCTCTAACCCACTCTTTCTACCCCCTCTCTGATGTCACACTTAAATATTTATTACAGAAAATTCCAGGGAAGTCTTTCTCACTCCAACCTCTTCAGCCTCCAGTCTAAGCTGCAGTAAAATCTAAACTTCAAAGAACATAGCCTTCAGATCATTTCTCTTGCTTAACAATAATGCAAAGTCTGGAGGCAAAGTAAAAATCCAAACCAAGAACCCTGGAGCAAGTTCCTCGTTTGTGGGGCCTCATGCCATCCCTTGAATGGCAGTGTCAAGATCGTGTGTCTGCCTCCTCTCACAACACCTGGGCCACCTCTCTGGGATTTATTCTCTTCATCTGGTACATCCATCATCGTCTCTGTCCAATGTCCAGTGTTGAAGGGCTATTTCAGTCTTACATCAAGACAGACTGCCCTGGCAGCTCTAATTTGTTCTCTATAACAGTAAGAACCACAGAAGAAACCACTGGTTTCTAATTGTTGTCTGCATACTTCTCTGTACCCCAACCAGCTAGCAAACTCCCAGTCCATGACAGATTCACGGGGTAAATTCTGTAACCAAGGGAGAGCATACAGACATACCCCAAATAAGAATCCTGCCCGTGGCTTTGCTACATCGGCAACAACTCTGAAGACCTGGACTAAAGTCACTCTCCACAGAGATCTGGAGGGAACATCCATTGGAGCAAATCACTTATTAATATGCAGATAATTTAATAATAAGACAGGCAGTTCCCAGAGTAACTAGTTTCCACCCCACCACTAGCCTTAAGACAATGTGGTTCAAGTTGGTTTCTATGAACATCAATTACAACTCTGATAGCACCATTAATAATCCATATTTCTTGGGACTTCCCTGGTGGCACAGTGGTTTAGAATCCACCTGCCAGTGCAGGGGACATGGATTTGATCCCTGGTCCGGGAAGACTCCACATGCCAAGGAGCAACTAAGCCCATGTGCGCAACTACTGAAGCCCATGTGCCCTGGAGCCCTCCCAAGGCAGCAAGAGACACCACCACAATGAGAAGCCCGAGCATTGCAACAAAGAGCAGACCCCACTCGCTACAGCTAAAGAAAGTCCGCAAAAAGCAATGAAGGCCCAGCAGAACCAAAAATTACTTAAAAAAATTTTCTTAATCCATATTTCTCAGTTTCTCTTGGAAACTGGCCAATTCCTTTCTTTAGTGTCAAGAACCTCCAGCAGTCTGTGTTTCAAGTTCCAGAACTGCGAGTTGATGGGCACAGTGCAAATTCATCCCTTAGTTTCCTGTGCAGTTACTTAGAATCAGTTTGGACATAATATGCACCTCAGTTATTTATCTCCCTCTTCTCTGGGCATGTGAGATTTATTTTAACCCACCAAAAAGTTAAACAGAGACCTAATAAGGTAAGTAAATGGTACATACTCTACCATTTCATACCATAAGAAGTGGCTGTGAGCTGGTTTCAGTGGCCCAGATCCACAGTATAAGTTAGCTCTAAAAATACCTAATGTGGAGAACAGTATGGAGGGTCTTTAAAAAACTAGAGTTTCCATTTGATACAGAAACCCACTCCTGGGCATATATCCAGAGAAAAGTCTAATTAAAAAAGATATATGCATTCCAATATTTGTAGCATTTACAACAGCCAAAACATGGAACATGGAAGCAACTCAAATGTCATCAACAGATGAATGGATAAAGAAGATATATATATATATATATATATATATATATATATATATATAATGGAATATTATTCAGCCATAAAAAGATGAAATAATGCCATTTCCAACAATATGGATGGACTTAGAGATTATCATACTAAGTAAGTTGGACAGAGACAGACAAATATCACATACCTTATATGTGGATTCCACTTACATGTGGAAACTAAAATACAATATAAATGATCTTATTTACAAAACAGAAATAGACTCATAGACATAGAAAATAAACTTATGGTTACCAAAGGGAAAAGGGGAGGAGGATAAATTAGGAAATTGGAATTAACAGATACACACTACTATATCGGAGAAGGCAATGGCACCCCACTCCAGTACTCCTGCCTGGAAAATCCCATGGATGGCTGCAGTCCATGGGGTCGCTGAGGGTTGGACACGACTGAGCAAAACAAGTAGGACCTACTATATAGCATAGGGAACTGTATTGAATATATTGTGATACCTATGATGTAAAAGAATCTGAAAAAGAATATATAGATGTGTGTGTATGTATAACTGAATCACTTTGCTGTACACTTGAAACACTGTAAATCAATTATGTTGTTTAGTTGCTAAGTTGTGTCCAACTCTTTTATTACCCCATGGACTGTAACTCGCCAGGCTCCTCTGTCCATGGGATTTCCCAGGAAAGAATACTGGAATGGGTTACCATTCCTTCTCCAAATCAACCATACTTCAATTTTTAAAAAATAGAGATTAAAAAAATACCCAAGGTAAAGAGAAATAAGGTCCTAATGTGCCTCCAGGCTACAGATGCATTCCTAGGAAATTTCTTTGGTTCTTACAAGTTTGTAAGTCCCCAGAAAGCAGGTACTGCTATGCCTCTGTTTCTTGTCATTCAGCAAACTTGCTGAGCCCTTACCATGTTCTAGGTACCACACTCGACATGAGGAATGCAAAGAGCAATAATCCATGGTCCCTGTCCTCTATGAATTTGGGCTAGAAGAATCTGACAGTGTTGGGGGCACAGTAGATGTTGAATAAATATCAAATGGATATCTCCATAAAGAGTCTCCACAGGCTCCAGGCTACCACAGTTAAAACCCAAGCATTCGTTCCACAAATGATCATTTTTCAATTGAGCCAAAAAGAACTTTCATGTGAATGAAAGCACATTTGCAATGGCTTATGTCAGAGAGTGACATAAAAATTTGCTTCAAGAGTTGGTGCTAAGAGTCTCATGTGGCATTCACATAAAATGTTTTAACCAGCTAATAGCTGTTTTGAATGAGAGGTGCTTGGATAAAACCGGAGGCCTTGAAAGCAAGAAGGTGTAGCTCTGGTACCACTGAACAGTTACCAATGGCATCAGCCAAGACCAGTGATTTTTCAATGCTTTGTCTTTTCATTTGCAAAACGGGGACAATAAATGCAAGACTGTGGTATATTCCTCAGAAAGTACTCTGGAAACGTCAAAGCCACATTACAATTATGTTCTTCCAGTCCTCATCTTGAATTATTAAACAGCAACAGGCTCCAGCCCGCCATACTCACACATTTTGAAAGGGCGTTGTGCCAATGTCCATTAGTGCTGGAGTAAACGTTGGCAGGACACTTGTATTTTTATTCTCTTTCAGTTGAACCATTGAAATCTGATGTCTAACAGGAAACCCAGAAGCTAAAATGTGGGATTCCTGCTGCCAGACAAGCATCAGGGTAAAATTCTGGTTTTTCTGATATCTTCTCTTTAGAGTTTTTTGTTTGTTTGTTTAAAGAGCGATTGAGCTTCTACACCCAAGCTAGCTGTGATTCTAGAAATTCTAGAAAATGCTCACTGTGGTGCCATCCAGCTTTCAGGCAATACTTGAAGGTCTTCTGATTCAACAGATAGTGACTGAATGGCAGAACCTGACATTTTTGACCATTTGGATTGGTTTGGAGAGAGATGTGCAGGGGGAGTAAACAATTCTAACTTTAGACTCAAAGAAGAAGCAATATGGGGAAGAAAAAACAGAAGTCCAGAACCAAAGTGAAGGTTTTCTCTAACTATTCATCCACTGAATTAACTCAACTCTGTGTTTTCCAAATAGATCAGTTTGGTTAAGAATGGGAGATAGAAGCCATAAACAGACCTGCTATACAACCCCAGAGATATAGTTCTTATCTCTCTACTCCTCCAGGGGAGAAGTGAGATTAACTAAGAGACATAAGTCAAGAGGTGAAACATCCAATATGGCCAGCACCAGCTCCGGGTGACTATGGAACATCTGATGAATAGCCAGTCCAGGCTGACGTGTGCTGTCAGGACAAAATGCCCACCAGATCTCAAAGACTCGGTGCCTACAAAGGAATGTAAAAAACCTCAATGTTTTATATTGAATACAGGCTGAAGTCATATTTGAAATATATTGGATTAAATAAAATGCATAATTCAAATCAATTTCATCCATTTCTCTGAAAAAAATTTTAATGTGGCTACTAGAAAAAATTTAAAAGTACAGACATGCCTCTCCTATTTTTCTTGGATAGTGCTGATCCTCTGGACTCTTTGAAAGGACAGAACAGAAGAAATGAGAATACAGTTAAGACTCACAAAGCAAAGAACACCATTTTTCACAAGGTAACCTTGACACATATTGAAAGAAAGAAGACTAATGACTCGGCTTTCCTCTCATGGTCGATCCACTCTTGAGTCAGACTAAATGCTCTTTTGTAATGATTTGTTTTAGGTAATGCCAAGAAAAGAAAAGAAGAAAAGCCTTCAGCTTTTTGGTCAAATGATGTGTATTAAGGTAAAGGTGACCTGGGTGTGAATCCTATCTCAGCCATTCACTAACTATTCAACCCCAGGAATCTAACTTATTAAGATCCTTATTTTCTGTCTAAAGATAATAATATTTCCCACAGGGCTAATGGGAAGGCTAACAGACCAAGGGAGGAAAAGAACATGGGCACCTTATCTATTTAGCACATAGCACTTGAGAATGGTAGCTAGTTTGGTAAAATTAAAACAACATTTCTGAGCATCTTCCAGAACAATGATGGGATAGGGAAGATGTGTGCCTGACTCTTTGCAACCCCATGGACTGTAACTCGCCAGGTTCCTCTGTCCATGGGGATTCTCCAGAAAAGAATACTGGAGTGGGTGGCCATCATACCCTTCTCCAGGGGATCTTCCAGACCCAGGGGTCAACCCCATGTCTCTTATGTCTCCTGCATTGGCAGGCGGGTTCTTTACCACTAGTGCCACCAGGGAAGGTGGAGAACCATTAACGGCCACAGGACCTCTGGATAAATTCACCGGCCGTGGAAGAGTATTTATTCCGCATGGTGCAACACTGCCCTCTCGTGACAAAAATGTGGCAAAGCATTCAGACCACAAGGCAAGTAAGGAAGAAAAAAGTTAATTTTCCTGGGCATTCATTGGAAAAGACTCTGATGCTGGGAGGTATTGGGGGCAGGAGGAGAAGGGGACGACAGAGGATGAGATGGCTGGATGGCATCACTGACTCGATGGACGTGAGTCTCAGTGAACTCCGGGAGTTGGTGATGGACAGGGAGGCCTGGCGTGCTGCGATTCATAGGGTCGCAAAGAGTCGGACACGACTGAGCGACTGATCTGATCTGATGTGAAGACAATAAATTCTCCAGATCAGAGAGATTGTATCAAAGAACAGTTTTTACTGATGAGTCACCTTTAAGTCAGTGGGCTAGAACTGGAAGAGCAGTAAGATGATCAAGATTTGCTAATAATCCAGAGATGGTCACTTTGTTGACTATACAGTTTTTCAAATAGGAAAATGGTAATTCTCTTCGGACAAATTAAATGTAACGCTTAAAGAGGAGACAGTCTGGGTGGATTCCAAGTTACTAGGATTTATTTTAGTAGGAAAATACCAAAAGTTTGAGTTCTATGGATTGCTCAATTTTTGTGAAGAGTTTATAAACCAGATTTGATCATGGTTTTTTTTTAATGCAACTATCAAGGTCAAAACTTAAAGCTGAGCTGTATACCAGTGTCAAGACAATCCTTTACATCTTTACTTTTCTCCTGTAGGACACCTAAGTCAAGATGACTACCCTGGCCTGTTGACAAAATTAAATGAAAGAGAAGAGAGAAACGCTTAGCATTGCCTCAAGTGTTAGCTGTTATTATTTATATTTTTGTTGTTTCTATTGTCCCAATTGCCAAAGGCCCATGGGGGGAAAAAAAACTATAAGATGCAATCATTGCTTTTACTTTTTTGGTTTGAAAACAAAGCCTACCAAATTTCATTTCCTGCTATATCTTTGAATCAATTTTATCATTTGAAAACAAGAACATCTGGAGAAGGATGTGGCAACCCACTGAGGTACTCTTGCCTGGAATATCCCATGGACAGAGGAGCCTGGTGGGCTACAGTCCATGGGGTCGCAAAGAGTTGACACAACTGAGCAAGTATCCAGTCATTTTTAAGGGGAGGAAACAGTCTCAGGAAAGTTGAGACGCTTGCCAAAGGCCCCAGAGCTTTTGATGGCAGAGCCAGAACTATGCAGGCTTCTTGGTCCTGGCCTCTCTCACCAGATATGTGTATAGAAAACTAGAATCTAAAATATGCCCGAGAGCTTCCCTGGTGGCTCAGTGTTAAAGAATCCACCTGCCAATGCAAGAGATGCTAGTTCCATCCCTGGTCCGGCAAGATCCCAACGTGCACTGGAGAAGCTAAGCTCCTGGGCCACAGCTGCTCAGCCTGTGCTCTGGAGCCTGGGAGCTGCAACTCCTGAGCCCAGGTGCTGCAACAACTGAAGCCCGAGCATCCTAGACCCTGTGCTCGGCAACGAGAAGCCACCACAGTGAGAAGCCCACACGTTACAACCAGAGAGAAGCCCCGGCTCACTGCAACTAGAGAAGAGCCCACACAGCACTGAAGACCCTGCACGGTGGTAAATAAATAAAATCATTTAAAAAGAAAAAACAAGAACATCTGAACATAACTTTGTTGTCCTTGAAATTATGATACTGACTGCAGCCCAGTAATAGTTAAGAATTCAGATACTGAACTTTAGTAAGGCAGTAAGATGACACTGAAATCAAAGCCCCTTGCAAAGGCAAGATGTGTTATCTTTCTAATCATAACTAACGTGGTCATTCCGGGAGTCTTTATCCTCCTCCATCCATCCTCCTCAGTTAATCTGGATGAAAACTGTAACCCCTAGGATTTTGAAATGCTTTTCCTTACTTAATTTTCATTTTTATTATAGTGATTTCATGTACAAACACTTCTTATGTGGTGTCCAGCTGGGTTCACATGTGACCCCTTAAGCCAGCCCAGACAACCATGAAATAAATGTGCTCTCTGGTTTCCTGCAGTTCTTGTTTCAATATTCTAAAGTCACTTCAACATCCAGGAAAGGGAAAGAAAAGGAAAACTAACTAACAAAACAATAGACAATAAAGATATGTGTTCACTGATGTCAAGCGTATGTGCTGGAGAGAAGTGGGATGAAGGTCAATGCTAGAAACCCACTTTTTAAAAAAACTTTTTACTTATTTTTTGTTGGCCATGCTGTGCAGCACTGTGGGACCTTAGTTCCCTGACCAGGGATGCAACCCGAGTCCCCTGAATTGGAAGTGTGGGGTCATAACCACTGGACTGCCAGGGAAGTCCCGAAACCTACTTTTAAGGGCCCCAAGTGCCTCGTGTGCAGGAGGAAGAATTAGGCTACACACCTTGTTGTGATACGGTCCTAAGACAATCCAGCCGCAGAAGGTGTAACCCAGATAGATCATACCAGCACACGCGCAGAAGCGAAGAACTTTTGGCAACGAGGCTTGCATTGTTAAAATGAGCACCTGAAAAAAAACACACACACACACAAAATGGCAGAATGGGAGTTATTAAAAAGTACCTAATAGATCCCAAAGAAATGGACCTGAATCCCAGTGGTGCCGCCCAGGGCCCACATCCTTACATTATATGCTTGGAAGTAACCCAAGTATCGGATGACGCCAACCCAGACAAAAAGTGTAGACGTTCCAAGCAAAATGCTGCACAGATTGTAGTTCGTGAGATTCTAGGAAATGAAAAAAAAGATGTATTAGTAAAATTTTCTATTCCACTCAGCTCAGGAACCTCCCTTGAAACTGACTGGAAAAGAATGGTCTGCCTGCCTCTCTACAGTGATTCTAAGAGTTTTTAAACTGAAGAAGAAAATAATAAGAGTGCACAATTCTGAATGTGTTTCTCATTTCCTTTTAGTATTGCAATTTGTTGAACTAAATCTTTGTTCAAACAATACTCTGAACTAGAGACTGCATTTACCACTGACTTAGGCATTAAAGCACATAAACTAATCATGTTTGCTAAATATCAAACAATACTTTCCAGCTGTTAACACTTTTACAAGAAAGCCCCAGCATGATCTGCTAACAGTTTGTGCTCTCAAGGACTTCCAGGTCTAACTGAAGAGACACGTGCACAAGCACAATTTTAATACAATGTGCTACGTGCAGTGAGGCACAAGCCAGACTTCTTACATAGGGCTCCCACGGGCATGACCCCAGAGTGGTGCCAGCCTGGTGGACAGGCTGGGAGAGCCTTGCAAGTCAGCAGAGGCTGAACCAGGGCCTCAGGCTGGGAGCCCACAAGACAGGCCAGAGAAAGCGAGGGCGGGAGAGGGAAGGAGAGCTGGATGATAAGGACCCTGGAGACCACACTGAAGAAAGGCCACTTCATCCCAAAGCGGGTCTCTGAGGCAGAAAGGATTGTCACTGCAAGACAGACGCCAGAAAGATGACTCTGACGGCTGTGTGGATGGGTCCGAGGGGTACAGGGCTGAAGGCAAAGCAACAATGAGGAGACCGCTGTGGCGGGAGGAGGAGCCGCAACAATGAGAAGATCTAGACCAGACAGGAAGATGTCCTGGAGGAAGCGGAGCAGTTGCCATGGATGAGAGGGAGGTGTTAGAGGTCAGGAGAGAAGGCTGGTAAGATTTGCTAACTGACGGCAGAGCATGGAGGGGAGGAGTCAAGACTTGGGAGACTAAATCAACTAAGTTACCCAAGAGCCAGGCAACTAGAGGCACTCAAATCATCCTCAAATAAAACCTCTATCCTTCAGAACCCCCATCAGTCATGGGTGAGTACCCCTGGCTCATGGATCAAGGGTCAGAGGCTACTTTTTGCAACTTAAAAAAATAAATAAATCCTGACCAAGCAATCAATCCTCTCACACTTCAATTCTTATTCTGAAGATGCTGCCAAGTTCCCGAGAGAACATTTATGGGAATATCACCTTCCACAGAACATCCACCTCCTCATTTTCCGCTCACAAAAAAACAGGTCAAAGGAGGCTTCAGTTTTATGGATGTGAGAAAAGAGAAAACATGAGAATTCCTGCATATCTTAAGAATATGTGAGACCACCTAAAAGAACAGAAAGAACAAAAGATTTAAAATGGGTTGCCCTCACCTTGGCTTTAATTTCCATTTTTAACACGGATCCACTTATTGTCAGGAGGTCGCTGATAATCACCAGGATATACCATTGGTTGATAAACTCCCTCTGGTCGGCATTACAAACGTGTCGCTTGTACTTCTCCAGGAAGAACTTTAGGAATCTCTGCAGCAAAAAAAAAAAAAAGCATTTCTAACAAACTGCACTGGCCTCTGGAAGGAAAAAAGTGCAGAACAGAGCTCTCGCATATCCGATAGCTTGACACTGCCTTTTCCAACGTGATGGATTCTCACTTGGAGGGTACAGATAACAGCCCACACCCTCCCCCGCCATCTATCCCAGCTGGAGATGAGCACGCCAGTGAACTGAGTGACTCCAACACCCAATGCCGTGCTCTCCCTCCAACAGACTCTTGTTGAAATAGCTAACACAGAGTCCATTCCAAACGCTTTACATATTCTCAACATATTCAACCAGACAACAACCCTATGAACTAGGCACCATGGACTCTTCCTTCCAGAGGAAAGAATGGAGACACAGGGCAGCCGAGCCAGGACTTGAGTCCAGGAGGTCCAGCTCCTGGGTGTGGGCTCCCAGCGCACCCCCACTCTCGTGCAGAACCCAGCCCCTGACTCTGGATTCAGAATATCAAGGGACTTGCGGTGGGGGTGGGTGGGTAAGAGAACTGGGTATTTACAAAATAAATTGACGCAGGTCAAGAAATAGAAAATAGAATGAAGACCGTTTTCTTGCTCCACGTGTGGTTTTCTGATGACTTCCTACTTCCACTGACCCTAGTCTGTGTTTATACACGTGCCACACACTGGAATAAAATTTGTGCTAGAGTATATGGTCACAAGAGTCCTAAGGATAAAAAGGTAAAAGGAACCTCAGGGGAGATTTAAAAACTATTTGTAAAAATAGGATAAAGTATTTTAGGCATCATTATAACCCATTTACCATGCCTTCCTGTCAAAATGAACTCTGATCTGATGACAAAAGATGAAACCCATACATGCTATTACCCTGTTCTTAAGATCACTCTTGAATTTAAAAGGGTCTCATTTATTCTAGAAACATTCAATCTTGAAAAGTTCACTGCTGTGCATCTGTGCTTATTAGCTCAAGTTGAAGCAGGATAATTGTCTGATTCTGCCTGACATGCCAGGAGCTTGGACTCATTCTCTACACCCCAGGTTGATTAATGCCCTGTTGGAGGACAATCACTCAAAGGAATTTAATTTAGTCAAGGCCTCACATAGGGCAGGATAACCCTTCATCAAGTCCCCACTGTTTGGACAAGCTGAAGGCGGAGGTCAGGAAGGGAGGGAGAATATTCCAACACACATTTACCTTTCGTAACCTCAGCGCAAGAACAATGGATCTTGTGCACAGGATAAGAGATGCCAAGCAAATCACAATGACAAATGCATCAAACACCAGGACATACTGAGTGTTTTTCTGAACTGAGAAACAAAAACAGAATTCAAACGTCAAACACACCTTACTTGGGAATAATTTCCAAACAAAATGGCACCTGGAAAATAAGATCAAATGATAAACGCTTCAACATCAGAAACAAATTACACTGCATTCATTCAGAGCTTCACAAATAAGTCAATCATTCCCTGATGTCAAATTATACATTAAAAACATATAAATTCTTAACAGATATACTAAAATGTATTTATAAATATTTGCCGTAGAGTAGAATTCAATACAGGGAAGGCAATGGCACCCCACTCCAGTACTCTTGCCTGGCAAACCCCATGGACGGAGGAGCCTGGTAGGCTGCAGTCCATGGGGTCGCTAGGAGTTGGACACGACTGAGCGATTTCACTTTCACTTTTCACTTTCCTGCATTGGAGAAGGGAATGGCAACCCATTCCAGTATTCTTGCCTGGAGAATCCCAGGGATGGGGGAGCCTGGTGGGCTGCAGTCTCTGGGGTCGCATAGAGTCGGACACGACTGAAGCGACTTAGCAGCAGCAGCAGCAGCAGAATTCAATAGAAGGTGGTCCATTTGGACCCTATTCAAAAGAGGCAAAACTACTGACATACTCTTGAGTTCTCTCATACAAAATCAAAAACATAAGTTCTCCATTAATGAAGGAACAAACATTTTAAAGGGCTTCCCTAAGTTGTGAAGATCCGCTGGAGGAGGGCATGGCAATCCACTTCAGTATTCTTGCCTGGAGAATCCCCATGGACAGAGGGCTATGGTCCATGGGGTCACAAAGAGTCGGACATGACTGAGAAACTAATGAAGCACAGCACAAACATCTCAAAATCCACCACTCAAAATCCCCGTTTCTGCTTCTCAATCTTACTATGCACTTTCCCAGCAAAGAGTGCCAAGTCAATAAGCTCTTCTTACTTGTGGGAAAAACAACCACTTGGGATGAGAGTACAGCGAGTAGTAATCAGATTTGTGTCTCTGTTGTTTTGGAGTACAGTTGCTTTACAAAGTGTACAGCAAAGTGAATCAGCTGCACATATGCATACATCCCTTTTTGTTTAAAGATTTCCTTCACATTTAGTCACCAAAGAGCATTGAGATTTGGATCCTGGAACACACAGTAGCACAGGGAATGTACTAAAGGAAGACCAAACTGTAAGCTTAGCTTCTCCCAGACTTTGTGGTGTTGTCTCAAATCCCAATGATGGCTCTGTCACTGGCAGCTTGCTGTTCTCTCCCAGCCCCCACCTCCTCCACCCTGAGGCCACTCTGGTCTTCCTTCTTCCTTGCTCCTGCCAGGGGCTTGCATGCACTCTCTCTCTCTCCCCCTCTCCCTCTCTCTCCCTGCAGGGACATTGCACCTCTGCCTGGAACAGCACCCTCCCCATCACACAAGGGGATTATTCAGCCTTGAGTATTTTCCTCCTCAGGACAGAATCCCCTAAATTCTCATCCCTATTAACCCTTCCCTCCAAACCCTATCATAGCCCTGTCCACAGGTATACATACCTATAGCTTCATTTACTCCCCTTTGCTTGATGGTCACTGAACTTTGCATATTCAAGCTTTGCATATTCAAAGACAGCACAGCAAGGTGCACAGAGACAGTATAAAATGAAAAAGGACAATCTATGGAGCCTGAGACCTGGCTCTGAATCTTGACTCTGCACTTGGAAGTTATGGAGTCAGGGAAGTTGCCTCAGTTTCCTCATCCAAAACAATGGGTACAATGAAAAAAAAATCTATTTTATAGGGCTGTCATGAGGATCAAGTAAGTTCATATATGAAAGCACCTAGAACTGCCCCATACATGTAATAACAAACAGAGCAGTTACTATACCATTTGATGTTCATCTTCCCCACTACATGATTGGTTCTGGGAAGCAGGGACTGGATATATTTTGTTCAACACTACAATGCCTATGCTTAGCATAATGCTTCAGCATGCTTACAGATAAGTACAATGACCCTAGCAGAACATAAGAAGACTACGATTATCTAAGTTGGAATTTGTGAAGGTTTGAGCAACATCAGAGGCAGAGAAGACACAGAAGGATAAGGCACAAAGTAGCAAGAGATGAAAAGGAGAGATTCAATGGGACTTAGGGAGTAAGGAAGGACTGATCAAGAATAACCTCTTTTCTGTCTTGGGTCCACTGGCTCACTCTGGACATTCATGACAAGAGAGGACGACTTGGTGGCGACTGAAACCATGGGTTTCAGCCAATCAGAGATGACAGACAGGAATGCAGACTAGGAAGGATGAGGGATGCAGGCAGCAGGGTGGCAACGTCTAGGAATTAGGAGAGCAGACACACTCAGGAACCAGATGGAGAAAGGCCAGGGAAGCAGAATGCAGGACGGGGGACAGGCCACCTTCAGCAACATCTGAAGTCAGGGTGCTCCACAGAGACACCTCTGCAGAGAAGGCATTGAAGAGGAAGACGGGAGCGTGTCCACAGATTTAGAGATAATAACGGCGTGAGCAATCTCTGCACGTGTCTGAGAGCAGCTTATCCAGTGGGTTATGTGTGTGGCCAGCTAGTAAATATAATTCACTGAGCGAGTTGTCCAGCCTTGCTCAGCTTTGGGTGCCTTGGGTACCACATGGGGGCACAGCTGTACCAGTTTCATGCACTGTTAGGAAATCAGGCAAACCTTCCCTGTCAAATGCTTGTTAGTGCCTCACATGCAGCACTTACCTCCCTCTTTAGCATTTTCCACTTCACAAGTTTAAGTTATCTTGAGATACTATCTAATAGGTAGGTAAGAACACAACCTGCCCAAAATCCAAGACCACCATTTTTTTTGTTTGTTTTGGATCCATGAATGAGGCAGAGAATAGGGGCAATTCTTGGAAAGATAGGGCTTAAATCTTTAAAAAATGCAAGCACAGCATCTAGTACCTTCTTTTCTGACCTATAACGAGAATAAAATCTCTAAGACTGCTTGAATTTGGCCTTATTTACAGTTAAGAAAACTGAGGCATGGAACTAAGAAGATAAATCGTCCCTCATAACAGAAAAAAGTATTGTATTTTTAAAATTTGATTTATTGAGATTACTTTGACATGTTACAAAAAGTATTTTATAAACATCATGTGTGTGTTAGAAGCTTAGTCATGTCCAACTCTTTGCAACCCCATGGACTGTAATTCTCCAGACAAGAATACTGGAGTGAGTTTTTATTTCCTTCTCCAGGGGATCTTCCTGACCCAGGGATCCAACCCAGGTCTCCTGCATTACCGTTAGATTCTTTACCATTTGAACTACCAGGGAAGCCCAAACATAATAACTGCTTTCTTATTCTACTGACACTATGTTATTCCCACAAGAACAGTTCCCAAAACTGGGTTTGCAAAACTCTAGTCCAGAGAGTTGCTTCTGGCAACCTGGTTAGGGAAATCCTACCCCACCACCCAGTCCTTCCAGGGCCCTGAGAAGTCCCCCACACACTACCACTGCCACCTGTGTGACCCTGACCAACGCTTCACATTCATTTACATCACCTATCGATGGGGAGTCCTGTCTGTCAGTACACATCCCTTCTAGCTCCCAGGCTCAAATGGCTACAGTTACAAAATCAAGTTAACATGAAGGTTAGTGATGTACTGGGAATGGGTATTAGAAGTCATAAAAGGCAACTTTGAGTTTGTATGTGAAAATGGCCATCCTCTCTTTTTTTTGGATATCCTCTTTTATTACACCTTGAGATAACAATTAACGACAAAGCTAGAGAAGTGTCAAGAGAAGTGTATGGATGTGAACGAATCTCAGAATGTTTTGCAAATAGCACAAGGACCCCCCAAGATGTCACCCTTGCCTTTGTCCCCCTCCCCAAAAACCAGGGCAATCAATCCACCAGACAGCTTCCTACACAGAAAGAAAAAAAAAATCCATTTTCTAAGCTGTTTTCCAAACTTCAGCTTTCTAAGACTTGTCACATTATTTTAAATTTGCTCTCTCCTGGTCATGGAATCTGGTTTCATAGGGTGCAGCTTTGGAAGAAGAATATGCAATTATTTCTAGCTGTGAGATTGTGTTTCTCCCCACAGGCCACAAGAGAGAGCTAGAGCTCCTCTCTTCTGAGTAAAGGCTCAGGGAAAACTGCCCAGTGTGGTCAGGGTGCCCGCGGGGAGGAAGGAAACCAGGGTCTGGCAAACCTGTTTAACTCACTTATTTGGTCAAGCGACTATTCCAAACCACATTTCCTATACGACAGGGGTTAGCTTTGTTCACATAAAATAGTTGCAGTTGGACTTGGAAAATTCACATCTGATCTGTGCCTTTCTGTATGGAGAATGCTGAGGAGTAGTAACCACTTTGTAACAGAAACTAAAAGTGTGTATTCTGATCAGAGGTTGAGTCAGCAAATGGAACTACAAAGCCAAAACTTCAGAATCATCAGCCCAGGTGGCATTAATGGTAAAGAACCCACCTGCCAATGCAGGAGACACAAGAGCGTGAGTTCGATCCCTCAGTGGGGAAGATCACCTGGAGGAGGAAATGGTAACTCACTCCAGTATTCTTGCCTAGAAAAATTCCATGGACAGAGGAATGGTGGGCTACAGTCCATGGGACTGAGCAAAGACTGAGCACATGCGTGCGCACGTGCACACACACACACACGTATTATATAGCTGAAAAGCCACAAAATTAGTCTAATTTAAAACTAACACAAAATAGCTTTTCTGGTAAGCGGCCTGAGGTGATCCCTAAAAATGGTGCGCTATTCATTCGACCCAGAACACCCCACAAAATCATGCAAATCAAGAGGTTCAAATCTTCGTGTTCACTTTAAGAACACTCGTGAAACTGCCCAGGCCATAAAGGGTATGCATATCTGAAAAGCCACCAAGTATCTGAAGGATGTCACTTTAAAGAAGCAATGTGTGCCATTCCGTCGCTACAACGGTGGAGTTGGTAGGTGTGCACAGGCCAAACAGTGGGGCTGGATGCAGGGTCGGTGGCCCAAAAAGAGTGCTGAATTTTTACTACACATGCTCAAAAATGCAGAGAGTAATGCTGAACTTAAGGGCTTAGATGTAGATCCCCTGGTCATTGAGCACATCCAAGTGAACAAAGCCCCCAAGATGCGGCACAGGACTTACAGAGCTCACAGTCAGATCAACCTCTACATAAGCTCTCCCTGCCATATTGAGATGATCCTTACTGAAAAAGAACAGATTGTTCCTAAACCAGAAGAGGAGGTTGCACAGAAGAAAAAGATATCCCAGAAGACACTGAAGAAACAAAAACTAATGGCCTGGGAATAAGTGCCGCAAAAAATGAATGCAAATAAAAGTAAAATAAATAAAACTAACACAAAATAGTCAACGAGTATTTTACATTTTATTTTGTTCCAAGATTTGGTCAAAGGCAGGTTCAGTTAAACAAAACTTGTAAATGAAAAATCACTGACCACCCATTGTTAACATCAACCAAACCCCCTCAACAAGAAAGGGGTCTCAGGAGCCCACGTTAGCCTGTGGATCAAGAAGTGTTTTATGAGTAATGACTGAGTAACTGACCCAGGTTTGTACAGGCTGCTCTCTGGGCTCTGAAGGCCTTGACCCTGCTCCATTGTCACAGGCTCAGGGCAAATCAGATCTTTTTCCAGAAGTGTTGCTCTACTGTATGTCCTGCTCTGCCCGTCAAAATGAACCTTTGCTGTTTTGACCATCATATCTTGTGCCTCCACCACTTACTCTGATCCAGGACAAGCTAGAGATTTTCTAAGCATGTCAGTGTCCCTCATGAAGGTATTTCCTTTCTTTCCCAGAGTGCTAGCAATGACTGTCTGCCAACTCTGGCTCTCAGCGCTCGCTTTACATAGTTATTCATTTACTACTCAACATCCTGGAAAGTAAGTACTATTGTTACTCTCACTTTTCAGAGAAAGACACTGAGACGTGGAAAGCCGAAGGAATTTGTCCAAGATCACAGGCACAGGAATAGAACCAAAATCCAAGCCCAGGCAGTCAGGCTCTAGAAACTGCTCCTAAATACTGGCCAACACAGCCTCTCCTACGAGGTCTATAATCCACGTTTGCTGAACTGAACAAAAATGCAAAGCTTCAAAGTAGTCTTGACAGAAGCAAACATTCAAAGTGTGGTTTTCTGGAGCTCTTTCTTCTTCTTATCATCCAAGTAAACCCTTTATATACCCCAAATCCCCAGATGAAGTGTTCAAGATCATTCACAATCCACAATTGGCAAGTATATAACATACTTACTGGATCCAGAGATTTTCAAGTCTTTACATTCCTCGATTTTGGCATCACTGTTAAAATAGATTTTGATTTTGCCACTGTGAGCTTTATTGTCAAAGATAATCTAGAGACACAAAAAGATGAAGAGGTTACAACCCAGCAGAAAGTATGATGCGTTAGATCAGTTCTGCTTAAAATATCAATGGCATCCAAACGGTGATCCAAAAAGAATCAGGCCAATGAAAATGCCCTCATTACATGATTCCTTCACAACTTCCTATTATTAATGAAAACTGTGGTCCAAAGCAGGGGTCCCCATCCTCCAGGATCTAATGTCTGATGATCTGAGGTGGAGTTGATGCAATAATAATAGAAATAAAGTGCACAATAAATGTAATGCACTTGAATCACCCCAAAACCATCCTTCCCGAATGCTGCCTCCCCCAGTCTGTGAAAAAATTGTTTTCCATGAAACTGGTCCCTGGTGCCAAAAAGATGCTGGTTCAAGGGGTGTAGACATGAAATTCTACTAAACCCACATTCAGATTCAGAGAAACCCTAATGCAAAACAGCCAAATGGTCTGAGGAACGAAAATGAGAATTCACCACCAATTTCTGACAAGAGAACACAAAGATGTCATTTATTACCCTGAGTGCAATTTATAAGCATTTGCTTCAATTTAATCCTTTGGGTATTGCCGGGGTCCAGCCCCGGCTGATCCAGGGAGTTCGAAGCGGGGATGGTGTCGGCGAGGATCAGGATACAATAGCTTCAATTAGATATTAATTAGAGGTGTAAAGAGTAATAGAATGAGGATAGCTCAATAGGAAAATTCAGTGGAGAAAAGAGGCTGAGTAGCTTGGTTTACGCGGGAGACCAATAAAACTTTAAGACAAGAAGTTTGCACCACTTACATAGGCCGCAGGCGTCCTTCTGTTCTCCCGAAGGAGAGGAGACACTGAAGCCTCCCCGGTCGGATCTTAGAAGCCCAGGCATAATTAGTAAGCATGGCGGGTTCCGTGCTCCAGATGGAGACTCAGCCAGAGTGAGAGAGAGAGAGCGACATGGGGAGACCAGTATTTCGAGAAACTGATCCCAATTCTTTATTTTCCATGGTCTACTTTTATACACTGAGATGTTATGCAAAAGTCATGCAGGGTCAGCAGTCCTGACTTTTATCAAAGTCAGGTGCTTCATACAAATGTATACAGAGGTCTTAGGGGTGTTACATCATCTTCTGGCCAGGGGGCCTGCTGACAATTTATGACCCTCTCCTTGTGACAGTGGTCAGTCAACCAGGACACTTATTTCTCCAGGGGTGATTATTCTTAAACAGACGCCACCCAAATAAAGTTACATTCCTATAGGGTGAGGGGGTAGTGGGTTTTAGTTAAGGAAAGAATTTACTTAGCCTAAGGTCTAACGTGATTAATATCAAAGGTTAATACTTATTTCTTCTACATATTCATTAATGTGTGTAAGGGCAGGGGATGTGGAGACTTAGCAACAAACATTGGCTCAACAAATGAAAAGCCCTTCACCAATACAACTTCTAATCAGCCCATTGTACTTATACTAATAGTTTTCTAACTTCTCTAAAGAACCTGTTTTTAGAAGGTTTAAAGCATCTCGTGCCTCTCACGGTTGGGAGGCTGTGAGCAATCACAGGTGGCCAGACAAGCCTGTCAGGCAGGCTAGAGAACCTTCAGAGGAGTTTGTAGGTTAAAACACTCTTGTCATGCCCAGGAGTTTTTATTAACTGGAGCTCTAAGTTAACTCCTTCTCCGAAAGAGGTGGTGGGGGACAGCCCCCCGTAAAGTCAGAGGTGTAGGTGGGAGCACAAAGTAGTAAAGCAGGCAAGCTCTGGTTATGGGGGTAGATGCTCGAGGATTTCCAGGGGGACTCCTGAGGTTCGATCCCGCCTTTGCGTATGTCGAGCCTCCTTCCTCATGACCTTTGCCATGGGCGGAGTGCCTCACACCGGCCCCCAACAGGGTATGAAATTCTAGGCTTTTACTATGCTAGATATTATTTTTATATTTGCTTCAAGCACTACATATAATGTTTTCAGGAGTGTTACATACAATGTTTTCATATGTGGCAAAGATTGCTCCAAGGTTACAGGTTGAATTTAAGATTTCCAAATGTCCTCAGTCTTCCACATTATATATCAAGCATTTAAAGTGTATAAGTGACATATACAGAGTATGTTAGGACTTAAGAGAAGCATATTCGGGGTCTTCCTGGAGGGAATGAGGCTTTGAATGCCAGGACTAGTGGAAGTTTAGTCCTAGCTCATAGGTATAGAAGTGAGGTTTGTGTAGCTTAATTCCCTAACCTCTGGTTGGTCATAGAGATATTCTTGGATTACACTGAGAATGTGTAGCATGCATGTGGTTTGTGCTCAAAGATGCTCACTTGTGGGTTCAATCATAGATTTGATCATGGGTTCAATCATAGCTGAACCTACACATTCAGCTCTCCAAGCTCTTCGCCTTGGATTTCATAATACGTTTTGCAATGTGCGGGTCACCCCAGGAGATAAATCATGCTACTTTCTGATCCAGACATTCTTCCCTACTTACACATCACAATTTATAATTACTTTTATTTCTTTGTTGACCTGTTTTTCTATCTATCTTTCCCACTAGGGTATAAGCTTCCTGAGGGCCATGGTACCTCTAGAGCATGACAACCTGCCTGCTGCCTTGTAGGGACTCATAGAGCACTTAGCAATTGTTGTTAAAGGAAGCACACTTCTGAACTGCTAAAACAGCAGCAACACATAACAGCCAGTTTAGCATTCAGTTTTGCCCATCACTAAACATGAAAGATGGAGAGGGCAATGGCACCCCACGCCCCTGCTCTTGCCTGGAAAATCCCATGGACGGAGGAGCCTGGTAGGCTGCAGTCCATGGGGTCACTAAGAGTTGGGCACGATTGAGCGACTTCACTTTCACTTTTCACTTTCATGCATTGGAGAAGGAAATGGCAACCTACTCCAGTATTCTTGCCTGGAGAATCACAGGGACAGGGGAGCCTGGTGGGCTGCCATCTATGGGGTCGCACAGAGTCGGACACAACTGAAGCAACTTAGCAGTAACAACAAACATGAGAGAAGGAAGGGGGACAAAGGGAGGAAGGAAGGAAAGAAGGCAAGGAAGAAAGAAGGCAGGAAGGAAGGATTCCAGGGCACATGGCCTCCCATCCAAAAATAAAAGCTGCAGCAATTGATGCTTTGCAGACTGGACTTCAGATCAAGGGGGCAGTTTCTGCCTTGAGGTTTGAAAACATTTGCTAACAACATTTGCAAAGACCTTCCTTTGAAAAAAGGAAAAACATTATAGACACTAAAAGCACTGGTCATAAACTAAAAAAAAAAAAAAAAGTATTAGGAGAGTAGGACGTCAAAGTCCACTTTGAAAACTCCTTTTTTCAACCCAGAAATCTAGTTTTTAAAAGTTGGAACAGGCGTGCCTCATTTTTAGAAGTCACAGCGTCTGGATCAACGATGCTATAGCATGGCATTCAAACTGTTTTAAACACACTTTTGTCTAATACATTTATAGGCAGGTGCACTGTACACTCTGCACCTCCAAAAGGAGTCAAGAAAAAGGATAAAAACTGGCTTAGTGAAATAGATACTTGCCATATTCTGAAAGACGTAACAGTCTGGAAGCTCTCGGGAATGAATCGTCTGCAGGTCAATGCCTTTGAGTTGAAAGGAGATGTCAATTTGCAAGAGCCTGAATAAAAACATATTACAAGATATACATTGTCACAGTCTTCCTACCCTACTCTCCCTTCCCCATCCATGTCTCCTGGATAATGAGACTTAAAAATGTATTTACTGGGGCTTCCCTGGTGGCTCAGTGGTAAAGAATCCACCTGCCAAATCAGGAGACATGGGTTCGATCGGTGATCTAGGAAGATCCCACATGTCACACAGCAACTAAGCCTGTGCACCACAGCTATTGAGCCTGTGCTCTAGAGCCCGGGAGCCACAGCTACTGAGCCCACATGCTGCAACAACGGAAGCCCGCGCGCCCTAGAGCCCGTGCTTTTCACTGCAGTGAGAAGCCCTCGCACCACAACTAGAGAGTAACCCCCACGCATCGCAACTAGAGAAAGCCCGCGCAGTGCTGAGTCTTCACTGCTGCACGGGGTTCTCTAGCTGCTGTATGTCTCAGGGAACTCAAACAGGGGTTCTGTATCAACCCAGAGGGGTGGGATGAGGAAGGAGATGGGAGGGAGGTTCAAGAGGGAGAGGACATATGTATACCTATGGCTGATTCAGGCTAAAGTTTGACAGAAAACAACAAAATTCTGTAAAGCAATTATCCTTCAATTAAAAAAATAAATTTGAAAAAATTAATTAAAAAAAAAATGTATTTACCGATAAAATTCCAGTCTGAAGAATGATGAATTCTTCCAGTCCTGAGGGTCCTTGGAGAGTGCCTCGAGGTCTAGGTGAATGCAGTCTAGGGCCATGAAAGAACCACAGTGACTGTTAGGTAGGAATCAGATGCTAAAACCAGAAGGCCAAAGTGTGATGAGAAGCACGAGGCTCACCAAGTTCCAAAGCATCTCAAATGTTTATTAATCACAACAGGAAGGCCAGTAACTTTATAGTGGAGAGCCTGGCAGGTCCCACCCTGGCCACATGATCAAAGTTAACATCATCAGGAATGAGATAAAGAGACATCATATGCCTCCTGAAATAATGTACCATCTGTGTGGCATTTCCACACCAAATACATAACCTCAATCCAGTCACAAAGAAACAGGAAAACTCAAGGGAGGGACATTCTACTCCCTAAAAATGTTACGATCATAAAAAAAAAAAAAAGGCAAAAAAACTTCATTTTTCTCTAGATTACAGGAGACTAAAGATATATGACACCTAAGTACAGTATATGATGCTGGACCAGAAAGTTGGGTGTGGCTTTTGCTATAGAGAATATTAGGGCAGTTGATGAAATGTGAAGAGGCTTTGTAGATTATTCTGTTGTATCCATGTTAACTCGTGTTTTTGAACACTGTACAGTTTGGGGAGAGGCACACGAGTATTTTGGGCTTCCCTGGTGCTTCAGACAATAGAGTCTGCCTGAAATAGAGAAGACCCAGTTTTGACCCCTGGGTCAGGAAGATCTCCTGGAGAAGGAAATGGCTACTCACCCCAGTATTCTTGCCTGGAAAATCCCGTGGACAGAGGGAGCCTAGTGGGCTACAGTCCATGGGATCGCAAAGAGTAGGACATGACTGAGCAACTAACACTTTTACTTTTCTTTCTTTATACAAGTATTTAGAAGCAGAGACATCATGTCTGTCCCTTATTCTCATGTTTCAGGAGAAATTTTTATATGTAGGAAGAATGATAAAGTAAATGTGGTAAAATTAACTTTTTTGGTTAAGTACCTTTGTTTAGCATTTGGGAAGGTTAGATGAAAGATATACAAGGACATCTTTGTGCTAGCTGGCAAGCTTTCTGTTTAGTCCAATACTTTTTCCAAAGAAAAATATTAAGAGAGAAGAAAGGAACTTAGATTGTATTCAAATAAAAACAAATTAGGAGCTGTAAACTAAATAAGAATGATTCCAAGACCTTCACATAAAAATTAGTCTCATTGTTTTGTAGCCTAACACCTTGGCAGGAAACTGAGGAGGCCTGGAGACGATGAACACCTTTCATGGTCCATGCCTTTCAAGGTCATTCAGCCCTGATGCCAGAACTGGTGTGAACCAGCCTGGCCGATTCTCATCCAGGCTGTTGCTGTACCTTGGCCCCGCCTCGAAAATAGGAAAGTCAGGGCCTCCTGCAACGCCAGACACTAGCTAGGTGCTCGAGAATCTGGGTAGGGCCCATGGCTTGTTCTCTGAGAATCTTCTGCCACAATTCGACTCTTTATTTGCTCATCTATTCCCTCAACTAGAGGACGAGGTCTGTGAAAGCAAGGGCATAACTGTTGCGGCTGGTAAACACTGCTTAGCATATAGGACACTCAAGCTATGGAGGATACACTTACATTTTACGAAAATCAGGTATTCTGGTCCAAAACTGAGGACATGGAGCTGAATGGACAATTCATCAGCCACAATATTTAAGGGCAGGTGTCATAGCGGGTGTCTCCCTGTGTTTGGCAAATGGACCATTAGGGTCGAGAAGCAATTCAGTGCTGGTTTTCCTGACTGGGCCTTGATTGATACAGTGAGGATAGATAATCAAAAGAAACTCACTTTTTATAGAAAAAGACTCATGGTGATGAAACTAGCAGACACATATGGGGACTTACTCTCTGCCAGGCATTGTGCTTGGGGGTTTATATGTTCTCTTGTTTAATGCATCATCTTGTTTAACTCCTGCAGCAACCTTGTAAGATGGACACTATTGCTGCCATTTTACAGATGGACCAACCAAGGCACAGAGAGGCCAAGAAACTTCCTCAAGGTCACACAGCTAGCTGGTGGCCAACTAGAATGTAAGTCCACATGTGCTCAATTCCAGAGCCTGAGCTTTTTTCCCTAGTACACTGATGAGGCTGACCCCTGAGTTTCTATTTCAGAAACTCAAGAGACCCAGGCTTTCTACCTGATGTTCAGTAAATATCTGCTGAAAGCTTTCAGAGGCCAGGCACTGAAGACAGCAATGAACAAGATAGACAAGGTCCATATGGAGCTTACACTCTAGTGGGGGAGATAAACCAAGAATGAAAAATACACACAAGATGATTTCACAGTATGCACACTACTGCAAAGACAGAGCGAAGTGATGGGGGATCAGAGGGTGGGGTGGCCCTACCTGGAGAGAACTGTTGGGGAGGGGCTTTGAGGCACTGGGGCTGTTTGAACTGACACTTGAAGGAGGAAGGAGCCCCGGCTGAGCACAGATCCAAAGGGAGTGCTCCAGACAGAACAAACCTTGTGGTACATATATACAATGGAATATTACTCAGCTATAAAAAAGAACTCATTTGAGTCAATCTGAATGAGGTGGGTGAGCCTAGAGCCTATTGTACAGAGTGAAGTAAGTCAGAAAGAGAAAGACAAATATTGTATATGAAGGCATGTGTATGGACTCTCCATACATACTCCAGTGGAGTGATGAACCTCCACTGCAGGGCAGCAATGGAGAGGCAAACAGAGAATGGACTTGTGGGTGCAGTTGGGGGAAGGAGAGGCTGGGACGAATTGAGAGAGTAGCATGGAAACATACACATTACCATATGTAAAATAGATAGCCAGCGGGAATTTGCTGGGTGATGCAGTGAGGTCAACTCAGTGCTCTGTGACAACCTAGAGAGGTGGGATAGGGTGGGAGACAGAAAGGAGGTTCAGGATAGAGGGGACATATGTATACCCACAGCTGATTCATGTTGATGTATGGAAGAAACCATCACAATACTGCAAAGCAATTATCCACCAATTAAAAAAAAAAATTTTTTTTTTTTTAAGTGAGCACTAAGATCCAGGTCAGAAAACTCTTGACTTGTTTGAGGGCTTCCCTGGTGATGGACAGGGAGGCCTGGCGTGCTGCGATTCATGGGGTCACAAAGAGTCGGACACGACTGAGCGACTGATCTGATCTGATCTGATCTGGTGGCTCAGACAGAAAAGAGTCTGCCTGCAGTGCAGGAGACCCGGGTTTAATCCCTGGGTCGGGAAGATCCCCTGGAGAAGGAAATGGCAACCCACTCCAGTATTCTTGCCTGGAAAATCCCATGGATGGAGGAGCCGAGCAGGCTATAGTCCATGGGGTTGTAAAGAGTCAGACACGACTGAGCAACACTAAGATCCTGGTCAGAAAGATCTTGACTTGTTTAACAAGCAGCAAAGAGGTGGGAACAATGAACTAAGGGTAGGTATGAGGGCCTGAGGGCAGGCAGATGGTTGGCCAGTACTATAGGGACTTGAGGGTTTTATTCTAAACAGAATAGGAAGCCACTCAGATTTTGGGCCAGGGAATGATATGACTCCATTTCCCCAAGTTTAAAAAAAATATCATTCTGATTGCTGAAGATCCAAGCAAGAACGACAGAGGTTTGGGCAATGGAAATGGAGAAATCAACACATTCAGGTTTGGGGCTTCAGCAACTAGGTATATGATGGCATGATATGAAAACACTGCTTTCATTTTCTGGGATGGGAAAGAGTAAGAAAGAAACTGGGTGGCAGGGGCGGAGAGGGGGAGGTTTGAACTGTTCTGTTTGAATGCAACAGGTTTGAAATCCTTAGTAGTTGAGTCACAGTGGGGTGAATGGAAGAGGAGTCTGGAGTTCAGGGAGGAGCTGAGCTCAGAGAGGAGGGGCGTGACTTATGAAAGCTGAAACGGGTGGGCCCTGGTGCCATGGGGGGCCTTTGACTATGGCCTTACCTCTGTAACACCAGGCTGACAGGGAGTGGAGAGGGGCTGTGCCAGGAGGCTTGCAGATTATGGTGGCAGCATGAGTGTGTTCTGCTCTGGCCCGTTTCTCCAGGGGCATCAGCAGCTGGGGCAGTGGGGCTCATCAATGGAAGACCCTGGTAATGGTTGGGAGGATCCAGGAGAGAAAGAAGTGAGAAAGGCAAGCGCCTGCCCAAGCGGCTTTTGTAAGGGAACATGCTGATGAGTGGGGCTTCCCTGTTAGCTCAGCTGGTAAAGAATCCGCCTTCAGTGAGGGAGACCTGGGATTGATCCCTAGGTCTGGAAGATCCCCTGGAGGAGGGCATGGCAACCCACTCCAGTATTCTTGCCTGGAGAATCCCCATGGACAGAGGAGCCTGGAGGTCCATAGTGTCGCAAAGAGTCAGACACGACTGGGAGACTAAGCACAGTAGAGCATAGCATACTGAGGGGCAGAGGGGTCCTAGTGTGTGCAGGGTGCTCTGAAGACTGATGGTGATGGATGGTAGAAAATGTGTGAAGTTGGTAAGAGAGAGATCTGTGCAAAGTCAAAGGCCTTCAGCCGGGGAGTACGAAACCACTACTTCCCAAGTTTGATGTGTGTACATATCATTCAGAGATCTTGTTAAGATGGAAATGTGGACTCAACAGCTCTAAGGGGCCCTGAGATTCTGCCTGTCTCACAAGCTCCCAGGTGAGCTCCATGTCACTGGGCTTGGAGAAGCAAAGACCCTTGGTCACTAAATCACGGCATCACCAAGTCTGACTGAGCCTCAGTTTCCTCAACTGTAAAGTAAAGTTCAAACAGAGGCTATTTAAGGCCCTTCTACCTCTAACATTCTTATTTTAAAGGAAGAGGAAAAAATAACATTTAAATTAAACTGATCTGAGTAAATGACAATATTCTGAAAGGAGGAGTAATATGTTAAAAATCTGTGTGCCAGATATACTATCCTAGGTCTTTTTCTCCTGTATTTCATTCATTCTAAGACATTAATTTTTGTCACTTTCAATTGTTTCTAAAACCGATGACTCTTTTAAAATTGATGACATCTTAGATTCAGAGAAATGTGGCAGTATATGTTAGTCAGTGCTATACTATCTGTAAAATTTGCCTTATAAAAGTCTACTTGATTATTCAGATTCTTTCATTGTGATAATAGAGTTACAGTTTATTCACACACACACTAAGAACTCTGGAATCTGCCTTACCTTATGCTATAGTCACACACTTGGTGGCAGCAAAACCTAAGAATTGAGGGGTTTTTTTTCTTTTTTTTTAAGAATGGCAAAAGCCCTAAGTAAAAAAAACCTCAAACCTCAAACAGAACAAACTGGTATTGGAGTAGCAGCCTCATCTTTCAAATGCTTCTCATTTACAGGGCAGAACACTTGAGCAGATGGAACAACAACCCTCCCAGAGACAAAGGGAGGGTGGAATGGATATGTTCTTAAAATGACAGCGGCTAATGATGAAGTGGTCATAATGTTTCATGCTAAGAACGTGTGGAAAGGACAACTTAAGAAATTCAAAATTTGCAGTATACAAAGAGAAGCACCGTATTAGAATGATACCCATCTAAATGTTGTAAAAAAAAATAGTTATTTTAACAGGATTCACAACAGTCTCCAGTGAAGCTGAATTGTAAAGCGATATGTCTAGAGCAGACAGGGGTATATACCCTCAGCATGAATTAAGGGAAACCCTTAGTTGGAACTGTTCTATCTGTCATGCAGCTAAACATAAACCCACCGGGAAAGCAGTGCAGGGTAGATCTCTGCACTGAGCACACTGAAGATGCTCCTCTTAATCGGAAAGACACTGCAAAATCCATAAATAAGTCATCTAGGACAGCCTCTGCTAATTCACCTACTTAAACTATAACACCACACCAATCAAGTCAAACTCAGTCCCTATTTATACTGTCTGCAGGCTTCCTCCAACATGCCTAAGACCAGAAAATCTAAAACCCAGTATCAAGTGTGTTTAAGAATATTTTTACACCTTTTGAATAGATACATCAAAAAGTTCTCTTTGACAAGTTATTTTTAATAAGCCAAAAGATACAATTGGCTGGCTTCAGCAGTCTCTTAAAGTCAAATTAATAACCAACTTCTCTCTATTTGGTTAAAAATGGTCCATATGATAGAAAGGAAGTGACCAAGAACACCACTGTCTAATAGTCTGGGAATAAATCCTGCTTTCTGCACTGTCTCACCTAGCCACTGATACCTACTTGGCCACATTTCTTCAATCATTTTTCTAAGAAAAATCAATTGAGGAAAACAACATATGAATCACTGGAAAACAGTCATATGATCCAATTAAGTCTCACATTTTTAAAAGAACAGGTGGCTAGTAGTTTATACTGTAAGCAGAGGGTCACTGGACAAGCTTTCAGCTCCACCTCTCAGTACTCATCACAGTTACAGGAACTGCCCAAGGCGGGGAGCACAGCTGAGAGCTCAGGAAAAAGATTCAGGGCGAAACTGGATCAGCCCCTGCAGAATGACTACAAAACAGCTCTCAGGATAAGAAGATCCTGTGCTGCTGCTGCTGCTAAGTCACTTCAGTCGTGTCCGACTCTGTTCGACCCCATAGACGGCAGCCCACCAGGCTCCCCCGTCCCTGGGATTCTCCAGGCAAGAACACTGGAGTGGGTTGCCATTTCCTTCTCCAAGAAGATCCTGCAGCAATAAGATAAGGCTGCTGACCACAGAACTAGCTATTGATGGGTCTCTGGAAGCAACCTGACAGTGCTGGCTTGGGGCTGTTTGTTTTAGAGGCAAGAGGACTGGTCACATTTCCTCATTAAAGATTCTAAACAGATAGCCTGCTGAAAAAAAGCATGAGAACCTTTGTTTTATACGCATGTCCCTCTACTGTATTACCAAGACACCTTAAAATCGAGTTACAGGAAATATGGGCAAATGAACAATGAAGCTCTCTTTTTAATAAAACCACTCCAAATTTACAGTGCTACTAGGACCTGATTCCTGGCCTGTTAGCTTACTGAGGAGCCATGACAGATTATCTCTGCAACCCTAACCCTACGAATGCCTGAGGTGTGAAAGCTGTGCGCCAGAAGTTTGTTGAATGAATGACAAAACCTCCAGAGCCTCAAGTCAAATACTTTGCATTTATATACGGTATGCTTTTAAATCCTTAATAGCATGTCACAAAACAATTCTACTTAATGAGATGTTAACTTTTGCCAAACGGTCTCCAGAGAAAATGAGTTATTAATCACAATTCTCCTTTAAGAGCATTAATATATTTAACTGGAGAAGGCAATGGCACCCCACTCCAGTACTCTTGCCTGGAAAATGCCATGGACAGAGGAGCCTGGTAGGCTGCAGTCCATGGGGTCGCTAAGAGTTGGACAGGACTGAGCGACTTCACTTTCACTTTTCACTTTCTTGCATTGGAGAAGGAAATGGCAACCCACTCAAGTGTTCTTGCCTGGAGAATCCCAGGGACGGGGGAGCCTGCTGGGCTGCCGTCTATGGGGTCGCACAGAGTCGGACACAACTGAAGCGACTTAGCAGCAGCAGCAGCAATATATTTAACAAATGATCCACTTCAGTATTCTTGCCTGGAAAATCCCATTGACAGAGGAGCCTAGAGGGCTACAGTCCATAGGATCTCAAAGAGTCAGACATGACTGAAGGACTGGGCATGAAAAAGCAAGCATACCAAACATTTTAAATGTCATTTAACAAATACAGACTCATTTTTTTTTTTTTCAAAAAGCCTAATCACCCCATCATGGAGAGAAAAACTTAAACAGGAAACACCTGTGCATTTACCCTAAACCCAACAATCTTGAGTTGCACCAAAGAGATCCAGAAATATTTCTGTTTCAATCACAGCAGACCCACAGTTTTCTGAGCCAAAGCTCTTGGCAGGCAAATGTTAAAGCCTCAAATAGATTAGCTGAGTGGTTTCATTTGGGTTGCCTGTGCACGAGGGTGTATTTCACTCTTAACACACAAGATGATAAAGGCATAGAATGAAATTACCATTGCGTTACCTATTTCAATGTCGCTGTCAATATTCAGTGTCTCATTAGAAGGAAACATGGTCCCTTTCTTATAATGCTGCTTACAGACTTTTAAAGCAATCCTGTTGTCTTCGCTTTCTCCATAACCAAGGGTTCCCAGAGATAAGTTCCTTAGCCGATGAAACTATTAAAAATAGTTAAATAAAAATACTTATGAGCCTAACAAGTTTCATCAGAAGTTACAGCACATGGAACATACATTTAACTTTTTTTTGTTTGTTTGTCTCATATTCCTCAACAGAAATCCCCAAAAGTAAAATACTACAAGGTAATTTTCTTGGGTTGAGTAAAAACATACTGCCCCCACAATACCTGAAACTAAAGTAAACATGTGGACAGAGGTTCCCAACTACTCAGAGCCAACTACTATCTCTCTGACCTCCTAGCCCACTACCGGCCACTGGCTCCACCCACCACCTCCCAAGCTATGTGGGCCTCCAGGCAGTTCCTGGAACTCTCAAGGCACACTCCCGCCTGGGGCCTTTGATGTGGCCTTTGCCTAGAAGCCCAGGTTATCTATCTGCAAGGTTCACTTCAGACCTTATGCGAATATTATTGCCTCCAGGAGGCCTGTCCTTATCACCCAATAAAAATTATAAACATCTATCTCTAATATACAGGCATCAACAGGCAGTACAGTCTCCTCCCCTGCTTTATTCCAGTTATCATTTTCGACATAGCTCTGAGGACCCAAGCCATCTAGACCCACAGCTTACATTAACACAGCTTTCCCATCTGCCTATCTGCACTAACAGGGTTTTACTGGCCCCCATCTCACCAAAGAACTGGTGCTTTTGAATTGTGGTCTTGGAGAAGACTCTTGAGAGTCCCTTGGACAGCAAGGAGATCAAACCAGTCAACTCTGAATCAAGGAAATCAACCCTGAATATTCATTGGAAGGACTGATGCTGAAACTGAAGCTTCAGTACTTTGGCCACCTGATGTGAAGAGCCAACTCACTGGAAAAGACCCTGATGCTGAGAAAGACTCAGGGCAGGAGGAGAAGGGGGTGACAAAGGATGAGATGGTGTCACCAACTCAATGGACAAGAATTTGAGCAAACTCCAGGAGATAGGTGAAGGACAGGGAAGCCTGGTGTGCTGCAGTCCATGGGGTTGCAAAGAGTCACATACAACTTAGCAACTGAACAACAACTATCTTTATTAACATGGATTTATTATTCCAGGAAACTTTTCCCCAGGAACTTAAAAAACAATAACTGTATTGTTTATTTCAGAAACATTGAAAAACCTCAAACAAATGACCGATTTGAAGATTCAGTCTAACACCTTCTAAGACTTTTTGAATACCTCCCCAAACCCTCACAGGGGTTTGGGGATATAGGATTGCTATATCCACCAATCCTAAACTATTTTATGAGGACCTTTACCCAATTCTTATCAAGCTCCCCTCACACTGAAAGACCTGCCTTAAACCAGACTTCAAAATCTATATCTGGAGTTTGCACTCTGCACTCTACGGAAAATAGTCATGGAGCACCCTGACTATTAGTCAAGTCAACAGAGCACCTCTGTTACTACTGTTAGCAGTGAATTTAGTTTTGTTCTCAATATATTTTGTTTTGTTCGTTTGTTTTTGGTGGGGTGGTGTTTTCAAGGAATCAGCATCTAGTACTATTTCACTTCTTTTCATTTGCCTGGCTCTCCCCTCTAGAATTAAGTTCTATAAGGACAGGGGTTTTGTCTCTTTTATTCATGATGTATCCCCAGTGTGTTGAATAGTACCTGGTACATAATAGGTACCAAAATATTTATGGATTGAGTAAATGGATGAATGAAAGAATAAGTATTTCTCTCCTTTAAACACTTTCTTCAGGCCTACCAATCTGGTTTCTCAATACTGCCTAGATATGTCATGTCCTACTCCATATTCTCAGGGCTCAGCTAGGCTTATTAATGATAAAACACCAAAATTGAGACTTAGAATCTTAGATTTGATCTCTCATTCATCAAACCTTCTGAGAATATAAGCCTATTTTTAGCTATTTGGCTATCTGATCTGGGATAATGTAATCTCCCAATAGAAGTGGGTGGGAAGGGATAAATACAAATATAAATCTTAAAAAATAAAAATTTAAATTGGCAAAATCTATTGTATGGAAATGTAGCTACAGAAATAGCAATAAACACTTTTTGTCCTGGGTGTTCTTTGGAAGGAGTGATGCTAAAGCTGAAACTCCAATACTTTGGCCACCTCATGCGAAGAATTGACTCATTGGAAAAGACTCTGATGCTGGGAGGGATTGGGGGCAGGAGGAGAAGGGGATGACAGAGGATGAGATGGCTGGATGGCATCACCGACTTGATGGACGTGAGTTTGAGTGAACTCTGGGAGCTGGTGATGGACAGGGAGGCCTGGCATGCTGCAATTCATGGGGTCGCAAAGAGTCGGACACAACTGAGCGACTGAACTGAACTGATGCAAAATTTTAAATCAAATATGTTATATATCTTAATATGTTATATATACCAGAATATACGCATAATTTTTTTTTGCTAAGACAACAGGTCAAGGTCAAGTATCAATATATTCTTCAAGTTTAGATATTAATAATTCACAACAAAAGACTTGCCTGATTAATAGCAAAAAAGATGCTGTCATATGTGTCCTCTTGGGTATACACACTGCAGCTGTAATCATCTTCATCTGAACCAGAATATCCTTTCAAAAACAGGTGCTTAAAAGCAGCAGTGTTTTCTTCTTTGAAAGCAACGACCAGCTGGTTACTTAAACCAAAACGAACAAGCTAGGAAAGAAAATAGAATAGAAATATATGTATTTTACCATTTTCCGGGGAAGGCAAATGCCTTCTTACTATCATTAACCCTCACCTATAAACATCAGCAAGAAAAATCTCACTGCTTTGGTTTCTATTAATCATATCAATGTCAAAAGACAAGAATTCTTCCCCCTAGAAACAACCTCATCAAGCTACATTAGCAACTTGAAGTAGCATAAAATTAGAAGAGGTGACCACTCCCAGTGACTAATACCCTTACTGGTCTTTAATGACAGAGAAGGAGAAGAGAAAGGAGAAATTCAAAGTTAAGCCTGAATCTATTTTTCTTTTTTTTAAAGAGATATGCTATTTTTTCTTTTTAAAATTTTTATTGAATATAATTGATTTACAATGTTGTATAGTTTCAGAGGTACAGCAAAGTGATTTATACATCTATATAAATATATACATTATTTTTTATATTTTCTTCCATTATAGGTTATTACAAGATATTGAGTATATTTTCCTATGACATACAGTAGGTCCTTGGTTATCTAATTTGAATCCATTTTTCTTATACTTGCATTTCAAATTAATGGTTTTCAAAATTGATATACATCTGACCCTTGAACAATACAGGGGTTAATCTAAGCATGATTTATAGTCCACCCTGAGGGTTCAAGGACTCAACCAACTACGGATCATGGTGTAGCACTGCTGTATTCACTGCTGAAATACATCTCTATGTAAAAGTGAATCTGTGTGATTCAAGCCAGCTATGTTCAACCATACTTAGTACACCACTAATTCTCGTGCTTTACTGTTTGATAGTCAAATCTAAATGATCTGACATTTAGAAATCGCAACTGTTGTTAAAAATCATAACTGTTTTGCATGCGACTTTTTAAAAACATTTTTGAAAAGTGGCCTATATAATACTTCCTCTAGCTAAGAGGTAATTGTCATCAAAGGAATTCAATTCCTCTAGCTGTGCAAGAACTCACAGAAGATTTACATGTAAGCGTTCCTGCCTCCAAGATCTACAGCATCAAAGCACCACACAGAATAACAGGGCTCACTCTACCTCCATGATGTCAAACCCACTCATTGTCACCAAGCACCCATCTTCTTGTGATAGAACTTCTACTTATTCCCCTTAAACTGTATCATAGCACAGGGTTAGATGCCAAAGTCTCTCTTCACCAGGAATGAGTGTATTCTTTCTGCTTTAAAGTTTTCCTCTTAGAATCTAATAAGGAGAAGAAATTAGCAGGCACTGTTTACCCCCAAACCCAAGACATTCCACACACAAACAGCCTCTCTCTCCACTCATACTCAAATGGATACTCTCTCACACTCTCTTGCACACTTGCTCTCACACTCTCATAAATACTATCTCACATACCCTGTTTCATACATACAGCCTCACAAGTGCTCTGCTTCTCTCTCTCTGTCTCATGCACACGCACATATGCAACTGTAGAAGTCAAACCTTTATAAACCGTGGCCCACACACTCTTCCCCATCTCCCCACTTTATGTCCTCATCTGCTTTCTAAGACAGAGAGAATCCAGAGAATTTGCCCCAAACTTCACCCTGCTAAAGTCACCAAAACAATTTGGGACTCTGCTGTTGTGTGAAACCAGCAAATTCAACAAGATGACCTTGACATTTGTGTTACCTGCTGTCACTCCACAGTTTAATTACTAGAACTTTCCGATGAACAGATGCTAATTTGCACATGCAAACTTACATACTCTTTTTAGTGATTTATGTCTTTTATTTTGCAAATTTTGTCTGACTTTTTAAAAAGGCTAAATAATTTTAAATAGTTACCACTTTTCAGCAATTATTATTCTCCAGGCACTGTACTGCTTTACCTGCACTATCTCATTTACTAACACAACCACCCTATGAAAATGTTAATACTGTTACCCCCACTTTACATATGTAAAAACTGAGATTTAGTCTCATAACACTGCCCATGTCACCTAACTAGAATGAAAGCCACGTCTAACTCCAAAGTCACTTCTATTATGCTGCGTGATTTTTCATCTGCAGAAAATTCTGATTTGGGGCTTCCCTTTTGAGGAAAGAATTTAGGTGCTAGCTTTCCAGAACTGCAACTGTTGAAGAATGTACACAGATGACACTCTTTAGTATCTGAGCCTCTCCAGAGCACATTCCTCAAATACCAAATCAAAAGATTGAGTGATTGCTAAACCAGATGTTCTAAGGAAGATAGATAAGAAGTCCCACAACATCCAACCTGTGCTGAAAATCAAGCAGCCAAGGGCTAAAGGTTCTTTCAAGCATGTGATGTCTATCAATGGTGCCTGCAAGGAAATGATAGAAAAGGAAAGGTCATGTTGCTTTTCGAAAGCTATAAAAGTAAACCAGGGGACCAATATACACATGACTGGGGGTTTTATTATGTACTGATACACAAATGAATGGGCTTCCCAGGTGGTGCTAGTGGTAAAGAATCCACCTGCCAGTGAAGGAGACACAGCAGACTCAGGTTCCATCCCTGGGTCAGGAAGATCCCCTGGAGTAGGGAATGGCAACCCACTCCAGTATTCTTGCCTGGAGAATTCCATGGAAAATTCCTGGTGGGTAGAGTGCATGGGAGTCACAAAGAGTTGGACACAACTGAGCACACACACACATGCACATATATTCAGGAACTGGAATAGTGGCCATCACAATGTCAGAGTCAAGTACTGAGTCTGTCCATCCCGTTTTATACACTTGCAACCTGAGGTTGGGTACTTTTTCCAGGTTGGAACAGCTAGAAATGTGACAGCGAGTCTGTTTGACTCACCTGTTAGTTCTCTTGACCACTTGGCCAGATAACGTCTCAAACTGAAAAGCTGCCAACTTAACTCTAGAAGAGGGGACATGAGAGTCCCTCTTCCCACACTCATAGTTAAGCTAAAGAAACCCGAAAAGTGAAGGGGAGTGAATAACTTAATGAAGACAGCAGCATTCAATGCACTGATATTTTCAGCTACCATCTTATTTCCCTGGAGTAGGAAATGGCAACCCACCTCAGTATTCCTGCCTGGAGAATCTCATGGACGGAAGAGCCTGGCGGGCTATAGTCCATGGGGTTGCAAAGAATCAGACATGACTGAGCAACTAACACAACCTTATTTAGATTCAAAGCCCATTACTTCAACTTTGGGAATGAGAGAATATGGAGATATAATCTCTGATTGGACTCACCCCCATTTGGCATCAAGAACAAGAAATTCCCTCCATACTATTGTTCATAGAACAAGACAAGATCCATGTGTATACCCTCAAACCAGGTCCAGGTAGGATTCCCCAAGCATCTCAGTAGAGAAAAGCCCTGGGGAGGAGATCCTGAGGTCCCCTTCTTACTATGGCAGAATGAAACATATGCTACAGAGCAAGAGTGAAGAAATGATGGAGGGCTGGTCCACTACAGAGCAAGGGTGAAGAGATGATAAAGGGTTGGTCAAATGATTTTATTTTCAAGAAAGGAATGACAAAAATATTCATTCTAGCCCCACTAACTAGATTTTGAGATTTGCTGAGACTATAATACAGAAAAATAATCACACATTAAGTGCAGCCTGGCAAAGATTGTGAATTTAAGACCTAATTATGAAATCAATGGAGGATAAAATATTCTGTGCCAGGTAAAAACAAGATACCACTCTAATAATATACAAAGAATATGGGAGGAAAAGAGCAGATCTAGCAAAAGAATGTAGAAACCTCTCTCAAGATTATAAATTACTGCAGAATACAGAATAGGAATGTCTTTTAAAAGATGTTTCTTTCCCATCAACCTTTATAAAACACCACCCATTCCATTAGACTTGAGAATGGAGTGCTAAAAGAGACAGAAAAAGAGGAGGAGGGAAAGTGGGATTTGAAGGAAAGAAAGATATTCAAGGATTCCATTCCAATTATATATTACCCAAGTAGCAAAATTTATTAGAATGACCCTACAGGGGAATACAAGTTTAACCACCTCAGTTTTATTAGGAGAGGCAGGGTAGACCCATCCAAAAAGTAAATGATCAAGTCCCAGAAATATTTTATTAAAAGTGAAATTAGTGATGTAGCCAGCACAGGGTACTAGTGAACCAAGAAAAACCACATGTTGAGTGATCAGGCAAGGCTGGTGGGGGACGTGGACTTCAAATAGCAGCTGAAATATGAGGGAGAAAAAAGCTCCTCTGTACCTGGAGGAAAAACAAGGCAGGGGCCAGAATCATTGAGTGTGTCCATCTGGCTGGGACATGGGTAAGAAACAGGAGATGAAAACCTGTTGGAAAGGCAAGTTGAAGGAGACTATGGAAATCTGTGAATCCCAGGCCACAGAGTTAAAATTTAGTTCTATGGGAAATATGGTTCCACAGAAGTTTCTGAGAAGAGACACAATAAGAGCATTCTAAGAAAAATTAATCTGACATGCATATTGAATGGACTGGTAGGCTTGGAGATTAAAAAGGTAGGCATAAGATGAATTCCAGAAGCAGCCTAGTTAACTTATGTGTATTTCTCAAGTGCAAACTCTGAGGCTCTACATCTGGAAAGAAACAATATGAGAAAAAGAGTGCAGACTCTAGAGCCAGACTACCAGGGCTCAAATCTTGACTCTGCCTCTTCCTGGCTGAATATATGCATGCTAAGTTGCTGCAGTCATGTCCAACTCTTCACAACCCCATGGACTGTAGCCTGCCAGGTTCCTCTGTCCCTGGGATTCTCCAGGCAAGAATACTGAAGTGGGTTGTCATTTCTTACTCCAGGGGATCTTCCTGACCCGGGGATTGAACCTACATCTCTTACATCTCCTGCATTGGCAGGAGGATTCTTTATCACTAGCGCCATCATGGCAAATAGATGGGGAAACAGTGGAAACAGTGTCAGACTTTATTTTTCTGGGCTCCAAAATCACTGCAGATGGTGATTGCAGCCGTGAAATTAAAAGACGCTTACTCCTTGGAGTAACAGGCAAATTTGGCCTTGGAATATGGAATGAAGCAGGGCAAAGACTAATAGAGTTTTGCCAAGAAAATGCACTGGTCATAACAAACACCCTCTTCCAACAACACAAGAGAAGACTCTATACATGGACATCACCAGATGGTCAACACCAAAATCAGATTGATTATATTCTTTGCAGCCAAAGATGGAGAAACTCTATGCAGTCAACAAAAACAAGACCAGGAGCTGACTGTGGCTCAAACCATGAACTCCTTATTGCCTAATTCAGACTTAAATTGAAGAAAGTAGGGAAAAACACTAGACCATTCAGGTATGACCTAAATCAAATCCCTTATGATTATACAGTGGAAGTGAAAAATAGATTTAAGGGCCTAGATCTGATAGAGTGCCTGATGAACTATGGAATGAGGTTCGTGACATTGTACAAGAGACAGGGATCAAGACCATCCCCATGGAAAAGAAATGCAAAAAAGTAAAATGGTTGTCTGGGGAGGCCTTACAAATAGCTGTGAAAAGAAGAGAAGCGAAAAGCAAAGGAGAAAAGGAAAGATATAAGCATCTGAATGCAGAGTTCCAAAGAATAGCAAGAAGAGATAAGAAAGCCTTCTTCAGCGATCAATGCAAAGAAATAGAGGAAAACAACAGAATGGGAAAGACTAGAGATCTCTTCAAGAAAATCAGAGATACCAAAGGAACATTTCATGCAAAGATGGGCTCGATAAAGGACAGAAATGGTATGGACCTAACAGAAGCAGAAGATATTAAGAAAAGATGGCAAGAATACACAGAAGAACTGTACAAAAAAGATCTTCACAACTCAGATAATCCCAATGGTGTGATCACTGACCTAGAGCCAGACATCCTGGAATGTGAAGTCAAGTGGGCCTTAGAAAGCATCACTACGAACAAAGCTAGTGGAGGTGATGGAATTCCAGTTGAGCTATTTCAAATCCTGAAAGATGATGCTATAAAAGTGCTGCACTCAATATGCCAGCAAATTTGGAAAACTCAGCAGTAGCCACAGGACTGGAAAAGGTCAGTTTTCATTCCAATCCCAAAGAAAGCCAATGCCAAAGAATGCTCAAACTACCGCACAACTGCACACATCTCACACGCTAGTAAAGTAATGCTCAAAATTCTCCAAGCCAGACTTCAGCAATATGTGAACCGTGAACTTCCTGATGTTCAAGCTGGTTTTAGAAGAGGCAGAGGAACCAGAGATCAAATTGCCAACATCCGCTGGATCATGGAAAAAGCAAGAGAGTTCCAGAAAAACATCTATTTCTGCTTTATTGACTATGCCAAAGCCTTTGACTGTGTGGATCACAATAAACTGTGGAAAATTCTGAAAGAGATGGGAATACCAGACCACCTGATCTGCCTCTTGAGAAATTTGTATGCAGGTCAGGAAGCAACAGTTAGAACTGGACATGGAACAACACACTGGTTCCAAATAGGAAAAGGAAAAAGGAGTACATCAAGGCTGTATATTGTCACCCTGTTTATTTAACTTATATGCAGAGTACATCATGAGAAACTCTGGACTGGAAGAAACACAAGCTGGAATCAAGATTGCCAGGAGAAATATCAATAACCTCAGATATGCAGATGACACCACCCTTATGGCAGAAAGTGAAGAACTAAAAAGCCTCTTGATGAAAGTGAAAGTGGAGAGTGAAAAAGTTGGCTTAAAGCTCAACATTCGGAAAACTAAGATCATGGCATCTGGTCCCATCACTTCATGGCAAATAGATGGGGAAACAGTGGAAACAGTGTCAGACTTTATTTTTCTGGGCTCCAAAATCACTGCAGATGGTGACTGCAGCCATGAAATTCAAAGACGCTTACTCCTTGGAAGGAAAGTTATGACCAACCTAGATAGCATATTCAAAAGCAGAGACATTACTTTGCCAACAAAGGTTCGTCTAGTCAAGGCTATGGTTTTTCCTGTGGTCATGTATGGATGTGAGAGTTGGACTGTGAAGAAGGCTGAGCGCCGAAGAATTGATGCTTTTGAACTGTGGTGTTGGAGAAGACTCTTGAGAGTCCCTTGGACTGCAAGGAGATCCAACCAGTCCATTCTGAAGGAAATCAGTCCTGGGATTTCTTTGGCAGGAATGATGCTAAAGCTGAAACTCCAGGACTTTGGCCACCTCATGCGAAGAGTTGACTCATTGGAAAAGACTCTGATGCTGGGAGGGATTGGGGGCAAAGGGAGAAGGGGACGCCAGAGGATGAGATGGCTGGATGGCATCACTGACTTGATGGACGTGAGTCTGAGTGAACTCCGGGAGTTGGTAATGGACAGGTAGGCCTGGCATGCTGCGATGCATGGGGTCACGAAGAGTAGGACAAGACTGAGCGACTGATATGATCTGATCTGATCTGACTCCTTGGAAGGAAAGTTATGACCAACCTAGATAGCATATTAAAAAGCAGAGACATTACTTTGTCAACAAAGGTCCATCTAGTCAAGGCTATGGTTTTTCCAGTGGTCATGTATGATGTGAGAGTTGGACTATAAAGAAAGCTGAGCACCAAAGAATTGATGCTTTTAAACTGTGGTTTTGGAGAAGACTCTTGAGAGTCCCTTGGACTGCAAGGAGATCCAACCAGTCCATCCTAAAGGAGATCAGTCCTGGGTGTTCTTCAACCAGTCCATCCTAAAGGAGATCAGTCCTGGGTGTTCTTTGGAAGGACTGATGTTGAAGCTGAAACTCCAATACTTTGGCCACCTGATGTGGAGAGCTGACTCATTTGAAAAGACCCTGATGCTGGGAAAGATTGAGGGCAGGAGGAGAAGGGGATGACAGAGGATGAGATGGTTGGATGGCATCACCAACTCGATGGACATGGGTTTGGGTGGACCCCGGTAGTTAGTGATGGACAGGGAGGCCTGGGGTGCTGCGGTTCATGGAGTCGCAGAGAGTCAGACACGACTGAGGACTGAACTGAGCATCTGGGAAGCCTCTCCTGGCTGAATGGCCACATGCAAATTACTCAACTCTCTCTGGCTCAGTATTCTCATCTATTCAAAGGGATTAAAAATTGAACCTACCTCATGGAGTCTAGTGAGGCCGAAATGAGCTAACACTCATAAAGCACTTACTGTGCCTACCACATGGAACTGCTGGGCCACGTGTGAGTTGTCAGCAGGCCTAGCACATTCCAACTATATTCCCAAGACAGTGCAGAGCATATGAAGTACTTTGTAGACATCAATATATTAAATTAACTAACAAGGTAAGAGTCTATGCTGGAGACAAGATAGTGAATATGGCAAATCATAAGAAGATGCAGTTTTGAAGGAAGCATCCATGGAATTCAGTAGCGATCAGGACCAAAAAAGTAAGTCAAAGAGGATGATGATATTTTATGCCTAGGTGAGTTAGAATATTAATAATATTAATAGATCAAAAACTTGAAAGCTAGTTTGGCAAGAGAAGTAAGTGGGGAACAATTAAAATTAACCAAATGGCAAAAGGGGGCATTATTTCTTCTTCCAAGTAATACTAACAATGCACTACTTTATAGGCTGCCAAAATTACAACTTCAAAACCAAGAATTAACATGAAAAAAAAGTTTAAAGAAAAAAAATCTAAGCATGTACATTTAAGAGTGACCCTGCCTCTCCTCTTTGTTTCTTTGGAAGTAGCTTGATTACCCTAAAATGTGATGAGCTGGTGCGGCATGTCATGCAGTAACAAGACCTCTTTATGAATAAAGAATAAAGATGCAACTTTCGTTATGGCAGGAACCGCCTCTCTCATTTCTAAAGCATATGGAGCTATTTTTAGGAAGCTATTTATTTTTGTGTTCCAGAAATCAAATCTTTCAAAACACTTACACTGATGACAGAATGACTATTTGCCCATGGAGCCTAATATTCCAAATCAGTACTGTTTTTTAAAGGACACATGTTTCAAATGCAATTACATACAGAGAAGCCTCCCTAAAATGGTTCAGGCCCCAAAACTAGATGACAACTTGGGTGACTGCTGTGATATTGATAATAAAATATTTAACAATTTCAATTTAAGCAAAAAGTCCCAATGCAGCCTTTATACACTCCCAATACACTCCTAAATGCCTAAGCAAACACTCCCCCACCTTACCCAGGCCTGCCTGGGGAGGTAGGTGGGGCGTGGGTAAGGTTGAGGAGTGTTTACTTAAGCATTTAGCTTCTCATGAAAATTTAGCATTAGCATTCTGTAAATCCAAAATCAAAACGGTCCAAAATGCAGACTTCAAAAGTATATTTAAATAAGATATATTTGAAGAAGGATGAAAGATTTCAAGAACACAGATCACTTTGGACCAGGCAGCCTTCACCAGCCTTGTGCCTCATTCAGGTATAGAAACCCTATCCACTTAAGATCTAACACTATCTATATTTACACAACCCGTGAGAGATGATCTCAAAGTCCCTTACTAAAACAAAATCATCATCTAAACTGAACTTCAACCTACCATCTGCCCTCCAGAGTCAACATAATTTTAGAGGTTTATGAACATGAATGTGTGGCCTTTTCAGGACAAAAGTCAAGTGGCAGAACATGGAAAAACAGTTTAAACTTGGGGTAAGAATAAAAAACAAATGAACTGATAATATCATTACCTGTGTAGTGACCATGACTATCTTCAAAATCTGCAAACCCATTTTCCATGGAATCTGTTGTCTGGCTCGGAATTTTTCACAAGGGTTCATGAAGTAAAACCTCAGGTCTTCTCTCAGACATTCTTCTTTCACCTCAGAATCAAGATGAGCCATTGCATCTCTGCAAAGAAGATCAATTTTTAAATACACTGAACAGCCTGAAATCTCCTGAAGAATACTTTCCATTCACATGTTTTACCCATTCTTTAAAGCAAAACTCTCTCTAACCAGAGAAATCCTTTTCACTTTAGAAATATGAAAATGATCAGGATCCTCTATCACTTGCCTTTACATATAGCTATCCATCTTGTTCCAAATGGCCACTCTCAAAATTATAAAAACAGGATTTTATTTGTAAGACTTGTCAATTCCAACATCTTAATATATACCATTCACACGTTACTAGAGTATGAACAATAACTAAATGGGATACTTTCATGATATTCTAGGTTTGAAATCCCAGAAATTTAGCACAGACTACTAGAATTAAATTGTTATGGAAATAGAGAATCTCTGTTTTGTAATTCTGTTCTGAAAAGATTGTATCTTGCATGATATATCAGTGATAATGGGGGCTTCCCAGATGGCACAGTGGAAAGAATCTGCTAGCCAAGGCAGGAGGTGCAAGAGATGCAGGCTCAATCTCTGGGTCAGAAATATCTGCATCCTTGGAGTAGGAAGTGACAACCCATTCCAGTATTCTTGCCTGGAAAATTCCATAGTGGGCTACAGTGCATGGGGCCACAGTCAGACATGACTGAGCCATGGAGCCTCAGTGATTATAAGATTTCAAACTATAAATCACTTTAAAGTTAATATATCATCTCTCTATTTATGCCTAGTCAGATATTTCTGGCATTTCATACATTAGAAACATTTTGCTTTTACTATTTTAAGGACTCTGAACTCAGAAATGGAGCACATGACTGAACCGAGGCCAAAGAGAACCAATGAGATGTGGACACAGGACTGTAATTATAACCAATGGAAGAGATGTAGTCTTTCCACTAAGTAGTCCCTAACGTGGGCTGTGCAAAACATCCATTGGGAAAACAGAAAACATTAGTACTTCTATTTTAGTCTTCATCTTAAAAACAAAAAAACTGAGCTCTACTGACAATATATAAAATAACAGTGGTAATATAGTAGCATATATTTTATTAATATAAACAAATATATACACATTGGGGATATGTGCTTAACTTTTACTGATGAATGCATAATCAGCAAAGTCTGGGGATCAGAGACCTAAAGCATAGACTGAGTCTAGAATTCCTAGAAGCCATTGTAGGAGAGCTTGCCAAGGAGTGGAGCTAACAAAGAACAGACAAGATTGCCTAATGAGTGTCTGAGTTCTTGGAGCCAGCTGTGCCTGAAGCCATCCAAGACTTTCAAATTGAGCCAACAAACTTGGGACTTAGGCCTGTTTAAGTTCAATTTCTGTTTCTTGAAACACTAAATGTCTTGATGGTAAGTTTAATAAACAAATTCTATTAAGTTTAGCCATCATTCAAGCTACTAATTTCTCAGAAAATGTTTGTAATTGGGGCTCATTCTTGGGGATCTTTTCACCTGAAATATTGTAATGCTATTTTATATTGACTTATGACTTATGTAGCTTGACTAACAAATGTAAAAGAAACAAAAAAAAAAAGAGATGCTAAAAAAAAACTATATTAAGAGTTATTTTAAGACTTTTAAAGGCTTATATTCTGTTGCTAATGATTTTCTATTTTTAAGTTGATTTTTAGACCTCCTATTTCCAGAATTAATAGGCCAGGTTATTTTGCTGGAAAGAAGAGGGGAAGAAGGAAGGAAGTTGGGAGGGAGTGGGGAGGGAAGGAGAGAGGAAGACGGAGAGGAGGGCAGGGACCCATACTGAGAACACAACCCAATCCTTCGAGCCTCGTGCCTGGGTGACCCAGGGTCAAACTGTCAGCTTGCTTGATTCAGGGAACTTCAGACTGGAATTGCCCTCCCTCTCCTGGCAAACACATGTAGACCTCTCTAGATGCTCATCCTGGGACTTGGGGAGCTCCAACAAATAGCTTATAAAGCACATGGACCAACAGGTACTAAAACATACCAACCAGGCCGACGAGGAAACCAAGCAGCACGAAACAGCAACTTAGAAACAGCAGAAGCAGAGCCAAGCACATCAGACTCAGACACAGGTTAAAAAACAACCATGCTTACCACATTCAAAAACACATAGAGGTTAAAATATCTGTAAGAAAATCTTGGGAAAAAAAAAACTTTTAGAAATGAAAAATCAAGGACCAAAATGAGTCTCATTTCAAAAGAAAAAAAGATTTTTTGAATGTGTTCTCCCTGCACCTGCTATAGTAACGTCCTGATTCCATCTAACCAAATTACTGAGCACTTGCTGTGCTGAGCGACTGTACTAGGTTCTTAGGACATAAAGATACATAGGTTCCCTGAAGCTCAGATGTTCAGCATCCAATAGGAGAGACAGACTTGTTAATACAAATGTGTAAGTTATCAATTAGCTCAGTGGATGCTGTACCATATAGAATCTAGAAAAATGGTACTGATGAACTTATTTGCAGGACAGAAATAGAGATGCAGACACAGAGAACAGACTTTGGACACAGCAAGGTAGGAAAGCAGAGAGTGGGATGAACTGAGAGAGTAGAATTGAAACATATATTAATACATTACTATGTGTAAAACAGATAGCCCATTGGAAGTTGCTCTACAACACAGGGAGCTCAACCCAGTACTTTGTGACAACCTAGAGGGTGGGACGGGGAAGGTAGTGGTGCCCCACTCCAGTACTCTTGCCCGGAAAATCCCATGGACAGAGGAGCCTGGTACGCTGCAGTCCATGGGGTCGCGTAGAGTCGGACATGACTGAAACGACTTAGCAGCAGCAACAGCAGAGGGTGGGATGGGGTGGGGGGTGGGTGGGGGAAGGTTCAAGAAGACATATATATACTTATGGCTGATTCACATTGTTGTATGGCAGAAGCCAACACAATATTGTAAAGCAATTATCCTCCAATTAAATAATAAATTTTTTCAAAAGAAAAAAAAATGTGTCATGGAAGCAAGGGAGACAGATTCAGAAAGCCAGAGAAGGAATCCCATTACGTGTCCTAAATACATGGAGTGGTAGATGCTACAGGGCTCTCGACAAGGAGCATTGAGGGAGGCATTTCTAAGAATAAGGTGGCATCTTAACTGTGCCTGAGAGCCACAGCCTCCAACAGGAAACTTTAGACCCCTGAGAACACGCCTGTGGAAGCCTTGCGGGCTTTAGTATTTACCACCATCACTTCAGTGGCTCCTTGCAGCTAATGTATTCATCCTGATGATTCACAATGTCTTTTCACTTAATAAAATGAAAAGGGCATCTGCAAAGTTGTGATAGCACCCTGAAAATAAGGCCATGGAAACTCCTCCCTAGAACATACCCCCAGCCCCCAGTGTGAGAAACCCTGTACAGGAGGTTGCTTTCTGGAAAACAGTGGCGGAAATACAGGGGCAGTAGGTCAAGTGCTTGGTGAATAGCTGTGAGCCAAGCTCTGCCAGAGACATTCTCCTGCCTGCCAGGAGCTCAGTCCAGTGGAAGGGAGAAATGTGAAGAGATAAGAGTACAATAAAATGTGTTAAGTGATCAATCTGAAGTATGCATCGAGGGCCCTGGAACAGACAAAAGGAAATTGATGCACTCCAACTACTCCAAGAGGCTTCAAGTAATTCTTCCAGCTGCTGGTTTCAATTAATATGGCCACTAAATGTTCAAGAAATGGTAATTGACATTAATATTAAACTAATAAAACTAATTAAAGAAGATAAGTTTTGGGCAAGAAAAAAGGGGCAAAGTACCAGATAATGATCATGGGGATCACTTGTGATGTTAAATTATTCACACTCCTGTATCCTTCCCGACATTTTTCACTGAGGTAGACAATAGGGCTTCGCTGATGGTTCAGCAGTAAAGAATCTGCCTGCCGGTGAAGGAGATATGGGTTCAATCCCTGGGGAGGGGAAGATACCCTGGAGAAGGAAATGCAACCCACTGCAGTATTCTTGCCTGAAAAATCCTATGGATAGAGGAGGCTGGCGAGCTATAGTCCATGGGGTGGCAAAAGAGTTGGACACGACAGAGCAACTGAACACACATTTAGAGAATAACTGCTGTACTCCTAGCACTAAGGAAAAGAAAAAGAAAAATGAAAAGGGCAGCATGAAAACCTTTCCCCTCAAGCATACAGGAGCCAACAGCTGAAATACAGGACGTGCACAGAATGTACACTGGTAGAGACACATGTATGCTTAGTTGCTCAGTCGTGTCCCACTCTTTGCGACCCTGCCAGGCTCCTCTGTCCATGGGATTCTCCAGGCAAGAATACTGGAGTGAGTTGCCATTTCCTCCTCCAGATGGTCTTCCTGACTCAGGGATCGAACCCATGTCTTCTGCATCTCTTGCATTGGCAGGAGGATTCTTTACTACTGAGCCACCTGGAGGCTAGTATTAGTCAAATATGATCAACTAATGACAGAATGATAGAAATACAGAAAAGAATATTAATGATACTTAGGTTAAAAAATTCTGGTATCTCAAGGAAAATGCAAATGTGTAAGCTTTCTAAACTCTACATTTCTGAAGGTTCTTTCTTAACCTATTCTCAATTTGTGGATTTTCCCTAGTTCTCCAGTAGGTGAAGGGTTTTACACATAGGGCATGCATATGACCATATTTTAAGGCAATCATATGACCAAGGGCAATTCCAACTTTAGCAAATCAACAGCCAAAAGAGTTGATGGAAGCTTGAAGTTTTGAAAAATAACAAAACAGAACAAATTATCAGCAATTTTTAACCTTGCTAGGATCGTAAACCCCCAAGGAACCTGTGAAGGTTTTTGACCTTTGCCTTGGAAAAATACACATTATCAGTTTCAGTGATGGTACCTTGTTCCCATGAGCACAATTTGCTCAGTAAATATGCTAACCAGCTCAGACTGCTACTTCTTTTCAGCTTGTAAGGCCCTTGCTGCTGCTACTGCTGCTAAGTCGCTTCAGTCATGTTCGACTCTGTGCGACCCCATAGATGGCAGCCTATCAGGCTCCCTTGTCCCTGGGATTCTCCAGGCAAGAACACTGGAGTGGGTTGCCATTTCCTTCTCCAATGCATGAAAATGAAAAGTGAAAGTGAAGTCACTCAGTCATGTCCGACTCTTCGCGACCTCATGGACTGCAGCCTACCAGGCTCCTCCGTCCATGGGATTTTCCAGGCAAGAGTACTGGCGTGGGGTGCCACCGCCTTCTCTGTGTAAGGCCCTCACCCTACTCAAAAAGAGGTATGAAAGCTTGTTTTCTACTGCAGTGACCTCCAAAGTGGGGTGTAGACACGCAAGGCAGGTATGCAAGACTGTCCACTGGGATAACAGTGGAGAAGACAGGGCTAGGGCTTCTAACTGCATTAACCAAGCAAGATTTACAAGTTTCAGTGTATGAATTATACACCTAAGATACCCTCACATGGGCAGAAAGTCAGATGCATGTATTTCATGAGGCATTAAGTACATGAGGCAATATGGGGGGAGAGTGCAGGTTCCCAGAGCAGGTGGCGCCCTAAATTGGTTACAGCACATTCCCACCACTTAGGGTTTATATGAGCCCACTTAAGCATTTGTTGGAGTATATTATCCACTTTAGTTAATTCTCGTAAAATGAGCAAGGGAATAAAGATTCTTGCAAAACATCAGACTCCTTGTAGAACTAATGTAAATCTAAATTTACATGAAGAAAATGGGAGAGCTAACATTTCCCTAACACAACATTGGTTGGCCATGAGTTTAAAAAAAGATGAAATGAAAATCTGATCTGAAAAAAAGTTGGGAAATAAATAGATTTATCAAGAGAGTATTTAAAATGCTAACAAAATCTACTATTGTTACGTGATGAACCTGGCCCTAAGTGTATATATTGTACCCTAAGACATTATATAATGATGTTGTGAATGATAATCATACCGTAAAGTCACTACACTTAGCAATTCTTTTTAACACCCTCATCAGTCGCATCCCTTAAAATGCTCGTTTTACCTGTCTTATATATGGTTTTCAGTTCAGTTCAGTTGAGTTGCTCAGTGGTGTCCAACTCTTTGCAACCCCATGGACTGCAGTACTCTATGCTTCCCTGTCCATTACTAACTCCTGGAGTTTATTCAAACTCATGTCCATTGAGTCAGTGACATCATCAACCATCTCATCCTCTGTCATCCCCTTCTCCTCCCACCTTCAATCTTTCCCAGGATCAGGGTCTTTTCAAATGAGTCAGTTCTTCACATTAGCTGGCCAAAGTATTGGAGTTTCAGCTTCAGCACCAGTCCTTTCAATGAATATTCAGAACCGATTTCTTTTAGGATTGACTGGTTAGATCTCCTTGCAGTCCAAGGGACTCTCAAGAGTTTTACATACAATATATAAGTAAATATCCATTCAGACAGAGTAGATGTTCTTTTAACTGATGGGGATAAGTTATCAAAAATATTTGGGAGGGTTTCTCAAGCGTTTCAGAACTGCAGCCCCACTGAGATGTGGTTGCTCTTTTGTTATTCCAGCTGATGTTGAGAGAAATTGATGTTTATTCCTCTGGCTCCAACAAATAAATGGAAAATAACACTGACAGGCAAACTTCTCTTATCATATCTATATAGATATCATGTATCATGCAGCAGTATGAGAAGAATGTTTTTGCTAACTCACAACTAGTACCTCCTAGTCATAGAGGATAGGGCAGGGGAAGCAGGGTGAGCCAGTTTCCAAATCTATCCTTCTTCCTGCATCCTCATCACAGTGACCAATACAACCAGGCTGCCTTCCAGGAACTGACATCTCTGTAGCTCATTTCCCAAATCTATCCTTCTTCCTGCATCCCCTTCACAGTGAAGAGTACTACCAGGACACCTTCCAGGAACTGACGTCTGGGTAGCTCTCCAGGATCTGGTCCCAGTCATTTCCCCCCTCAACTTAATCGTGTACATAATTTTAAATGGACTACAATGAACCACATTCCTGGTTCTGCCCTTTAGGGACAACCACTTTTATTTGGGTTTTTGTTGTTTCTATTTACTTTAATATTTCTAAATAATATTATTCCATAATTCTTTTCTCTTTGGGATATTATCAATTTATATCCTACTGAGAGAAATAAGGATATAGCTCTTATAGCTGCCCCCCACCAGGCAACATACACAGTTTACCTCCCCACTCATCTTCCCAACAAAGTTTTAATAAAAATTTTGGATAAATTAACATTCAGAACGTATGAAGTGAGTATGCAAATACTCTTTAGAGTTGAGCCATCAGTACACTGGGATTTTACATTTTCACTTACAGAATTTTCTTTCTGGAGTTAACTGCCTTTTCCCTCATTTGCTTAGTTTTCCACATACCAACCAGGGCTTTAGCATCAAACTCTGATGAATCTGCCAGCTCCTTTTCAGTACAGTCAGCCAAGCTGGGCATCCTGTCAACTCTCTTCTCCTCCAGAGATATCACTCCTGTCGCCCTCATCCTCCTATTCCAACTACGTGTGTTTTAGTTGCTCAGTCGTGTCTGACTCTGCAATGCCGTGGACTGGGGCCCACCAGGCTCCTCTGTCCATGGGATTCTCCAGGTAAGAATACTGGAATGGGTTGTCATTTCCTTCTCCAGGGGATCTTCCCAACCAAGGAATCGAACCCAGGTGTCCTTCACTGCAGGCAAAGTCTGAGACACCAGGGAAACCCTCCAGCTACATGGGTTGCTTTCTAATCCCTTTTCAGGGGCAATCAATTTGGAAATTCCCTTTACCTCCTTCCCAAATTGGATTCCACATTTCCTGGATTCCATCTCCACCTCTTTCTTTACCCCCTCATTTTTGTGGAGAGCAGCCTTCAAACCCTTCCTGTGTGAGAAAGTCTGAGATCCCCCAGGACAGACACTGTTTGTTGCCATCTACTCTCTATTCATTCCTCCCCTCTTCTTGATTTTGAGGGCAGGAATGCATGTATACCAAGGACAGAATAATTCAGTATTAGAGCTAGATTATTGTTTCCACACCTGGTTGCACACCACGTCACCTAGGGCACCTCAGAAGTACTGATACCCCGCTTCTCCCTTCAGAGATTCTGGCCTGATTGGTGTGGATGCAGCCTGCACACTGGGGCTTTTAAAAAGCTCCCCAAGTGATTCTAATGTGCACCCAGTTTGAACTCCTTACCTTAGAGATTACCTGTTCATATTTCTTCATTTCACAAACAAGGCAACTAACGTGCCCAGGGGCTGCAATTTGCCCTCAGCTATAAAAATCCAATTTAGAATAAGAATCGGATCCAAGAATACCATAAGAATCCTTGTCCAGTGTTCCTTCTTAATCCCTGAATTAGTATTTCTTAAAGAGCAATGGCCTATAAGATGGTCAGGAATGAAGGGAAAAAATGGCATATTCAAATAAACTAATGTTTCCAACATAATTTCTCTTATTTAAATGTGAAAGTGCATTTAGAGTTGAGCCATCAGTACACTGGGATTTTACATTTTCACTTACAGAATTTTCTTTCTGGAGTTAACTGCCTTTCCCCTCATTTGCTTAGTTTTCCACATACCAACCAGGGCTTTAGCATCAAACTCTGATGAATCTGCCAGCTCCTTTTCAGTACAGTCAGCCAAGCTGGGCATCCTGTCAACTCTCTTCTCCTCCAGAGATATCACTCCTGTCGCCCTCATCCTCCTATTCCAACTACGTGTGTTTTAGTTGCTCAGTCGTGTCCGACTCTTTGCAATGCCATGCCAACTAAATGCACTTTGCAATGCCATGCCAACTAAATGCACTTTCACATTTGCATCTCCAGCAAATGTCTCTCTCAAGCAGGCTCCCTTAGCCAATTACTTAAAAGTGTGACAATCTGGCAGACCACAGCACCCTATGCCATAAATTTAGGAAACTTCTAAATGGTCATGTTATTGAAATGAGAAGGAAAAAACAAATAAAGACACGTGATGGAATGAACCCAGCATTTAATGTTGTCGAGGTACTTTTGTGCTTCAGATTCTCTAGAGCAAACACTGGGTTTCCATTCTGGACCCGCCCAGAGGGAACCATCTCCTGCTGCAGATTCCATGGCCACTTCTCAGGCCTCAGCTTGGTGGCTCAGCAGCACTTGATCCAGCTGACCACGTGGAACAACCTCATCTCTCCACTTCTAGGACATCCTACTGCCCTAGTTTTCTCCCTCCCTTACTGAGCTTCTCTTTGTCTCCTTTACTGGCTTCTCTTCCTTCTGACTTCCAGATGCCAGAGTGCCTCATCAGGACACACAGCCCAGAGCTCCTCTATCCTCCCTTCCAGAAGAGTTCATGGAGTCCTGTGGCTTTAAATATTATCTACATGATGTGGACTTTCACATTTGCATCTCTAGCAAATGTCTCTCTCAAACAGGCTCCCTTAGCCAATCTCTTCCTTGAAACTCCACCCACATGACTAATAGGTTCCTCCACCCTCTTCTCTGCACATGTGCTGAACACCATGATTACATCCATCCATCCAGATGTTTCAGCTGCAAACCCTCATTCTGTCAGTTGTCTTCCACAGTGGCTGCACAGTCATCATCTGGGGATTTTTTAAAGGTTTCAGTGCCAAGACATTCTGATTTAATTGGTGACCAGGTATAAGCCAGGTGGAACTAGTGGTAAAGAACCCACCTGCTAGTGCAGGAGACTGAAGGGATGCAGGTTCAATCCCTGGGTTGGGAACATCCCCTGGAGGAGAGTATGACAACTCACTCCAGTATTCTTGCCTGGAGAATCCCATCCACAGAGGAGCCCAGTGGGTTACGGTCCATAGGGTCGCAAAGAGTTGGACACGAATGAAGCAACTTAGCACACACACAGATATAAACTGGGCATAGAGATTTTGATAAGCTTTCCAGGCAATTCTAACATGCAGCAAAATACAGGAACTTTTGCTGCAGAGTCACGCTTTGATTTTTCCTCTTCTTGAACCCTCACACCTACTTGAGCAAGTCTTCCTTCAAAACACAACGTGGAATGGCTCCCTTCTCTCTACACCCACTGCAGACTCCCTGGTCCCAGCATGATCATCCCTCACCAGAAAACTATGCCAGTTTCCCAATTTTCCACGTAGTAGCCAGAGGAGTAAGTCTAAAAGTGTAAGGCAGACATCACTCCTCTACCCTGTAGTGGCTTCCCCCTGCTCTCAGACTGAAATCCAGCCCTCTTGCCATGGCCTAAAAGTTCCCTGCCCATTCCTTCCCATACCCTGTCTTCCCCTTCCTCACCACCCCACTACACCTCGCTCCTGGCTCTGGGCATCTGCACTTGCCACTTCACCTACCCTACTGCCATCCTCCCAACTTGCCCCCACACATCCAGATCCTTCTCACCTTCACTTCTTAGCTCAAGCGACACCTCTTCAGAGTGGGCTCCTTGATCACTTTGTTAAAATAGGACTTCTCTACAGCCTCTCTCATCAGTTAATTTCTTTCATAACTGACTTTGAAATCTTTGTTTTGGTCTTCCCTACAAGAGAACTTCATAAAGACCCAGTCTTCCTTATGACTATATTCCCAGAATACCGCAGAGTAGGTAACACATGATTGATGCTTAGTGAATATTTTTGGGAAAAAAGAAATGAGTCAGTGAAAAAAGATGACAATCCTAATTGTGTGAACTTTTCCTTGGCCAGCACCCATTAAGATGAAATAATAATAACAATAATAAAATAACAACAAATTAAAAAAAATCTAATAGAAAATCTAAAATCATTGATACAAAAAATTAAATTTAAAATATACTGAAAATATCTTAAACAAGATATATTAGAGGGTTTTAGGTAGTTTAGTTGCTTGGTTTGCTGATAAAGAAAAACTTATTTTGTTTCAATTCATATTCCTGAAGTCTGTCCAAAGAATGAATTATTCAATGAATTGTTATGAAAATTTGTGATCCACTGGGGAGAGAGAAAGCTAAAGTCCTCCCTCAAACCAAATGCAAAAATGAAACTTAGGCACATTTAAAAAATAAAGTTGATAGAACCATAAGATAGAATTTTTTAAAATATAATTTAACATGCCTCTCTAAGTATGAGAAAGTTCAGAAGCCAATCAAAATAACTGACAGATCTTAACACAAAAAGTTATGACTTTAAGAAATTAAAAAGACTAGGGGAAAAAATGTCTACATTATATTTAAACAGGCAAAAGCTTACTATCTATTACCTGTAGAGAGCTCCAAATTATTAATAAGGGAAGGTCAACTCAACATTTATCCTGTTACATATAAGGGATTGGAACAAGCCAATGGTCATTTAACAACAAACTTACTAACAGTCACAATGGTTAAAATCTATCTTCAATTTTATTTATCAATAACACACACACAAACCATCTATTGAAAGGAAATGTAAAGAAGGACACTTGGCAGTAAAAGAGAATGAGATCAGAAGAGCATCTGTGATCTTGGAATTAAAACTTTATAGATTTATATTACAAGTGTTTAAATAAGCGGTCAAAAACATGGTTACAAAAAACATTCACTGCAAACCTCTTTGTAACTCTGTATTGACTTAAAGATGTCTATGACATACTGTTAGATTTCTTCAAAGTTACAAAATAAACATATTGAGATCTGATTTTTCCAAAAATGTGGACATTTATTGCTATATGTAGACATTTAAAAAGTCTAAAAGGGCATAAACCAGAAAAAAAATTTTTAGTAATCTCTGTGAAGTAGTATCATAGGTAATATTGATTTTCTTCTTCTTCTTCCATATTTTCTTGATTTGGGGTGATTAACATGAATTCTCGAGTTATCATTCTGAGTTAAAATAAGCTATTTCACAGATCCTAATAACACATAACAGATAATCCAATATTTCCCTGCCCTTAGCCTGTGAGCAGTGGATAGGAGGAGGAGAATCCGGGGAAGTAAATGCAGACTAAAATTTGGGGTTTCTACAGCAATGATCATGCTGACCCTAGGGTGAATGTCCTAGGAGATCTGGCAGATGGAAGATTTTAACCCAATCCCAAACTTCCACATGGGTTTGTTTGTTTGTTTGTTTTTTCACTCTAGTTCCTATAATGAACTTATTTTCTCAAGATTTGCTAACCTCAGAAGAGAGAAAAAGAGAAAGATGTCCAGATAGTTCAGGCTCTAGGGTAGTTGGACCCCAATTAAAGTAAGTTTAAAAAAAAAGTCAAAGAAAGAAACTATAGTTACCTTCTCAGCATAGCACTCAAAACAAAAATGACTTGGTCATTCTAATTCTGAGAAATACCCGGAAAAAAGACTAGGGGCTTTTCGTTTTCCTGTCACTCATAAAAGATGAGCATGCTACAACTTTCAGGAATTTCCCTAAAGACAACTGTGCCACCAAGTTCCCATAAAATCATCTCCCATCATTACTTTGCTGCCTCAGGTCAGCAGGAAAGCAGAACTAGGGCTTGGCATTTTCAAAGTGCTCGTTCTGAACATGTATTCTGAAAACACAGCCTCAAGAATCAGCTCTCCATGTCAGAGAGAAAAGCAAAGCAAAACTCCATTTCTAAGCAAAGAAAGTGAAAGTGAAGTAGCTCAGTAGACTCTTTGTGACCCCATGGACTATAGCCTACCAGGCTCCTCAGTCCATGGAATTTTCCAGGCAAGAGTCCTGGAGTGGGTTGCCATTTCCTTCTCTGGGGGATCTTCCCAACCCAGGGATCGAACCCAGGTCTCCTGCACTGCAGGCAGACGCTTTACCGTCTGAGCCACCACAGGATTCCAAATGCAGTGAAAGTTGGAAAAGATGACTGCAATTACACGATTGCCTACATTTTGGTTTCTCTAACATTTTCAGTAAGTGCTTGATATAACAGGGTCATGCTGATGACCCTCCCTAAGGAGAAGGAACATTAAAAGAAGTAATAAAGTTATAACTAAAGTTATAATTGGGCTTCCTTGGTGGCTCAGAAGTAAAGAATCCGCCTGCCAACACAGGAGGCACAGGTTTGATCCCTGGGCTGGGAAGATCTCCTGGAGAAGGAAATGGCAAGCCACTCTAGTATTCTTGCCTGGGAAATCCTGTGGACAGAGGAATCTGTTGGGCTACAGCCCATGGGGTCACAAAGAGTCGGACACAACGACTAAACAACAACAAAGTTATAATTTACCATTTTTCCTCAAACAATGGCATGAGTTTACCTTATCTTTGGACAAGCCCACCTCAGTGCCAGTTGAGGAGACCCTAGATTCACGCTCTCTCTAGCAACTCCCTCTAGTTGCTATAGGTGATAGGATTTTTTTTTTTAAAGCCCACCCTTTAAACTGTGGGTCTTCTGGAATTATACCGAGGACAATTTTCCAGAGTCTTTAGCCTCACTAGTCACTAACTCTTATCTGATAAATGTTTTAGGCTAAAATCACTAGATGTATTCAAGGGGAGATAACAAAACACAAGCTTCAAAGGAGAAAAAAGGAAGCAGTCTTCCCAGCTGAGGGGGAATAAATATCTATGGGCAACATATCCACAAAGCTCTCCTCACACAGGGAAAAGGAGGTGGAGCCAAAGCTCAGAACCGAGTAAAAGCTCAGCTGGAGGCAGGCTGGGGAAAGTGGGAAGGAAAAACCCTGGGTGACTGCCAAAGCAAACAAATAGGTAAACAAACCAAAACATGGCTTTACACATTTGGTACTGAGAAGAATATTGCAGTTTGATAAAGAAAATGAAGTCTGGAAATACAATTACTTATCTCTATGAAGCTCAGAACACATGATGTAAGAACTCACTGAAGGGTGATCTCATTCTTAAGAACAGACACATGGGGCTTGGACTCCAAACCTCAGCTAAAGAGAGCAGCCCAGTCTCAAAGAAGATTCCACTTTCAACTTTCAGAACCAAAAGGGCTTTATTCGGCCACTAGAAAAACTGTAGCCACAAGAACCGACCTGTTTTTCCACTAAGTTTCAAGAATTATCTTATTCTAGGTTTCACTTCACGGATAGAGACTTAGTCAAAGAGATTAGCTGACATATATGATCACCCCTGACTTTCAGTTCTGTATTCTCTGCCACTTTGTACATTACTTGTCTCCCCATTCTTCCTACTTGCTTCATTAAGACATTTCACATGTATCATCTTACTGTTAAAAACATTTTTGATATGCCCCTCCTTGGGAGAAAAGGAGGAGCATGTGGCCTCCTCAAACACTTCATCAGGATTTACCAGCTTTTATGTGCAGGAGAAATTTGCACTATTATGATGGCCTCTGCATGAAAATGGTCAGGAGATGTGTGGGAAATGTGCCTGTTTTTAAACGGTCCAAACCACAGGGTCTGATTTATGGCAGGTTTACTAAAGTGGGCTTCCCCAATGGCTCAGCAGGTAAAGAATCCACATGCAATGCAGGAGATGCAAAAGACTCGGGTTCAATCCCTGGAGTGAGAAGATCCCCCCCCAAGGATAGAACGGCAACCCACTCCAGTATTCTTGCCTGAAAAATCCCATGGACAGAGGAGCCTGGAAGGCCACAGTCCAAAGGGTGACAAAGAATAGGACATGACTGGGCGAATGAGCACAATTCTAAAGTAGAAACAAGAGTTCACAGTAATGGGAGTTTAACTTCTCTTAAAGTATGAAGAGGAAGATAAGCTAAAACCTCAATCAGAAGGAGATACCAGGTTCCCCCAAACTTGTGCTATGTGGTTAGTGAATCACAGAGATGATGAGCATCTCTGTGGACACACACTTCTGACGTGCGAAGTTCACACCCCAGCTCTGCAAGAACCATATAGGTAATCCCCTCAACATAACACATCAGAATTTGCATCCTAACATCCATAGACAGCCTTTCCTACCTCTTTCTTACTGACTGCACCTTCCATTCTGTTTGAGATGAAACAAAATCCTCTGTGCCACTGGTACTGCACAACCGGACATATGTATATTTCAAATTAGAATCCCTTCAAAACCTATTTATGTGTGCACCCAAGTATGTGTTCTCTAAGAATGGGACTTTCTGAAGATACTCACTGGACATGAGAAAACCATTTAATTCCTGAAGGAAATATGCTAAGAAAAAAACTAAAGTGAACTTAAGAAATAAAGATTATACAGAACATACCCATCATAAGCACAAGTCTGTTCATCGGCCCAAGCAAAAGATAGTAAATAAACCCAGGATCAACTTGCTCCCTACGTTTACAACAGGGATTTTAGGGCTATGGTAGATGGAAGCAGTGTTTCATTTCTATCCATCTGCTTTATTAAAAATAACCAGCATTAAGAGAGAGTTTATAAATTACATGTGTGCATGAGAAGTTGCTTTAGTTGTGTCCAACCGTTTGTGAACCTGTGGACTGTAGCCCACCAGACTCCTCTGTCCATGGGGATTCTTCTCAAGAATACTGGAGTGTGTTGCCATGCCCTCCTCCAGAAGATCCTCCCAATCCAGGGAACAAACCTACCGTTTTCTACATTGGCAGGCCAGTTCTTAACCACTAGGACCACCTCGGAAGCCCCTATAAATTACGTGATACTCAGTTAGTTCGATGTGGCATTCACGGGTATCAAATTGTCAAGAAAAGCTGCACCAAAATTTTGTCATCTACTTCAAAATTGGTCTGTCAAAGTCTAAAAAAATACATACCAGAGTTACTTGGAATTAGGTAAATACTTATCTGGACAGCGACCAGAAATGAAGTAAATCCTTCCCGCGAATTCTGGCTTTCCTTGCTAGCATTAAGTTCATTTGTAATAATATGGAGAGCGCCACGCAGGACAGTCAGGAATGTCTCCGCACTATTTTAAGAAAATTTAACAACCTACCACTGTATTTGTTTTGCGATCATTAAAAGGGGAGCGAAGGCCTGTTTGTCCGCACCTCCCAGGCTCAGCTGCACGGCTGGGTGGTTGGAACTCTGACCGAGAAGGTGGGGCCCCCTGGCAGAGCCACGGGTCTGAACTGTACGCCTTTTCATACAGGCAGAGGAACTGGGGTTAACCACACTGTAAC